>NC_045631.1:15225764-15528794 GCF_009829155.1 Mustela erminea | reverse complement strand
TGCCCTGCCCTGCCTGGAGGTGCTGTCCCAGAGCCCATGCCTGCGGCATCCTGGGTTGTGGTGGTCACACCTGGCTGTGCGGTTCCTCATCCCCATTCCTCAGCCCCATTTCTCAGGAGTTTCCGGTTCTGTCTGTGGCGCCCCCATCAGGGCAAGTGAAGCTGCATCTTTCACTCAGACACTCCCCCCACCCCCCGCCCCACCCCTTCCACACCCCACTCTTTGGCTGGTTCCTGGGTTCAAGCCTTCTTCCTAGGATCTGGGGGATCACCGATTCCCCAGAGCCTTTGTGGGGTGGAGCGTTTTCTGCCTGTGGGGGAAGTGCTGTAGGAGGCAAGAGCACTCTTCAGGTGGGCCAGTTACTGTCCCTTCAAGCCTTTGGAGCCTCTGCTGGCCCTGCAAGCTCACCTTTTATCTGGGTTCTGTGTTTATGCATTCTGTCCACTAGATGGCGCTCGTTCCCAGAGCTCCTGAAACCTGTTTCTCCTTGCTGCTGTGTCCAGCAGCTTGCAGCAGTCATCAAACATATTAGGGGACATTATTCTTCCTGCCACACAGGAAACGCTTTCCTGAGGAGCCTGATCAGGCCATGCTCGGATTTCTTTCAATCTTGTTTCTTGAGCGCCCGCTGTGTCTGGTGGTGCTACCAGCTGTGCTCTGACCCATGGGGACAAAGGGCTGGCTCCTGTAACAATTCCCAGTCCAATTCTGAAACTTTGCAATAGCTATCAGTTATGAAAACCGTTTCGTTTTGGTTCAGACCCAGTCCTGTTTGTTTTAAAATTTTAAAAAATATTTTATTTATTTATTTGACAGAAATCACAAGTAAGCAGAGAGGCAGGCAGAGAGAGAGGGGGAAGCAGGCTCCCCGCCGAGCAGAGAGCCCGATGTGGGGCTCGATCCCAGGACCCTGAGATCATGACCTGAGCCAAAGGCAGACGCTTAACCCACTGAGACACCCAGGTGCCCCGTCCTGTTTGTTTTAAACTTCAATTGACATTCAATTCCAAGCCCCCTCCCCAGCCAACCCTCCAGAATAGGCTGGCTGGTGGGCTGGAGTTTTGGTTCAGGGTGAGGCAAGGACTCCCCCCTTGCCCGCACTTCAGTCAGGCTCCTCTGCGCCCTCTTTTCAATTAGGTGTCATCCTGGGTCTGTCTTTCGCCTGCCCAGTCAGTTTTAGCAAAGAATCCTATTTAACTGGTTTATTGAGAAGCCCCCCACTCTTGGTATCCAATCACATTGCTCCCCCCTGCCCTTGCTTCTTAACCAAGTTCTTCTTAGTAGTTTTCCATCCAATTCCTCATCCTGCCCATTGCCTAGAAATCCCCACATGCCCCTGTTGTACTTGAAGTGGAGTTCAATCTCTCTCTCCTCTATTGCAATAGTCTTGAATAAAGTCGTCCTTCCCTGTTGAACTCTGGTGCAATTTTTCTTTGACAGGTGGCTTGTCTGTTGCACATCCATGCCCCTCCTTCTCCCCTGCTCTTCTGCACCAGTGTTGGGGTGGGGAAGAAACCTATTTTGAGACTGTCGCCAAAAGAGCAAACTCATGCTAGCATGGGCCGTGTTAGCATGGGCTCTTGAGATAGGGAGAAGACATGTACGAGGGGAAAAACTCCTGAGAGACAATGGGGAGAGCTCTGCAGAAGGCTGGAAGAGCTGGCAGACTGCGACACAGGTCTGACCTGAGCAGAGGAGAGATGGGAGGGAGTAAGACAGGGTGGAGGTATCTTTGGTGTCAGTCCAGTTCTAAGAAAAGCTCAGCAAGGCCACTGGAGAGTCCTCTACCCAAGGCCACCCACCAGGGGATTCCCTCATATCAAAAGAATGAGCCCCAATTTACTATCCTTGCTGCACCCAGCAATTGGGTGGGAGTGGCCTGAGGGAAGCCTGGCTTTGATGTGAGCCATGGAACACAGTAACAGATTGCGGAGTGTTGTGCTGGGACCATCAGTCAGTTATGCCCCTGTCATTGGAGACCAGCCATGTGAACTTCCTCAGTTTTGGTTGATTACAGTTTACCCTCATTTGTGGGTAGGCCCACATTAGTGGAGGGGGAGGTTGAACCCTTCTCTTGTTTTTCTCTCTCTAGTGCCAAACTTCCATAGGTTCTTTTGCTTGGCAGGCCTGCAAGCGCTGCTGGTTTTGTTTGTTTTAAAGACTTTATTTGTTTGAGAGAGAAGGAGACAGAGATAGTGATAGAGATAGCAAGAGAGAGCATTAGGGGAAGAGAGGGAGAAGCAGGCTACCCGCTGAGCAGGGAGCCCAATGCAGGGCTCAATCCAGGACCCCGAGATCATGTTCTGACCTAAAGGCAGATGCTTAACTGACTGAGCCATCCAGGTGCCTCTGTTTTTTTTTTTTTTTTTTTTAAAGATTTTATTTATTTATTTGACAGAGAGAGATCACAAGTAGGCAGAGAGGCGGGGGGGGGGGGGGAGAAGCAGGCTCCCCGCTGAGCAGAGAGCCCGACACGGGGCTTGATCCCAGAACCCTGAGATCATGACCTGAGCCAAAGGCAGTGGCTTAATCCACTGAACCACCCGGGTGCCCCTCTCTGTTTTGTTTTTAAAGATTGTATTTATTTATTTTGAGGGAGAGAGAGAGCGCAAGTGGGAGGAGGAGCAAAGAGGGATAGAGAGAGAGAGAGAATCTCAAGCAGACTCCACACTGAGTGTGGAGCCTAACGTGGGCTCAATTTCATGACTGCAACATCACGAGCAGAGCTGAAATCAAGAGTTGGACGTCCAACTGACTGGGCCACCCATGTGCCCCCAAGTGCTGCTGTTTTGTCATGAGTCCCCTGCCATTGAGAGATGGGGCTCAGGCTGGACCCATTTCTCCCCTTCTTCAGCTCCTGCCCTAAGACATCTACGTTGTAGTCTTCAGTTACTGGTTTAAGAGCTTCAAGCCCTGCTACTAATTTGGTTTCCACTCTTTTCTCAGGATATTCCTTTATCCTCCCGATGCCAGCAGTAACAGTGTCTGCTGCTCTATGCCATATCCAAGTACTCTTTCTCTTCCCTCTGCACTTACCTTCTCCCTTCGCCAGGCCCTAGTGATGACACGTGGTCTTGGCAATTGTTCAGACAATCACCTTACCACGACCCATGGGGGGATGTGGTTGGAGGCCCCTCAGTGTTGGAGGACCACAGATGGACAAGTCAAGTGTTCTCCCTCCTTCACAGAGCCAGTCTTCCTCTTAGATAACCCAGGGAATGAGGTGGGCTGTTGGGTTCATGGCCAGTTCTCATGAAATGAACGATGTTCATCTCATGAAATGGTGCTTTCTGCAAGCGTGGTGAAGCTCCTTGGCCAGCTCCAGTGACTCCAGTTGTTCTCTGAATTTGAAATGTGAATTTGGTGGGCCACTGCTACGGCCCTTTCAATCACGTGTCCTCAAATTTTAATGTTGCCCCTGTGTTCCTATGGTGGAGTAGGTAGGGGCTGAGGGCAGGCTACCCCAGATAGACCACTTTGGCATGAAGATTATTCTAAGCTCAAGGCAATCAAGACCCTATGGCCTCAAGAGAAACTTTTGCCCCTCCCTTAACTACATAGAAGATTTGAAAATTCGGGGTCTTTCCTAGAATAAAGGTGTTGAGCAAGGGTAAATTTTATGAGTGACCCACCTGTATAGTGGTGCAAACATCTGGTTACCAAACATCTGTTCGTTTTCTAATCACCCTCCATTCCTTTCATCTGAAATCGCAGACCCCTACCCCTTCTTCCTAGTTCAGGATGACATATAGACCTCATTTTGCCTGACTGTATTTGGAATTTCCATGCCTATGTGGATTCCTCTTACAGACACTATTAAATTTGATTTTCTCCTATTAACATGTCTCATGTCAGTTTGCTTCTTAGTCCGGCTAGAAGGACCTCACTGTTTATGGGAACCAGCGTTAAGTTCCAGAGATGAACTCTGAAACATGGTTATGACACCTAAGGGCAGAGATCCTCAGAAGGGGACTTTTGATCTTTATTTCTGTGGGCGGAAGTAATACCTGCTGGAAGCATCAGGGTCTTGAGAAACTTTGTAGAAGGTTGTTTCTAACTTTAGACCAGCGCCTTCCACTTTTAGAACAGGATACCCATCTGGGGAGGTCTTCCTCCCTGGCAGCTCAACTTAAGGGTGCATAAAAATCACATGGAGAGGGGCGGGCGCCTGGGTAGCTCAGTTGGTGAAGGGTCTGCCTTTGGCTCAGGTCATGATCCCAGGGTCCTGGGATTGAGCCCCACGTCGTTTCTGCTCAGCAGGGAGGCTGTTTCTCCTTCTCCCTCTGCTTGCCACTTCCCTTGCTTGTTCTCTCTCTCTCCCATATAAATAAATAAATAAAATCTTAAAAAAAAATCCCCTGGAGAGATTGTTAAAATGCAGATTGTAGGTGGCATTCTGGAGGGCTGGGTGGGACCCAGGAGTCTGCATTTTTAACAAGCATGGGAAGATTCTAAGCAGTCTTTTGCTTCGGGAATCACTGATCCAGTCTGCAGTGTCTGTGTGTGTTTCTCTCCTATTATGGTGGTCTCAGGCCTAGTGAGAAAGGGGTGGGGGGTTGAGTGATGCCTGCCCCACAACTAAGGGGATTGTCATTAGAAATGTCATTAGAAATGGAAGAAATGTCTGTCCCAACAAGACATAGGATCCTGGGGGACAATGAAAGGGAATCACCAGCTGGAACAGAATAGAGAAGCACACATACACCATGAAGCTTGTAAGGAGTACATTAAGATGAAAATGGATTGTGACTGTATGAACAAGGCTGTTCTGTAATGAGAAACACCAGGAGAAAAGATGGACTTCGTGCATCAGAGGGAAGGAATTTGGTGAAAAGAAAAATCAGATGTTGAGAAAACAAAGTTAAATTAAAATTAAAAATTAAAAGATGGCTAGAGCATCTTCATCCAAGAACCTACAAGACAAGCTGCAGCAGGAACAGCTCTCCATTGAAGCATTATGTGGGTGAATGATTAGACAGCAGTGAGACTGTGTCTCACTGTTTATGAGAATGATGGTAGAAAACCTGCCCAAATTATTAGATCAGATGGATTTTACTAATCGCCTGCATGACAGTACATTCAATAAAATTAAATATGAGACTAACGAGGAAGTCTTTATAGCTTTGCTCTAAAATATCAATTGATAGGTTTTACAAGAACTTAATACTAATGAGGAATCTGAGGAAACGTCCAGGGAAAATGGACAACAGGACCCAGATGAAATCTAGCGACACCACTTAGAGAGCAGTAATGACTCTAAGGAAAAAGGATTTTAACTTGTTTAATTATAGTATTTGTCCCTAAGGAAGAGTGCTTCTGAAAACTCGACAGGGTAAGAGTACCACAGGTGCAAACAACTGTAACCTATTACAAGGCCCTGGCAATGATAAAATGATTAACTGAGATTTTAATTCGGTGACCTATTATTGCTGGCCTGGATGACTTTGCTGCAGGGCTTAAAGCCAGCTCCAGCTAGTTTAAGCTGACAAAAGTGTCTGGCACCTGGCAGTTCCCCGTGTGCGTATGTTGCCACCCCAACATGGTTAATGATGCTGAGCTGTCCGCTTTCTCGACTGCTCATCCAAATTCTGGGTACCTGGAACCCCTCGTTCCATTCCAAGTTAGGGCATGGATGTGACCAAGTGTTGATCCACAGTGGGTGATGTGAGTTCTGGGTGGTGACTCGCATAGGAAGGCTAAATCCCACGGGGATGTTGCTGGTCTCCTGATGCTTTGATGACTATTTGCAGCTCTCAAGTCACCATATGAATTGTGTGCCCAGTGTTGCTCTGATTAATGTATCAGTAAGTGCCATGTTTGTTTAATTACCTTTGATCTTAGACACTGTGTGCACTCGAAGGGGTGGTTTGAAAGCAGGATTGGGTCTCCCACATGAAGGAATGAGCAGATCGCATTCCATCCCATACTTGCTGTGCCTCTGAGAAGAAAATTGCTAATAAATATCGATGTGTGTATATATATATATAAAACAAACAAAAAAACAGACAGAAGAGTCTCCTAGAATCAAAGGACGGGGATGCATCCCGGCTACTGGAAGGACAGCACAGTCATCAGACCTCTCACCTGTCTCTGGCCCTCTGCTTTCTTTTCTGTGCAGCCACGTGTTTTGTTTCAATCTAGGGTTGTAGGTCTTTCCTGAAGGATCTGTGATGGTTTTTTTATTTGGCTTTACTCTCTCCCTGAAGACTCGCTGAGCTGGTCTCCTGACCAAGGTTTCCGTTCACTGCCCAGCCTGTGAACCGATCTGGGTCCTTTCAAAGTGTCCTTTGCCGGCAAGCCATGCTCTTAAGCTTTGTCAGTAGAGGGAGCAAGAGAGACACCGTAGGAGGAAAAGAGGCCTGCTTCCGTTTGTCCGGGGCTTGGACGGCGGCTGCACAGGCGCATGCGCGGGTTTCCGCTCAGGCGTCTGCGCGGAGCCGCTCTTCCAGCAGCATCTCCAGCGCTCTGCATCTCCAGCGCTCAGCTCCTCAGGGCAGGGCGGCCAGCAGCGCCCAGTGGCCGGTGGCTTCTTCTGGCGATAACCTCTTCTTGCACCCTGGTGGTTCCTGACCTTGGGAGTTTCCTGGGTGAAATCTAAAATTGGACCCTGGGCATGGGGAGCAAGGACAGACCCAAGAAAGAGGCAGTGCCCGCCAGATCGGTAGGTGGCAGTTTTAAGAAGCCAGGGGACTTGCCCATGAGGCTCGTCCTGGGGGGCTGCGCAAGGAGCAGATCTTCACACCCTCCTGTCAGAATCCTAAAAGTTTATACAGAGGCCTTAATCGGGTTCAGTCATGTCTACCAGATGGTATATCCAGTCCTGCGTGTCCGGATGGTCTCAACAACACATTACTGTCTCAAGTCTGTGTTCCTGAGGCAGCTTTTAGGGCAGGTAGGCAGGTAGAGTGCACGAATATGCCTTGAGATCAAGGACGGGGGAGAGGGGAGGAGCCTCCAAATGCCTGGGTCCAGCTCCAGGATCAAAGGGCGGTCATACCCTCTGGATGACCTCCTCCAATGCTCTGCGTCTTGGGGCTGGCTCCTGTAATTACAGGTAGCCCTCTTTTGCAGTGTGCCTTGAGCAGTCTGCAAGAGTTTTACTAGCAGGGAGGTGGATTGTTGGGTGACTCTGGCCACACTGGAGGCAGGTGCCACAACAACAGTTTAGACATAGGCAAGAAAAAACACAGAGGAAGATAATGATTCCCAAAATAAGTTGTGATTTTTAAAATTAAGAGCCCCGTGACCTGAATCATTGATTTATTAGGTCCTCTAGGTTGGGGGTTGGCTAACTCAGGATATTTAGTTGTTTCTTTATGTGATTTAATAGAGATGGTACATTAGCAGATTTCTCAGGTATAAATGCCCAGCCTTCTGTTTGGATGATGGCCTGGGTGCCTCCTTGCGAGGCAGTGATAATGCTCAGGTGATCCTGTGTTGGGGGACAGCTTTTCTCATTAGAGATATTTTGGTGTTTAGTAAGGGCAGGCTTTTCCCTTACTGGCTGTCAGGTAGGGCTTGCTGGGTTAATTTAGTAAGGGCTTCCGTGTGGGTTTCAGTGTCCTCCAGGCCACTGGAAGGTACAAACATGGCAGCCAAATGACCAGTGGAAAATAGGACATGCCCCTCTGGCCTTGAGGAGAGGGAGGTTGGCAATTGCTGCTCTGATGGGGCCGATTCTCCTTGTGCCCAGGGAAAGCCAGGTGCAGTGGTCCAACCACACAGGCGGAAACCGTGGCCAAAGATCTGTGCCACCAAACCACTGGGCTCCATTTGGGGCTTCCCAAAAAATATCTGGGCAATGTGATCAGTCAGTGTCAAACTAACTGCCATCCTTTAGTGTGACAGAATGACCAGCTAGTTTCAGTGACATCCATATTTCTGGTACAGCTGGGTTGGTTCTGTTTAGAGTGATTTTTCTGTTCCCGACATAGGGGTTCCGGGTGATTCAGTGCTCGAATGTCTATAACTGAGGGTGAGCCCTGTGACTATATCTCAACTCTGAGCCCAGTCACCTGTGGCTCAAATGGCATTTTTTTAGGGCCCCTTTGGTCATTTTGATGGGCTGTCCGAGTAGTTTAAGTCTCAAGAAAAGAATGTCCAGTGTTAATACCCATAGTCCTGGTTTCTGGAGTTGTATTAATAATATCAGATGAATTAAGAGGACTAGTCCAGCTTGTTATTTTTTCACATACTGCTTTTGGACTTCTTAATTCTCTCCTTGGAGTGGTGGTAATCCTGATGAGCTAGAAGAGGTAGCTGCTCATATACCCGATAGTTGGAGTAGTTGTTTCATTGGGTATACAAGTGGGCCCAATGTAGAAATGTGTTTATATTAGGAGTCTGTCTCATGACTGGACACCCTAGGAGCAGCAGAAATCTAAGGGTGAAAGAGAGGTAATTGTGTGGGAAAGTCTTGTCCTTCTGAATTACATTTGTAGCCTGATCCTTAGATGTTAATGTGGCTGTAGCTTTAGAAATTTGACCTCGTTGTGCATGCCATACATGTTGGCTGGGGAAGGCAGCAGGCAGGAATAAGGAGATGGATTGGGGGTGGGACACACCAGACCAGGACGCTCCCCTCTTTCAATGGAGGATGTTCTGTTCTGGGTATAGTGCATTTCAGCAGGCCTGGCTTGCCGCAGGACAATGGGCTCCCATTGGTGGGAAATCATTCATCTATCCTGGCGGGATGTCTTATTGAGAATTCTGGGACAAAATGCCCTTCCAAGGCGTGATGGGGGATGTTCTCAGCAGGATAGAATGTTAATTTTTTTTTTTTTAAAGATTTTATTTATTTATTTGAGAGAGAGACAGTGAGAGAGAACATGAGCGAGGAGAAGGTCAGAGGGAGAAGCAGACTCCCCATGGAGCTGGGAGCCGGATGTGGGACTCGATCCTGGGACTCCAGGATCATGACCTGAGCCGAAGGCAGTCCTCCAACCAACTGAGCCACCCAGGCGCCCCAGGATAGAATGTTAATTTATGGGGAGACTCAGGGCAAAGGCTGTCTCCCTTGACTTCAATTTTTTAACTTTTAAAATATTTATTTATTAATCTAAAATATGACTTTCTATGGTTTGTGTTTCCATATTCCTTTATTGCCAGTTTGAACAAATCCACATGCTTTGATTCAAAGGTAATAAATTCCTCTTATTTGGAAAAAAAAAAAATATTTATTTATTTAAGAGAGAGAGTGCAAGAGAGAAAATGAGCTGGGGTTGGAGGGGCAGAGGCAGAGGGAGAAGCAGGATCCCCACTGAGCAGGGAGCCCTATGACACAGGCTTGATCCCAGGACCCCAATATCACGAACTCAGCCAAAGGCCGATGCTTTTTTTTTTTATATACAAATTTTATTTATTTATTAGAGCATGAGAGGGAGATCATGAGGAGGAGGGGAGGTGTAGAGGGAGAAACAGACTCTCCAATGAGCAGGGAGCAGGATATGGGACTTGATCCCAGGACCCTGGAATCATGAGCTGAGCCGAAGGCAGACACTTGACTGACTGAGCCACCCAGGCACCCCTCCCTTGACTTTTATACCTTTATGGTCCATATTGGGTGCCTTGGCAGAGGGGTTCCTAGTTTGGCATATTGGGTAATGGGCCTTACTGGCTGATCATGTAAATGTATTAAAGCCTGGGATAATACTTGGTCAGGTGGTTTTACTTGATAGTAAATTAATCTGCTGCTTTAATATTTCTCTTTTTTTTTCCCTATCAGTCCTGCCGCTTGCATGTTATAGGCATGTTCTTCTGTTTAACGTCATGTCTTTGTCCACTCTTATATATCATGGTCTTTGAAATGTGTTCCCTGATCGCTGTCTATTTGATGACAGGAGCTGTACATGGTGCTCAGCTTCTACGATCCCCTGTTGGTGGAAACTTGGAGGAGGCCAGCCATAGAGTGCACCTGAAAGAAGGCATATGTAGAATCCTCACCTGGAGGGAGGGAGCAGATGTGATCAGTTTGCTAATCCTTCACCATTTGGAAACTCCAGTGGATGGTCCCAGATCCCTTTGGCAGTTGCCTTGAGGATGGTTTAGAACACACAGGATTAATTACTGCATTCACCAGCCCACTGTATTTTATTTAAAAATTTTTAAAAGATTTTATTTATTTGACAGACAGAGATCACAAGTAGGCAGAGAGGCAGGCAGAGAGAGGAGGGGGAAGCAGCCTCCCGCTGAGCAAAGAGCCTGATGCGGGGCTTGATCCCAGGACCCTGGGACCATGACCTGAGCTGAAGGCAGGGGCTTTTACCCACAGAGCCACCCAGGTGCTCCAGGCCACTGTATTTTAAGGGCAATCTGGCATTCTTGGTAATAATGCCATTTAATCTGGGTGTTATGGTAGCCTCTCTTTCTATGTGTCCCATCTGCTGTATCTACTGAGGAGTTAGCTGCTAGGACATCAGTTCCCTGATGGCGAGAGAGTGTGCGTGCCTCACAAGCTGGGATGTGGAAAACAGTGAGTACTGCCGCAGGCTCTTGCAGGCAAACCTAAATGTTTTTTTCCCATATCTTGACCTCCTGAGGGCTTATTTATGATCATCTGCACTTCAGCTTTTCATTGTCTAAGCCACAGGGTTAATCTTTTTAGAACCACTCCACTGTCTATGTAAAGGGTTAAGGGCCAGCTTCCTTCTGTTTCCATTGGGCTGGTGTCAGTGTTGGGCTGCGGAGTCTCCACACTCCTTGTGGGATATCAGGCATCAGCAGTGTTTTTTATGCCCTTTTTATAGACTGCAGGGGCTGCCACAGAATAGGGTGGGGGCATTTGGAGGATCTCTATATTCTATAGGGCTGTGTAGCACCCACATTTCTGTGGACTGGTGGCCTGCCACTTAAAGTGGGAGTTTGAGTCATGGCAGAAGTGGGTCCATGGAATATGGTCTCTACCCATCCCTTGGCAGAAAGGGAAGCTCTTACCATGATATGTGCACATTGCCAGGAGCTCTTGCTCTATGGAGGTATATCAGGGTTTTGCCCCTTTTCAGGGCTAAGACCCAGATCCTAGAGGTATTTTCTCCTTTTGTCGTCTTCTGCACAGTGCCCAACCCACACATTCTAGAGTCACAGAAACATCTAATTCACATGGTAGATCTGCTTTGGAGATGTCCAGAGCTTTAATCTCTTTCACTAGTGTTTTTGCCTCTCAAAGGTGGCTTGCAGCTCTGATCACCTGTTGTTGTTTTTTTTTCTTTTAAAGGGTGGAGGCATCATGCCAAGTGGGGAATAAAAGTCCTACCAAACCCTCAGTCTACTACAAAGGCTCGCATTTCTTTTACGTACCAAGGGGTTGGATAGGCTTGTATTTTATCAATCCCAGTTTCTGGGCCAACATGCATCTTACCTGACCAAACAATTCCCCCAAATTTTGTGGTGGTATCTGGGCCTTGAATTTCTGGTGAATTAATCCTTTCCCTTGCAGATATTCCAGCAAAATCTTCAGGGTGTCCTGCAGCAGAGGGGAGTCTCCACATGTTAACATCATATCATTAGTGTAACTGTTGTGGGGAAGGAGAACAGGATCAGGTCTCATGTTACAATCACTAAACATACTGGAGTGCTGTGAGGTAGCCTTGGGGAAGGTCCATTATTGCCCCTCCCACATGAAGGCAAATTGATCTTGTGACTCGGTAGCAAAGGATATACTGAATAAAGCACTGGCTAAAACTAGTACAGCACAGGGCACTCCTAGGACCATGGCCAAAGTATTCAAGGTGGTGGCAATGTTGGTCACAGCCACGTAGACTGGTGGCATTATCTTTTTAAAAAAAATATTTTATTTATTATTTGACAGACAGAGATCACAAGTAGTCAGAGAGGCAGGCAGGGAGAGAGAGTGGAGGAAGCATGCTCTCTGCGGAGCAGAGAGCCTGACGTGGGGCTCAATCCCAGGACCCTGGGATCACAACCCGAGCCAAAGGCAGAGACTTTAACCCACTGAGCCACCCAGGCGCCCCAACATTATCTTGTTCATTTCTTGGGAGTCCTGGACATCTGCCATGAGCCACCTGGCAATACTGGGCTATTGAAAGCACTATGAGCAAAGCATGTAATACTAGTTTGGTGCAGTTCTTGGATAATTCTCCTAGTTCCTTATGCTCCCAGGCAATTTATACTATTTTTCTCATGGGTGTTGGACTTACTAGTTCCAGTTGGCATTACCCCTCAGGACTGGTTTGATTACTGTATAACCCAGAGGTAGAATTCACTGATGGAGGTTTGCAGAGTTTGACCTTGTAGGATATGCTCAGTATGTTCTCTGGTATTGAAGGAATACCAGTTGTCATGGTGGAGAACTCTAATTTGGAGTGTCAAAGGGACTTTTTTGAGCATAATTATTTGCCCTCCCTAACCACTAATGGCACTGAGGGGGCCAGGAAGCCTCTGAGGGTTACGGTGTCTGAGAGTACACTTGGCTCCAGTATCAACCAGAGCTGTCATCTTTTGTTTATTTCTGGGGACTCGTAAATATTGAGCCCAACCTGCCACCTCTGATTGCCTCTCATGGCCGTCACCTGGAGGCAGTCTTGGCTTGTATTTTGTCCTTTCTACACACAAGTGATGCCCCACTGGGAGGCTCCCAAAGGTGCCTCTTTCCTAAGCTCAGTAGGTGGCAGATTTAATAAGCAAGCGAACTTACTTACGAAGCTTGTCTTGGGATAAGACTTGGGACTTGTCTGAGAGAAGTGCATCTCCACATCCACTTGCCAGAATCCTAAAAGTTTATACAGAGTCCTTAACTGGGTTCAGTCACATAAACTGTGCAGATGGTTTCAACCACCCACTGCTCTCTCAAGAGCTCCCTGAAGTTCCCTGTGGGGAAGACAGGTGGAATGCACATTTCAAGGACACAGGAGCAAGGGAGGAGCCTCTAACTGCCTCCATCCAGCTTGAGGGTCAACTAGCAGTCGTTTCTTCTTGGTGACCTTCTCTAACATTCCCATTTCCCCACCCAGGGTCCAGCGGGTCTTATAATGTTGTACCTTCAGATAGATACCTCCCCAAGTAAACAGGTTGGATTTCCAGCAAGTTCCACTGGTGTGGAAACACAGTAACTTCTCTTCTTTTTCTATCCAGTGATACCAGGCTCGTAAGGTCTGAATCTTAGCCCTGGGGTTAGCCTCTTCCTTGGGCAGCACATCTCAGCCCTAGGGGTGGAGGCTGCTCCTAATTTCTGCTATTCCTGTATCATTTGGAGGTTTTTGTAGCCAACCCCTCATTACCCTTCTTAGTAGCCAACCTCTCATTATGCCAGTCCTCTGTTACAGTTAATGATTCTTTTTATTAAATCTTTTTATTAAATCTTCCCTATTCAAGTTACCTATTCCCTATTCAGTTTGGCTCTTCTTGATGGGACCCAGATGCAGGCCAGCTTTCTCAGTTTCTCTGGTAAAAAGCCTTTCCATAACACACAAGTCCAATTGCTCTGATCTGAGTCGGCCCTGGGCCAGTGTTTACTTCTAGTCAGTTTCCCATGAGAGAGAATCTGATTGGCCTAAGGAGATCAAGTCATCATCTCCTGGTCCAATAAGCTACAGCCAGGGAGCACATGACTGCCACAGATAACCCCGGGGGCAGGTTACCAATAGAACCCTCTTGTTAGATAGAGGGGGTGTGTGGAAACATGGGATATGCTGATAACCTAAAAATACCTGACCACTTAATAAATGTGGAAAAATGAAGAATGATGCGGGAGTAATATTGATACTGCAAAGGTTCTTACTGACTGTTTTCCTTCTGAGTGTATTTTTTTCCCCCACCAAAAAGCTTTATTAAGGTACAATGGACAAATAAAAATTATATATATTGAAGGTGTACAACTTGATGTTTTAATATATGTATACGTTGTGAAATGATCACCACAATCAAGCAAATTAACATACCCATAACCTCACCTCACTACCATTTCCTCCTCCCTTTCCTCCTCTGTTGTCTTATTATTTGGTGTGTAGTGGCTGAAAAAATTTTCCTTTTCCCCTTCTAGGTTCTTTGGCTGGTCTAATTAAATTGACATAAGATGGATTACAGGAGAAAAACAAATACAGTTTCACATGTATGGGGGTCCCCAGATTGTAAGACTCAAGGGCAAGTCAGTCTGCTGAGGCTCATATGCCATCCTGAGCTAAGGAATAAGGTGGGGATAGAGCTTCAAAGGAAAGGATGGTAAGAGGAGCAAACTGTTGATAGTTTGATGTTGTGCTGCCATGTGGATAGGCCTTCCAGATAAAAAGGGCTCTCTGGTAAGAGCTCTCTTTCTGGGTCACACCCCCCAGTCTGAGTTCTTTTCGGTAGTTAAGGTAGAGATAAAAGTTTTTCTTGAGGCTGCTTGGTCTTATTGCCTTTAGCTCAAAATAATCTATATGCCAACTGGTATATTTTGGAGTTTTGTATTCTGCAGCCCCCTCTCTCCTGCCAGATGAGGAGACTTAAGATTGACTCTCTTGGCAAATTTCAAATATACAATGTAGTATTGTTTACTGTATTACTGTGCCATACATTAGATCTCCAGAATTTATTCATCCTGCATAAATAAAACCTTGTGCCCTTTTGACCAATATCACCCCATTAACCCTCTATCTACCCCCTGGCAACTATCATTCTGTCTCCGCTTCTATGAGTTTGACTACTTTAGATTCTGCATATAAGTTAGGTCATGAGTATTTGTTTTTCTGTGTCTGGCTTATTACCCTTAGAATATCTTCTACGTTCATCCATATTGTTGCAAATGGCAGGATTCCTTCCTTTTTTATGGCTTAATAATATTCCATTGCACAATCTCTTCATTTCACTTGTTGGTGGACATTTAGTTTGTTTCTACTTCTTGGCTTCAGTGAACTTGGGAGTTCAGATACAGTGCCAAGCTGCTCTTCACACAGGCTATATGAATTTACTCCTCTACAAGAATATATGACAATACGTTATTTCCCTCTCAATAAACTTTTACATTCTTGCCTGATAGGTGAAATAGAGTATTCCATTGTAGTTTTAATTTACATTTTAAAAAACTTATGAGGGTAATTGAACATCTTCCCTATGTTTAAAAGGTATTTGCATTTTATTTTCTGTGAATTGTTAATGCCTTGTGCCATTTTCTATTGTGTTGTTAGTCTTTTTCTTACTGGTTTGGTTTTTAGATATTAAGGACATTAGCCATTTGTCATTCACATTGGAAGTAATTCCTTCAGTTTGTTGTTTTTTGACTCTGCTATTTTAGGCTATGTAAAGTTTTAATTTTTTTCTTTTTTAAAAAAGATTTATTTAGTTATTTGAGAGAGAGAGAGAGAGAGAGCAGGGGCAGGGGCAGAGGAAGAGGGAGAAGGAGATAATCATAAACAGATTCCCCACTGAGCACAGAGCCTGATACTGATACCAAACTCCATCCCACCACCCTGAGACCATGACCTGAGCTGAAATGCAGAGTTGGACGCTTAACTGACTGAGCCACCCAGGTGTCCTTTCAATTTTTATATGTAGTCAGATTTATCAATTGTATCAACTAGGACTGTATTCAGCTACAGGAAATAAAGAGCCAATGGTTTGAACAGATGAGGGAATATTTGTTTCATGGAACATGCAGGGAAAACTGCATTGTCTAGAGCACATCTTCCTGCATTATCTGATTCTAATATCTAAGTTTTAGATAACTGATAGCAAAGAAAAATAATTATAGCCTATAGACATGCAAATGAATAATGTCCAGTAGAGAAACAACTCTCTCCCACTGTCCTGACCCTGTGGGAAAGCCAGTTTGTACATTTATTTCAGTATTCCTGATCTAAAAATGTGTTCTTTGGATTCCTCTTTGTTTCCTCTTTGATGCATTAAATAAAATATTTAACATGTGTTCACTTTTATACTGTATGAGAGCCATGACTTAACCTTATCTAAAAAATTGTCTTTTAGCAAGTATGAAGCCTGGAGATAGGCATTTCCGAAGCTCAGTGATACCATTAGGGAATCAGGCTTTCTCCATTTTTCTATTTCACTATTCTTAGTACACAGTCTTCATCACTTTGGTGGTAACCACATGGTTGCTGGACAGTGCACCTCCAGTGCTCCCATCTCCATTCCAGAGTGAAAAGGGCAAAAAATAAAGACGTTGGCCTTGTACCAGGGAAGAAGGCTTTCCCAAAAGTCACTCTTTCTGCTTATATCTCATTGGTCAGATCTCCAAGGGAATCTAGAAAGAAGACTGTGACTTCTGGGTACATTGTTCATTTCCTTCCACTTTTAAAACAAGGCTTGTTAGTAAGGAAGAAAAGGAATGTGGCTATGAGGGAGATAACTAACATCTACCAAATCAGTCTTGTCTCAATTGTTTCATGATTTAGTGGCTAATCTACATAGGCTTTCCTTAATCTAAGATCATAAAATGTTCTTTTTTTAAAATGTGTTTTTAAACTTTTATGACTTTATTTTTTAAAACAAATTAACCTTTGTTTCATTTGAGATTTGATATAAAGAGCAGGGTGAGTGTTTTTCTCTAGATGGCTATCTAGCTTCCCCAGCACTATTTACGGAATATCCCAATGTTTCCTCATTGAGTAGAAATGCCACTTTAAAAAAAAAAAAAAAAGAAAAGTCACCTTTGTCACTTACTAAATTTCCATAGTTAGGTCCAACTTTGTATTCTCTTGCATTATTCTTTGCTAGCCCTAATATTTAACTTACTATAACTAGATACTATTTCCCTGGTAGGTCTGGACTTCCCATTTCTCTGATTTTCCAGATTTTTTCCTGGTTAATTATTTAAATTAAAATAAATAAATCATAGTTAAAGACTTTAGATACCACAAGTAGGGTTTTTTTTTTTTTAAGATTTTATTTATTTATTTGACAGACAGAGATCACAAGTAGGCAGACAGGCAGGCAGAGAGAGAGGGGGGGAGGAAGCAGGCTCCTTGCAGAGCAGAGAGTCTGATGCAGGACTCAATCCCAGGACACTGAGATCATGACCTGAGCCCAAGGCAGAGGCTTAACCCACTGAGCCACCCAGGCGCCCCCACAAGGTTTTAAATGAAAAAATAGTCACCTGATTTTATCCTTCCCCACTTGCAGTCTTGTTAACCAGAGAAAGTCACTTTTAACACTACAAACTTTGCCTATCCCACATTGTATCTGCCGTATTGTTTGATATATGCTTATGCTGCTGTTTACTGACTGATCAATTTTAGTTGTATTTATCATCTTCCTTTTGGAACAGATGTGGAATTAGTTCTTTTTTTTTTTTTTTTAAAGATTTTATTTATTTAACAGAGAGAGGGAGATCACAAGTAGGCAGAGAGGGGGGCGGGAAGCAGGCTCCCTGCTGAGCAGAGAGCCCGATGCGGGGCTCGATCCCAGGACCCTGGGATCATGACCGGAGCTGAAGGCAGAGGCTTAACCCACTGAGCCACCCAGGTGCCTGGAATTAGTTCTTTCAATCCTCCTCCCCTTTTTCATCTTCCCAAAATAAAGCAGTATTTTTAGTTATGTGAGCAAATTGAATGAGTCATTATAATGATGGAAGTTTTGTTCACTATAAAGTTAATGCTTTTTAAAAAGATTTATTTATTCATTTTATCTTTATTTTATTATATTTTATTTTATTTTGGAAACAACAAGCTCTTATAGGAAGCTGAAAAAAGGACCAGAGGGAATTAGGAAAAATAAAAAGAACATATACAACTGGATCTTCAAGAATCTTCATGGAACATTATGACCCATCAAATCGAGGTGTCCACATTTTCTAACAAAAATGAACTGATCTGAGTAAGGGCAGCATGAAAATATTCTAATGCAGTGCTGCTCAACAGAACTTTCTGTGATGATGGAAATGTTCCATTATCTCTGTTGTTAAATACAGAAGCTACTAGCCACATGGATACTCATAATGTGGCTAATGCAACTGAGGAACTGAATTTTTAATATAGTTTAAACAGCCACCGTGGCTAGTGATTACTAATGGAACAGCATAGTTCTAATGCCTCATGGGTCGAAATCAGTGGTTTCTTCAGGGGATTTCTCTCATCACTGCTGACATGTGTAGAGGGTTGGGGGTAGAAAGAGAGGAAAGCTCTTAATAGCTCTATTTAACACTTAAGTTCTGAAACTCTTTTTCAGAGGCAAGAGATGAGGAAAGGACTTTGGGAGAGACATGAGAATGCCCTTGAACTCCTGGCTAATGCCAACGGAAGTAGAAAGCCTAGGATTTGGCTCACTCTGATGGGAAGAGAGCTATGGTACAACTCATAGAATCTGAGGCTTAGGCCATCTGTGCATGGAAATCATTGCTGAGGGACTCGAAGGGCGGTAGGGGTGCTCATTTCCAGACAGGGTTTCCAGGGCTAGAAGAGGATTTAGAGGTAGAGGGAGGACCTGGGGGTCCTTTTGGCCACGTGCAGGCGGTACTGGCCTTTTGGGGATTAAGGTCTTGTTCTTGCTCTTGAACACTTTGCTGGGATCCAGCTTGTTCACGAAGGAGTTGGTCTCTTCTGCAAGTAGGTCTGTGTTGTAGGTGATGGGTTTATACATGCTGAACCACTACTTGGCCTGTGGGCTAATGCCATGGCTGGTGAAGGTGTACTGCCACTGTGGTAGGCCCAGGTGCGTGATGAGCAGGCAATAGTAAGCAGTGAAGTTGTCTGTGAGAAAATGCCAGTATAATGTTCTGTCCAGGAACCAGATCTCAGTGTCTGGTGCTAGCATTGGTTTCCCTCTTTTGTGGACAAGGCAAACCTTCCCATTCCCATTGCAAGGATCCAGCTCAAATACCATCCTGCGAGAATCAAAGTGAGGCTTCTCTAGCTGGTTCTCACTGGCTTTAAGTGCATCATCCTCCAGGTCTGCCAGAGTTGGTGCATTAGGGAGTGAATACACAGAAGACATGGTTGAGTTGAGTCAGTTATTTATTTATTTATTTATTTATTTAATTTTTTAAAAATTTCTTTTCAGTGTAACAAAATTCATTGTTTATGCACCACACCCAGTGCTCCATGGAATACGTGCCCTTTGTAATACCTACCACCTGGCTCTCCCAACCTCCCACCCACCTGCCCCTTCAAACCCCTCAGGTTTTTTTCAGAGTCCATAGTCTCTCATGGTTCATCTCCCCTTCCAATTTCCCTCAACTCCCTTCTCCTCTCCATCTCCCCATGTCAGCTGAGTCAGTTTTGAGATGTTGTTAATTGCCATGCTGCCCAACAGAATGGTGTGCTCATCCAGCTTCACACTCCATGCCATGTGGAAGCCATTGGTCATCAAATAAAAATTCTTCACATCCTCAGGTAGCACAGTTATTTTTTTGTTCCCATGAAGAAATCATATGACATTCAGCAGGTGGTTTCTCTATGATAGTCACCTCTGTCACACCTGGGGAAGATTCTAATATGCAGGTGATTCCCAGGGTCAGCTTCTCCAGGTGTGGCTTGCTGCAGCCTGGGGGCAGCGTCTCCTCCATGGCTCGCGTCCCGCCCTGCACGCGGGGGGTGCAGCAGCAGAGACTGGGCTGGAGAGCTGGGCGGGTGGGAGGTCTCGAGGCTGCCCCAGAAGCCCGGCCATCAGGTTCACGGCATGCTGAACTTGTAGTGAATTGTAGTGCTTGGTGCCAGAGAGCACTGCAGGGCGGAGATGGGAGGCCCGGGGGTTGCTCTGGGAGTACTAGTTCCTGGGCACACTTGTTCCAGCCTCCCCGAGGTCGCTCCACCTATTTATTCATTTTAGAAGGGGGAGGGGCTCAGGAGGAGGGAAAGAGAAATTCCAGCGGACTCTGACATGGGGATCAATCCTATGGCTCCAGCCAAAGCTAAGAGTTGGGTGACCCACTAGCTTCACCACCCAGGTACCCCTTGCTCACTCTAAAGTTAAATAGAATTATACTTTCTTTCTTGTACAGCTTTATGTTCCCCCCAGAGAGAATAGTTACCTCAACTTTACTTTGCCTACTTTCTCATATGCATAGTCTCATTTTGTTCCTCAAGTCCGGTTGAGTCTACTTTTTTCCAGGCACTGAGTCCTTTGTCTCCTGCTCCATCTGGCTGGATTGCTTTCTAAGCCGACTGCACAGTCAGTATCCTGGGACTGTTTTGCTGCTCTCCTAGGTTAAATCTGTGAGTTTCTGAATTCCATGAACTCTTTGTTTTGGATTTTCTCCCTGATTCTGCTGAGCCCTGACCCTAGTACCTTCTTAAGAAAAAAACGGGAGACAAACTTTTTGAGTCCTAGATTCCTGGCTTGGCTGGAAATTCTGGACTGAAAATATTTATTTTCAGAGATTTTTAAGGCATTGCACCAGTCTTTTAGCAAACAGAATAGCCTTTTATAGTTGATTATATTTCTTTTCTGGAAGGATTTATGATCTGCATATACAGTTCATCTGAGATTTTTAAAAAAAATTTTATTTATTTATTTGACAGAGAGAGATCACAAGTAGGCAGAGAGAGAGGGCGAAGCAGGCTCCCTGCTGAGCAGAGAACCCGATGTGGGGCTCCATCCCAGGACCCCGAGATCATGACCTGACCTGAAGGCAGAGGCTTAACCCACTGACCCACCCAGGTGCTCCAGTGATCTAAAATTTTTTGACAACATGTCTTGGGGTAAGTTTTTTAATAGATGGGTTTCATTGTTTTGGACTCTTAGTGAATTTTACAACATTGACATCTACGACCATAAGATTAGGGAATTTTTAAAGTTATTTCTTTTGATTTTATTAAAAGTTTATAATTCCATATAACTTTATTTTTTTTTAAATATTTATTTATGAGAGAGAGAGAGAGAGGGTGATCAAACATGGGGCAGGGGCAGAGGGAGGAGGAGACAGAAATTTTAGCAGACTCCTCACTTGAGCTTGTAGTCTGACATGGAGTTTGATCTCAAGATCCTGTGAAATCATGACCTGAGCTGAAACCAAGAATCATTTGCTCAACTGACTGAACCACCAAGGGACCCCAATTTCATAAGACTTTAAAATCAACTTTTTTAGGAAGAGGAGTTAAGATGGTGGAGTACGGGGACTCTAAGCTTGCCTTGTCCTTCAAACACAGCTAGATAAATAGCAAATCATTCTGAGCACTCAAGGAGTAAATCTGAAGACTGAGAGAACAAAACTGCAAGACTAGAAGTAGAAAAGGGACAACCTCATGAAAGTAGGAAATGCAGAAAGTTGATTTGGGGGGATAAGAACTGTGGGTGCTGTGGAGGGGAGGGAACCCTTCTTACAGAGACTACTGCAAGGTATTATAAGCAGCAGAGTGCAAAATCTGAAGTTTTAGAAGTCTGCTGTACCAGGGTCATGACTGGCTTAGCAGTGCTTCTGTGGGGAAAGAGAATCATTTACCACAGTCAAGTGGGATTTATTCCTGGACTGCAGGGGTGTTTAATATTCACAAATCAATTGATGTGATGCACCACACTAATAAAAGAAAGGATAGGAAACATTTGAACCTTTCAATAGATGCAGAGAAAGTTTTTGATAAAATACAGCATCCATTCTTTTTTTTTTTTTTAAAGATTTTATTTATTTAGATTTTTTAGATTTTATTTATTTATTTAGGGGCGCCTGGGTGGCTCAGAGGGTTGAGCCTCTGCCTTTGGCTCAGGTCATGAGATTGAGCCCCGCATTGGTCTCTCTGCCCCGTAGGGAGCCTGCTTCTCCCTCTCTGCCTGCCTCTCTACCCACTTGTGATCTCTCTCCCTCTGTCAAATAAATAAATAAAATCTTAACCAGGTGGTGGGTATTAGAGAGGGCATGGATTGCATGGAGCACTGGGTTTGATGCAAAAACAATGAATACTGTTATGCTGAAAAGAAATTTAAAAAAAGATTTTATTTATTTAATTGAGAGAGAAAGTGCACAGAGGAATGGGGGGAGGGGCAGAGGTAGAAGGAGAAGCAGACTGCAATATGGAGTCAGAGCTCATTCCCAGGACTCTGAGATCATGACCTGAGCTGAAGGTAGGTGCTTAACCAGCTGAGCCACTCAGGTGTCCCTATAGCATCCATTCTTGATAAAAACCCTCAACAGAGTTAGGGATACATGGAACATACCTCAACATCATAAAGGCCATATATGAAAGAACTACAACTAAGATCATTCCCAGTGGGGAAATACTGAGAGCTTTTCTTCTGAGGTTAGGAACAAGACACTGTCACCATTACTACTTAATGTAATACTGGAAGTCAGCCTCACCAATCAGACAAGAAGAAGAAATAAAAGGCATTGAAATTGATAAGGAAGAAGTCAAATTTTCACTTTTCACACATGATGTGTTATTCTATGTAGAAAATCTGAAAGACTCAACCAAAAGATTGCTAGAACTGATTCACGTATTCAGCAAAGTCACAGGATATAAAGTCAACGTACAGAAATGTGTTGCATTTCTATACACCAATAATGAAGCAGCAGAGAGAGAAATCAGGAATTGATCCATTTATAATGGCACCAAAACCCATAAGATACTTAATAATAAGCCTAACTAAAGAGGTAAAAGATCTGTACCCTGAAAACTATAGAACAATTATGAAAGAAATTGAGGGGGTGGGTGGATGGGATAACTGGGTGATGAACATTAAGGAGGGCATGTGATGTAATAAGCACTGGGTGTTACGTAAAACTGATGATGAATCACTGAACTCTACCTCTGAAACTAATAATATACATGAATTAGTTGAATTTAAATTTAAAAAAGGAAAAAGCATAAATAAAATTAAAAAAAGGAATTGAAGAGGGCACAAAGAAATGGAAGAACATTCCGTGCTCATGGATTAGAAGAATAAACATAGTTAAAATGTTTATACTATCCAAAGCAATCTACACATTCAATGCAATCCCTGTCAAAATGACACCAGCATTGTATACAGAGCTAGAACCAACAATCCTAAAATCTGTATGGAACCATAAAAGACTCCAAATAGCTAAAGTAATGTTGAAAAAGAGAAGCAAAGTGTGAGGCATCACAATTCTAGACTTTAAGCTGTATTACAAAGCTGTAATCATGAGGACAGTATGGTACTGGCACAAAAACTGACACATAGATCAATGGAACAGAATAGAAAACACAGAAATGGACCCTCAACCCCGTGGTCAACTAATCTTCAACACAGCAGGAAAGAATATCCAATGGAAAAAAGACAGTCTATTCAACAAATGGTGTTCGGAAAACTGCACAGTGACATGCAGAAGAATGAAACTGGATCACTTTCTTACACCATATAGAAAAATAAATTCAAAATGCATGAAAAACCTAAATGTGGGACAGAAAACCATCAAAATACTAGAGGAGAGAATACAGGCAGCAACCTCTTTGACCTCAGCTGGAGCAACTTCTTACTAGACACATGGCTAGAGGTGAGGGAAGCAAGAGCAAAAGTGAAGTATTGGGACTTTATCAGGATAAAAAGCTTTTTCACAGCAAAGGTAACAGTCATTAAATCTAATGGTAACCTATAGAATGGGAGAAGATATTTACAAATGACATATTTGATAAAGGGTTACTATCCCAAACCAAGAACTTATTAAACTGAATGCCCAAAAAACAAATAATCCAGTTAAGGAATGGGCAGAAGACATGAATAGGCATTTTTACAAAAGAAGACATCCAGACAGCTAACAGACACGTGAAAAGATGCTCTACACCACACATCATCAGGGGAAATACAAATAAAAACCAAAATGAGATACCCCCTTACACTGGTCAGAATGGTTAGAATTAATAACACAAAAAACAACAGATATTGAGGAGGATGCGAAGAAAAGGGAATCATCTTGCTCTGTTGGTAGGAATGCAAACTGGTGCAGCCACTCTGAAAAACAGTATGGAGTATCCTCAAAAAGTTAAAAATAGGAACTACTCTATAATCCAGTAACTGCACTACTGGGTATTTACCCAAAGGATGAAAAATACAGTTTAAAAAGGGTACATGCACCACAATGTTTAAAGCAGCATTATCAACAATAGCCAAACCATGGAGAGAGCACAGATGTCCATCAACTGATGAATGGATAAAGAAGATGTGATACACACACACACACACACACACACACACACACACACACACAATAGAATATTACTCAGCCATAAAAAGAATGAAATCTTGCCATTTGCAATGATGTGGTTGGAGCTAGGATGTCTTATGCTAAGCAAGATAAGTCAGTCAGAAAAAGACAAATACGATATGATTTTCACTCCTATGGGGGAATTTAAGAAACAAAAAAGATGGACATATGGGAGAGGGATAAAAGAAAAGAGGGAAACAAGCCATAAGAGACTCTTAAAATAGAGAAGAAACAGGGTTGATGGAGGGATGTGGGTGGTGGATGGGCTAGATGGGTGATGGTTTAGGAGGGCACTTGTTATGATGGGCACTGGGTGTTGTATGTAAGCACTGAATCACTGAATTTTATTCCTTTTTTTAAGATTTTAAAATTTGTTTTAGAAAGAGAGAGCCCATGAGTGGGAAGAGGGGCAGAGGGAAAGGAAGAGAATCCCCAAGCAGACTCTCCACTGAGTGCAGAGTGGAACGCTGGGGTGGATCCCAGGACCCTGAGATCGGACCTGAGCTGAAACCAAGAAATGGATGCTTGACTGAGTGAGCCATTCAGGTGCCCCTGAATTCTACTCCTGAAATCAATATTGCACTGTATGTTAACTAACTAGAATTTAAATAAAAATTTGAAAAGAGAAAAAATCAACTTTCTAATACTCAAGTACCTCTCAAATACATTTGGAAGTTTTATTAGGATTACATTAATGTTATAATTTAAATTAGAGAGATTTGACATCTTTATTATATTGAGCCTTCTTATCTACAAACAGGGATTTAAGTTTTCTTTTATGTACTCCAGTGGCCTATAGAAGAAAGTGAACATTTCTTGTTAATTTATTCCTAGTTAGTATTCCTTTTTGGTGCTGTATGGGATATTTTTATTTCTATTATATTTTCTACCTGATTCTTTGTATATGGAAATACTAATTTTTTTTCTTTAATGCCCCCCAAAACACTAATTTTTGTGTACTGATTTTGTACCCAAATTATGCCTTTCTCTTATTGTTATTAATAGTTTTCATTTGAGTTTATATCTCCAAGTACACAATCATATAATCTCTATATACAAATTTTTGCTTTCCCTCTTCCATTGAATGGGATCTTCTTTTCTTCCACAGAGCATAAGTCTTTGATATTAGCATAGAGAAAAAGCTATAGTCTTCTTTCCTTTTATGTGTTCCCTTCTTTATATTGCCCACACATAACACTTTTTACACATAAATATATCTTTCCTCGGGACACCTGGGTGGCTCAGTTAGTTGAGCTGCTGATTCAGCTTGGGTTGTGATCCCAGGGTCCTGGGATGAGTCCCACATTGGGCTCCTTGCTCATCTGGGAGCCTGCTTCTCTCTCTCCCTCTGCCTGCTGCTCCCCCTGCTTGTGCTGTCTCTCTCTGTCAAATAAATAAATAAAATTAAAAAAAAAAGTAATTCAGTGACATCATTGGCTCAACCTCTGCAATAAAAGATAATTTATTTAAAAAAATACCTATTTCTTCAAGACGCCTTTCTAAATTCTTCAGGTTTTAGTGGGTTTTTCTGGATTTTCAGGGATAAGTAATTTCACTTGAAATAATGATATTTTGTCTTTTCTTCCCCTTTTCTACTTTTAACTCCACTCCCTCAGTCAGTCTCTCTAAAACATTAAATGAAATTGGGGAGACTTGGAGTACCATAGTCCCCCTATCTGGGGTTTCTGCTTTTTTGTAGTTCCACTTTCTGGAGGTCAGCCTTGGTCTGGAAGCAGATGATCCTCCTTCTGACTTATGGGCAGGAGATCAATGGAACCTAATCATAACCCTTGCATCATTCACCCCCCTTCATTTCATCGCCTGCGTTTTATCATCTCATACCACCACAAGAAGGGTGAGGACTGCAACATTAGGTATTTTGGGAGAGAGAGACCACATTCACATACCTTTTACTACAGTATATTGTTATAATTATTATTTGTTATTAATCTTACCGTGCCTAATTTATAAATAAAACTTTATCATACGTAGGTATGGGAAAAAACAGTATATACAGTACAGAAGTACTATCCCTGGTTTTAGGCATCCACTGCCAGTTTTGAAAGGTACCTCCTGGATAGAAGGGGACAACTGTATTTGTATCCATCTTGACTTTCATAGGAATTTCACACAGTGTGAGATTCTCTGTGGTTTTCTGAGTCTGTTAAATTGTTCCTTGAATTCCTAGTTTACTGAGAATTTCATTTTTTTTAAAACTCGGTAATTGATGTTAAAAATTTTATCAACTACCATTGTTTTTCTAATGATCTGATTGATCCCTGTAATTGCGCATTACTCTCTTACTTTAATCCTGAACTTAATTTTCTAGTGTTTTATTTAGAGCCCTGCATCAAATGCTTTAACAGAATAGAGAGCCTGCCCAGTGGGAGCCCACGCCTGGCAGTCCTGAGAAAGAATTACTTAGTTTTCAAGAGGGCCCAGACTATTTTGCTTCCAGGTGGGAGGGGAGGGTCGGCAGGATCTTTTCTTAAAACCTGGGGATCGCTGGGAAGGTTGAAACAGGTTTTGTTTCTCATAAAGACGCTTCCCATCTCCATCAGGCCGCCACCAAAGGTTTGCTTGAGCAGCGACTTTCCGGAGCTCTTCATTAGCCTCTTCCGCGGAAGTCTCGCCTTTCTCAACTCCCCATTGGGTTTGGCCAGCTCCTCTGCTTCCAGTGGCTAATCAAACAGGAGGTCCACTCCCAGGGCTTCCCATTGGCTGTTGCGCCTGCAATTGCTGTCCTCTCCTTGGAGGAGGCAGGGAGGTTCTCGGTAGCTCTCAGGCAGGAGTTACGTGTTGGACCCGGTACACTGAAGAACGGTTTTATCGCTTTGTACCACTGTCCGAGTGAAGTCCGCGGGAAGTAGGGCCAGACCAGCTTCTGGAGACAGCTGGTCCCGAGGTCGGGTTGGGGGCGTTCAGCAGTTCGCCAGAACATGGCGGGGGGTGAGGAAGAGAAGTCTACTTGGACTTGAGATCTGGATGCTCTGACTGGGTGAGGGGACTCTGGGTTGGAGTCCTTAATGGAGGCCAGGGTGGTGGTGGTGGAGGAGACCACCGTATGCAGCCTCTGTCCTCCCCGCTGAGCTCTGCTTGCGGGAGTCACCTCCTGCCGGAATCCCCCAAGGGCCCGGTAGACGCCCAGTACGGGAGGCCTAACCCCACGCAAAATCGATCACTAAAATGCACCATGCTCCACGGTAAACGTAACTGGTAGGTGACTCTGGAAGACATGAGTTGTCGCCAAGTTGATGTGTTAGGTTTTGTAGACCTTGAGATAAATATTTAGTAATTTAATTTTTCTCCTTGATGCCAAGGGGGGCTTTTTTTTTTTTTTTGACCACTCAGTGTTTTATCAATCCTTGGAAAGGTCGTAGGCCCAAAGCAGGGAAACTGTATAAGGCCCAGCGTCTAGAGTGGTTTGTGGATAAAAACGAAAGCGCTGCGTCATCCCTCCTTCAACACGCTCCAGGTTTTGCTGGGTCCTGATTCAAGGAGAACCAGACAGATGTTGCTTTTATTACCAGGAGAAGTTGGCCCATCCTCTCTGCATACTCGCAGAGCTGGATGCTATAGAATACGCATGTAGATAAAAGGCTGAAGGAACTGTGGGGATCCTTGCTAAACAACAAAATTGAATATAGAAAATACTTTATAAACCTGATGGGGACTGGGACAGAGGCAGTGGTCTAGACCCATGGCTTGTGTGGGGAGGTAAGATGTTAGTTGTAGTGGCACAACACGCAACCTGGCAAAAACTGCTCTGGCAGAATCACTGGCTACCTGTTTGGGTCACTGTTCTGTTACTCAGCTCTGAGGACAAAGAAGAGAGAGACTTAGTACAATGACCAGGTAATTTCAAGTAGTTTATTCTGTAATACCATATAGACAGACACACCCTTGGGCCAGAAAATCTGTGGAAGAAAGGATGAGTATTTGAAAGAATACATATCAAACCTTAATTTCTGGGATATCAAAGCAGATATGGGAGGGGATGGTGAAAATTTATTTTTTTGACAATTAAAAAAAAAGTACATATACTACATATACATAATACATATACATGGACAAAATAGAAGCTGCGTAAGTGAGTAGTCAGTGAAAAGTATGCCTCTCTCACTGTGATGTCCCTGTTCACATACCTGGAGGGAACCTCCTAAGTTTCTTGAGTATCCTTCGCAACAGTTTACGTAAATAAACATTTATGTATGCACACTCCTTTTAACTTTATGCACATTTGCATTGCTTGTTTTTGCAAGGAAACCAGTTAAAAAACAAGTGAATGGGGACTTAATATTTATTAATTAGGTTGGGGATAGGCTTTTTAATTTCTTTCTTTTTTTAAAAAATATTTTATTTATTTATTTGACACAGAGAGAGAGAGAGAGAGATCGAGATCACAAGTAGGCAGAGAGGCAGGCAGAGAGAGGGGGAAGCAGACTCCCTGCTGAGCAGAGAGCCTGATATGGGGCTCAATCCCAGGACCCTGAGATCATGACCCGAGTTGAAGGCAGAGGCTTAACGCACTGAGCCACCGAGGTGCCCCCAGGCATTTTAATTTCTAATCAAATGGCATTTTAAATATTTGGCTGGGAGTGCTCAGAATATGCATTTCTAGTCATTCTCAGAGCTGAGGTCTGAAATGTATGTTGGGGGGGCGGAGAGATTTTTAGGTCTAAAAGATAATTTTGGCTCAGAGCTAAGTGGGTAGCATGTCTGATTGTGGAGGTTGTTTATTCCACTGGATCTGCTGTATGAGAGGGTTCATGCCCATTTTTCAGTCACTGTTAACTTAGAGATAGGTTGTGCTACTGTGTCAGTCTTCTCATTGTTCTGAATTCCACCTTGGATGGTTGTGTGAATGTATATGCTCCAATTTGATAAGGTTTCTGAAGACTCACATGATTAGGAAGTAGCAGCTATATCTTGTGTCAGTTGACTGGGGTCTTTGTCCTCTCACACATCTATCCATTCACTCAGTAAATATTTCTCAAGCATCTATTATGTAGGAGGCAGTGTTCTACCTACTGGGGAAACTGGTGAACAAAAGTAGATGGAAGCCCTTAATCAGCTGAATGCGGGCTGGTAAGGAGTGAGGGTGGATGTCAAGATGTTCTGCTTTTGCGTATTTGATACCCCGACTTACCTCCCCAAAGTACGTAGTCTTGGCGTGGGTCCCTGCAAGTTTTAGTTTGGCAATTTTCTGATCTATCCACTTCTTATACTTCTTTTAGTACCCTGTGCAGGTCCTTCCTAGGAAGGGAACAATTTGGTAGTCTCCTTATTTGGCTCTTTTTTAACTCTTCACCTCCAGTTTCACATCTGTTATTTAGACTGTCAGCAAAAAGCTGAGCATCATCACTCCCATGCTTGACCCTTACCATGGGCTCTTCATTGCCCATGGAATAAAATCTGGGCTCTCTAACTGGCTATAGGGGATCCTGGGTGACATTGCCTCTGCATGTCTATGAAAAAATGGAGATTCATTGCCCACATCCCATTCAAGGACAGACTTGCTGTCCAGCTGTGGGGAGTGCAGCAGTCAGCAGAGAGCATCCAGCTGTCAACTCCTTGAGGATTTACCTCAGTTGCACAGAGCCTCCTGGCCTGAAAACACATCTTTCCTAGGGTAATCCACACCTGGTGACCAGGACAGGTGGGGATATAGAGTGTCTATTTTGGGCTGATGTGGGACAACTCTAATGATCAGTATTCACTCCAGGTCTGCCTGCTGTGTTGGCTAATACTTGGTAGGGCTTGCTTGCAGTTTTGACTTCATCTACCCAGTTTAGCTTCCACCCTTGTTATTTCTTGGATGTTGATCTCTAATAAGCACTTTCCACTCCAGACTCCATCTTAGTACCTAGTGAACCCAACCTGTGACATTGCCTGAACAGCTTTATCACCCAATGGTCTAATTATTCAAACTGCCTATAACTTCGCATGTACCAGGCTATTTAAAGGTCTTGTGCTTTTGTTTGTGCCACACCCTTTGCCTCATTTTCCTTTTTACTCTTTTTGTGGCCATAACTTCTTTTTTCCTATCCTCCCAGGCCCACTTCAGGGCATGTCTCCTCCCTGGTCCCTACCTCTTGGCATGGTTTGCTTCTCTGCTCTCCTACTTCCCTGTGTTTCACAATACTGCTGTACTTTGTGGCATTGTGAAGTGTGTTTTCCACTTAGAAGTGATGGACTCTAGAGTAGGAAGGCATCCAGGATTGCCTGGCACAGTGATCCATTGTTCTGTAGTGGGATTAGTAACAGCCTAACTCTTTCCAGTCAGGTAATAGTGATGGGATTATTTGACTGTGGGTGAGAGGGAAAAAATATAGAAGGTTGGTTGAAGATAGAAAAGAGCCCCTAGTAGCTAGTGAAATCTGGGGAAAACAGGGGACACTCATGCCCACAAGACTACCTGCTGAGGTCTGTTATCTCAGTTAAATTTGTATTTAGATCCAACTGTCAGTGAAAAGAGTGCAGAATGCAAGCTTCCATTTTAACTTCCACCCCAACCTGGGCAGGTGATATACAGAGACAAAGGACAGTTAAATAGGGAATCTCAGCTACAAACACAAGTACATATATATCAAGAATCCACCAGCCATTGCAAAAGCACAAAATTTTTCTGAAAAACAACCTGAGGGTTTTGAAGGGGTGGGGGATGGGAGGTTGGGGGAACCAGGTAATGGGTATTGGAGAGGGCACGGATTGCATGGAGCACTGGGTGTGGTGCAAAAATAATTAATACTGTTACGCTGAAAAAATAAAAAATTAAAAAGCACAAAATTTATGGAAATGTAATGATAAACAATAGACAAACAAAAAGGAAGAAGTTATACCCAAGGAAATAGACCTAATTGAGCACAAGAACAGGACTTTTAAGTAAGTATAGTAATATGTTCAGAGAAATACAGCTGGGTAGAACATTGCTTGTCCAGTATTTTTGCTTTAAGCTTCTTTGCTGTAGATATCTGCCACAAGCATTTTTGCAAATACTTTTGACATATAACTAATTGGCTGTAAATCAATTTTGCTATGAAAGATAAAAACTGGTTGACAGTTGGGTTTCATTTTTCCAGTGATATAGTTCTCCCATTTTTTTTAAGTCTTAGCCTTTATAGTGGTCTATACAGTGGTGAAGAGTTTTGAACTCACACTTTGCAATGTCTATACATGTGACAGTATACCAAGAACAAACAAGAGTGTAGAAAGCTTTCAAAATGCAATACAAATATGCATCTTATTCTTTGGAAACTGATCTTCCTTTTAAGGAAGAAAGAAGTTTCAGTGAAAAAAGTAAAGGTTCAATGCCAAGTGAGATGAATGAACAAGCAAAGAGCAAAAAGTATACTATGAGTAAAAGACTTTGGAGACAAGGTACAATTCCCCCAAGTAAAATCAGTTATATGTGCAGGGTTTAAAAAATTTTTTTTTTTCTTCTAAATTTGTCAGAGAGAAAGAGCAAGTACAAGCAGGGCGAGTGGCAGACAGAGGGAGAAGCAGGTTCCCCACCGAGGAAGGAGCCCAATACAGGACCTGGGATCATGACCTGAGCTGAAGGCAGATCCTTAACTGTACCAGGCTTCCCCAGTTACATGTACAGTATTGACCTGAATCTACACTGTACATTTCAAATGTATTCAAATATTTTGTATTAAAATAATCTTCAATTTTGTTACTAATTTTTCATGTTTTATGTCTTTTTAAATGAATGTTCCTCATTTTTTGTGATTTTATCTTTTATGGCAGAATAACCTTATGGCCAATTAATTATGCAGCAAAAATATTTGTGGTGAAAATGCTTGGAACAAAGATGCTTATGGCAAAACTACCTAGAACCAGCATATCCATGAAACAAGGACAGTGTTTATTGCTTGCAAATGAAAAATGTAATTGTTAAAAAAAAATTGAGTAATTGGCTCAGGTAGAGAGTAGATGGAGCTGAAAAATAAAGTATTGAGGTAAAAGGTCAAGCTAATGATTTTTTCTTAAGACATGACACATATAGGGATAGAGAGATATGAAAGTATGAAATGTTTGAGGGTGGATGACTCCCTTTCAGCTATGATTCTGAGTCAGAGAGAGGAAACTTTACAGGCTCTACTCATGAACAAGACACAGCTTTCTCGGCTCTTTTATTTTTCATTTACAGGAAGTCCACATTGAGATTCCACCAACATGAGTCCTCAGACTTCAACTCCTGCATCTATGGGAGTTAAAAATCCCATCCCCTAAAGTTCCCAGTAGTCCCAGAGGTTACTAATTCAACTCTTCATGGCTTTTTGATTCTGGCTTCTGATGATTTTTTCTTCTAGGCTTTCAAACTTGGCTATTTTAAAAATTTGATATGTATTATCAGATTTCCTATATAGTTAGAAGGGAAAGAGGTGTTTCCCCACATCTGATCAAACCCAATGGCAAATTCAAACTTTCAAATTATTTACAAACTAAAAAAGATCATGAATAATTTCAAACATGTAATACAATATAGGGAATAATTTTAGATAGAGATGCAGTCCTTAAGAAGTTAAATGATATCAACTTGTTACCTTACTGTGTCACTTCTCTCTCCAAAAATGTTTAAAATGTTATAAATGGCACTGAAGCATTATCCCAATTCCTTCCCCCATTCTGTCCTCTTTCTCAAAAGAACTATTTTCTTGAATTTGAAAATAGTCACTAATTCATTTAAAAAACAATGTGCCCATTACACATTATCATAAGTAGGATTTTAAATGAAAAGCAGTATATTTTTCAAAACAAAAATTTTGAAGAATAGCATTGTTTTACACTTTTTTCAACATGTTTTCATATCTGGCTTAGTAGATGATAGCTCATATCTGCATCTGCATTCATGTTATTTTGTTTGAAGTATATGAAGAAAATACAGCAGCCTTGTACAAACATGTAACTGGAAAGGGAGGAGTATTTTAATAGTCTTTTCAGTTAATTATGGATATTCTACTTTGATACTAATAAAAACTTGATAAGTGGTAGTTTCTTAGAGATCAGTGACAGTGTGGAATCTGATACCATAAGAATGAACTTTTTATCCTCTATGACATTAAAATCCATCAGTTTTATCTTGCATTTTGAATTGATCTTTTACCCATGTGTGAGTTTGTCACATAATGCATTGGTTACTTGGAAAATATTAGCTCACTGAGTTATCTGAGTTATGTATATCTAACAAACATTCAAGCACTTCATTACATGTTGTTGACATGTCATTCTGTCTGTCTGTGTATCTCATCACATCTCATCACGGGTCTCATTGTAAAAGTCTTAACATATTGGGAAGCTGTTGAGCTTACAATGACATACAAATTTTCCAAAATTCTTATATTCACTTGAAATCTCAAATATTATTACTGGTAATGAATATCATCAATTATTTTCCTTACAGGGAGAGGCTTATTTCATTTGTTTTTGAGACCCAAGTCTGAATAACCATTTATTATTTCAATTTATTCTTTCAAATAAAAGTGGTGTTCCAAGGAGTGGCTCATTCAGTTCAAACTCAAAGAACACACAATTGCTTACTCTCAGGACAACCATTGTACTTTGGGACGCAGAAGTGCTTCATTGTGTTTCCCATTTCATCACACAGAATGTTAAAAAGATATGTACTCAAGCCTTGAGATTTAGTAAATTTACTGCTTTATCAGGGATATTCTTTTTGTCTAGAGTTTTATCTAATGCTTTGTATCTAGTAAGATGGCCATATTTTAAAAATCTGTTAACATAGTAACATTTATGGATTTAAAAAATACCAGATGATCTTTATAGACCTGTGATAGATCCAAACCAGTCATATTATTAACCTTGTTACTATTATTATTTTTAAAATACTCTGTTGGATTCAATTTACAAGTATTTTGCTTAGAATTCCTGTATCTATATTCATAAATGAGATTAGCCCCTGCAATTTTTCTTTCTTGCACCTTTTTCTGCTTTGGTATCAGATGATACTGATCTCAGAGAATGAGTGGGGAAGTTTTATTTCTTTTTCCATTCTCTGGAAGAATTTGTGAAAACACTGGATGAATGAGAACTTGCTAAAACTTGCCTGTGAAACCGTTGGGGTTTGATATTTTTTTTTTTGTGGGAATATCTTTAACCACTGCTTCACTTCTTCTAATAGTTATAGACTTTCTGTTTTTCCATTTATTTTGAGACAGCTCTGCAACTCATATTTTTCTAGGAATTCATTCATTTTGTCCAAATGTTCAAAATGGATGGCATATAGATGTTAATAATACTCTTAACTATTCTAATTGCAGTTTTATCTTAAGTTTTATCCCTCTTTTTCTCAGCATAGTGTTTGTGTTTTCTCTTTTCTTGATTAATCTCTTGATTAATTGATTGATTAATCTCCCAAAAGTTTGTCCATTTCATTTAAAGAACCAAACCATTTTTGATCCTCTCTATTGTATTTTGTTTAATTGATTTCTACTCTCAACTTGTCTCCTTTTTCTGTGTTCCCTGTACTCATTCCATTGTTCATTTATTCCAGAATCCTAAGAGGACACTTAGCTCAGTAATCATGAAGCTTTCTTTTTTACCAATATAATCACTTAAAACTGAATTTTTCCCTGAACACTTCATGTTTGCCATGTCCTACAATTTTTGACATGCAGTGTCTCTATTACTATTCATTTTCAAATATCCTAAATATATTTAGGAAATATAGAAAATAACTAAATATTTTCAAGTTTCCATATTGACTTCATTTCTAATCTTGAGTTAGCTAGCATTTTATGTCCACAAATTTGGGATTCTCTATTTGCCTTTCTGTCATTAAAATTCAAACCAAGTTATGATCAGATTCTATGCCTTGATATTTTTTGACACTGTGTGTGTGTGTGTGTGTGTGTGTGTCCTAGTACCTAATAATTCTTGCAAATGTTTCATATGTGCTTAAGAAAAATATTCAATTTCTAATCACTGCAATGTAAATGCTGCAGATCAAGCACATCAATCATGCTGTTTAGATCCTCCATATTTTCACCATTTTTCCACCTGACCCACCAGTAATCACAGGCCTGCCAGTATTTCCTTTCATGATGATGATTCTATACATTTTCCTCTGTAATTACACCATATTTAAATAATACATTTAGAGACTTTTTTTGGGGAAGAAACATGCTTAAATTGCTTTATCTTAGTGACTTTAGTAGAAGTGAGGCAAATAAAAGATTTTGGGGCATGAAGTTATACAGTTTTCACTTCAATGACCCTCGTCACCTTTAATTACCTTGTGTCAACCTCTGGAAAGCTTTCCCTAGGAACAGTCTTCTCAGAGCCCCATGCATGTCCTTGTTCCTCAGGCTGTAGATGAAAGGGTTCATCATGGGGGTCACCACAGCATACATCACTATAGCTTCTGAGTCCTTCATGGAGTAGGTTTGGAGGGGCTGCAGATACACCATGCCAAGAGTCCCATAGAAGAGGGAGACCACAGCCAAATGGGAAGCACAGGCGGAGAAGGCTTTGTACTTGCTAGAGGCTGAGGGTATTCGGAGGATGGCTTTGACAATCCAGACATAGGACATGATCATGATCCCTAGGGGGGTGAAGAATATGAAGCAGCCTGAGGTAATCAGCACTATGTGAATGATCTGGGTGTTGGAACAGGCCAGCCTCAGCAGGACATACATCTCACAGAAGATGTAGTATATCTTCTGGGAACCATAGAATGTCACCCTGGTCATGAGGAGGGTGAGGAAGAGGCGATAGAGGACAGAAAGTGACCAACATAAGGTGAGGAGCAAAATCAGAGCCCAGGGCTCATGGCTGTGACATAGTGGAGGGGGCGGCAGATGGCCACATAGCGGTCATATGCCATTGTTGCCAGGATGAAGTTGTCCAGTGTCACCAAGGAGACCAGGAAGTAGAGCTGTGTTAGACACCCCACATAGGAGATGGCTTTATTCTGAGACTGAAGGTTTACTAATGTCTTAGGGATTGTATTGGTGACAAAAAAGAGGTCTGTGAAAGAGAGGTTGGCTAAGAATACATACATGGGAGTGTAAGGCGGGAGTCAGAGGCAATGGCCAGGATGATGAGCACATTTCCCACCACTGTGACCAGATACATGGACAGGAACATCCAGAACAGAATCCGCTGCTCTTTAGGACTCTCTGAGATCCCCAGGAGGAGGAACTCTGAGGTCCCATTCTGGTTATCTCTATGCATTTCCCCAATTGTCTGCAAGATTAGAACCAACACACATTTACAAATTGAGTATTGAGTAAGGACATTGAGGTAAACAAAATAAAATATTTTCTTAGGATTAAAAATATCTTAGACTAAATTTTATAATTTTTTAATGTGAGCAACGAAGTAATAACAAAAGCATAACATGGAAAATCTTTATTCAATTTTTTCCAGTGACCTTTAATCTGACATACTCAATATTATAGAAATAATGTCTATGCCTTATTTTAAATCCTATCAGCTTATAATATTCTTGAGGTACTTAAAGATTAGTATGTTATAGTTTTGATATTGCACAGATTTAAGTGATTTTAAAATAGGTGTATGTGTTATAGGAAATGGATACGGTACAATGGACAAAGGAGGGAGATAAGGACAAATATTGTAAGGGAAAAGGAAAAAAATTAACATTATTTGCTGATAGTATGGTCTATCTGGGAAACCCAAGATGATCAGCTGAGGTGCCATTAGAAATAAAAAGGGATTTCAGTAAAGTGACCAATCACACAGTGAGTAGTCACAAAACTAATGGTGCTCTTATAAGTATATACTGCAGTGATGAAGACTGTGTTGTCAGACACTGGAATTCAAGTGTGAGTGCTGCCTCTTACTAGCTGTGAATTCTCAGGCCATTTAACTGGGTTCCTTAAGACTCCATTTCTTTATTTCAAAAATAGGTCAGGAGCGGAGAAAATTAAACAATGAACCACTTAACAGAGAGTTTGTATGCAGTGAGCACTCCACAAATATTGCCTATTATTATCACATGCAAACAGTAATCAGGAATAATAAGGCTAAAATCTAACGTGAAACAATCCCATCTACATGATCAACAAATGGATCTATGCATTAATATGTTGATAAGAATCAGGCACGAACAAAAAGAAAAAGCTGGTGGCATCATAATTCTGGACTTAAAGCTCTATTACAAAGCTGTAATCATCAAGACAGTATGGGACTGGCACAAAAACAGACACATAGATCAATGGAACAGAATAGAGAACTCAGAAATGCACCCTCAACTCTATGGTTAAAGCAGGAAAGAATATCCAATCGAAAAAAAGACAGTATCTTCAACAAAAGGGTATTGGGAAAATTGGACAGCTACATGCAGAAGAATGAAACTGCACTATTTCCTTACACCATATACAAAAATACACTCAAAATTGATGAAAGACCAAATGTGAGACAGTAATCCATCAAAATCCTTGAGGAAACACAGGCAGCAACCTCTTTGAGCCCAGCCACAGCAACTTCTTCCTAGAAGAATTGCCAAAGGCAAGGGAAGCAAGGACAAAAATGAGCTATAGGGACTTCATCTAGCTAAAAAGTTTTTGCGCAACAAAGGAAACAGTCAACAAAACCAAAAGAACTCACAGAATGGGAAAAGATATTTGCAAATGACATCTCAGATAAAGGGCTAGTATCCAAAATCTATAAAGAACGTATCAAACTCAACACCCATGGAATACATAATCCCATCAAGAAATGGGCAGAAAACCTCAACAGGCGTTTCTGCAAAAAAGACATCCAAATGGCCCACAGACACTTGAAAAAGTGCTCCACATCACTCGGCATCAGGGAAATACAAACCAAAATCATAGTGAGATACCACCTCACACCAGTCAGAATGGCTAAAAATAACAAGTCAGGAAATGACAGATGTTGGCAAGGATGTGGAGAAAGGGGAGCCCTCCTACACTGTGTTGGGAATGCAAATTGGTGTAGCCACTCTGGAAAACAGTATGGGGGCTTCTCAAAAAGTTGAAAATAGAGCTACGCTACGACCCAGGAATTGCACGGCTAGGTATTTATACCAAAAATACAAATGTAGTGATCTGAAGGGGCACCTGCCCCCCAATGTTTATAGCAGCAATGTCCACAATAGCCAAACTGGAAAGAGCCCAGATGTCCATCAACCGAAGAATGGATAAAGAAGATGTATATATATAAAGAGATATTATACAGCCATCAAAAAGGGGAAATATTGCCATTTGCAATGATGTAGATGGAACTAGAAGTAAGTGAAGTAAATCAATCAGAGAAAGACAATTATAATATGATTTTACTGATATGTGGAATTTGAGAAACAAGGCAGAGGACCATAGGGGAAGAGAGGAAAAAAGGAAATGACCAAACCAGAGAGGGAGACAAACTATAAGAGACTCTTAATCTCAGGAAACAAAGTGAGGATTGCTGGAGTGGAGGGGCATGGGAGGTGTTGACTGGGTGACAGACATTGGGGAGGGTGTGTGCTATGGTGAATGCTGTATATTGTGTAAGACCGATGAATCACAGACCTGTACCCCTGAAACAAATAATACATTGTATGTTAATAATAATATTAATAATAATAATAATAATAATAATAATAATAAAAGAATCAGGCATGCTCTTCAAATTCTCCAGGGAGGCATAAAGTAAAAATTTAATAAATGGATGGATATACCAGATTCCAAACTGATTCTGAAAGCTGAAATATTGCAAAGGCAAAAATTCTATTATTAACCTATTCAAAGTCCAAATTTTTAAGAAACAAAAGCTAATCTAAAATTCATCTAAAAATAAGCACAAAAATAAGGTAAGAAAATGTTGAGAAAGAGAATAACAATGAGACACTTCCTCTGCCAACCGTGAAGGATTCAAAAATGGTGTAGTGCTGGTGCTGCACTGAATAGATTGATAGAATGGGACAGAAACTTCAGAAACAACTGAGTACATGTGGGATTTAGTGGATTATTATGATAACAGGTCAGAGTTGCATTATGGGATAAATGTTATTGGGAGAGCTGTCTATTTTTGGGAAAAGTTAGTAAGGTTTTTTATGTCAACTTTATGTCAATTAAAAAAAGAAATGAAGGTTGAACTGAACTGTATAGAATATTAGTCATTTAGTGGATTTGAGATGAAGGAATGGGGGAGTCATAAGCCCAAGAACCTTAATGAATGAATGAAGGTACAGATAAAAAATGCAGTTGTTTTGAAAATCAGTCAGTGTGTCAAGGAAAGTTTTGCAAAGACATGTTTTGCAAATTTAGTCAGGAACATGATGAATTTGAAGTAACAGCAATATAAACAAATGTAGATGTGGGGACAATGAATAACCTATGACATAACAGTAATATGGAGCTCTGGGTTTTAGGGGAGAGGCCAACCTGGCGTTTAGCAAATGAGTGGATTCATTATCTCAATGAAGAGAGTTCAATTCCCAGATATCCTGTGTTAGTGGTATAGTGGAAGGAGACTTTGAGTCAGAAGTTCGAGTCTGTGTTAACCCATACAGCTGTTTTTTTTGAGCAAACAACTGCCCAATACCGAGTACTTGGTTAGATAATGTGTTGAATATTTTATGTATATTAAATCTTATATTTATTCCACAAATAGCCCTATTACTTTCTATTTCTCCATTTTGGGGATTAGAAGGTTAATGAGTTTCCCAATGTTGCCCAACCAGTAACTCATGGAGCTGGGATTTGATTACCAGTTTCTGCCTCCAAATTCCAGGCCTCAACTGCTCTGCCAGACATTAAACAAGAATAATGATGTCTCCCTCACTATGGGTTTAGAGAAGAACTCAAATGGAGGAGGAAGCACTTTTCCAACCCTAAATCCATATGTAAATGAAGGAGCTATTATGAGGGTCCCAAAGGAAGTCTTATTCTTTACCATTTTCCCAAGCTTCTGAGTATCTCTTAATCCCCTAAAGTCAGAAACTCTGCTCTCAGGAGAAAGAGACCTCCAGGGCCTACTTCCTTCTCTATCTTGCACCTGGCTCTCCCTACTACACAGAGAGAGCACCCTCAGGCCATCTGCGTCTGTAGGAAATAACCCAGGATGTCCTAGGGAAGACTCACCTGTGGCTGGCCCGTTGGTGTGGTCTACATGGATTGGTCAGGTCAGAAGCTAGAAAATAAAAGAGAGACGTAAATATCCAGGCTGTCTCCCAAAAGACTTGAGTGCTGTGTTGATGAAAAGAGCTGGCAGGGGAAAGTGATCCCAACACAGAAGGCATTTGAACAGGGCTGCATTATACAGTGGGCTAAGTGATCATTTCAGAGCTGATGAAAGCAGTTAGTGGAGGTGGGTGATGGTTAAGATCTAATTCTAAGGGGACGCCTGGGTGGCTTAGTTGGCTAAGCAGTTGCCTTCGGCTCAGGTCATGATCCCAGCATCCTGGGATCGAGTCCCACATCGGGCTCCTTGCTCGGCAGGGAGCCTGCTTCTCCCTCTGCCTCTACCTGCCATTCTGTCTGCCTGTGCTTGCTCTCTGCCCCCCTCTCTCTCTGATAAATAAATAAAATCTTTAAAAAAAAAAAGATCTAATTCTAAGATTCCAAACTATAGAGTAATCACGTGATGGTCCTTTGGCATTTGAGTGAATATGGGAGAAGCTCTAAGCTCAGGCTCTAGAAACTTTTTGCATACACAGCTTCCCACATTTATTATTTGCTACTGTAAAATTCACCCAAAGTTCAACACTATAAATGAGGTAAGTTATTTTACCAATATTTAAGGGAAGGTTGTAGTTGGAACAATATGCCCAAGGTCACAGAGTGATTTGGTGGCAAGGATTAGGCTGTGACCTCGTTCCAAGTCAGGTGTTCGCTCTGTTAGCCTAAGAAGGGGGAGGAAGTAGAAAATTGGGAAACAAAAGGTCAGCAAGGGGTGGGCTCCTTGCTTCTTAGGACAGTGGAGTTTCAGTGAGAATGAGAACTAATGGGCTAATTTCAGAGACCACTGCAAGACCACGCCTCCTCCCCCAGCAAATGGCCTAAGAATGAAAATGAGCATAATGGTAACTCCCTGAGTGACTCCAACCCTGAGCACTCTGGCCACCCTCTCTGTTTCTGCCATGGAGACAAAGGTCTTACAACTCCTTAGACCTCATCAGAAACTACACAGCCCATTTGTCTGGATTCAGGACCCTCTGGGAGGAAGCAGGGAAGAGGGCTGGGGAAAGACAGAGAACACCCAGAAGGCATGATATCTTTGCTTTTCTACCCCTCAAGGCAGGTGTCTCCCATGCTTCAGTGTGCAGAGAAACACCTGTGATACTTTAAAACAAAAAGCTGATTTTCTGGCCCCCTTCTGGAAATACTGATTCTGTTTTGAGAACCAAGTCCTTTTTAGCAGCCACCTGGTGATTCTCACTGTGCGGAAATGCTGTTCTGAGTCTGTAAGACTCAATGGGTTCTGAGCATTTGTGTGGTCAGATTGGCTTAGAGACACAAACCCCTCTGCAATGAGGGCAGAGATTGTAGGAGTGGTATGGAAAAGTGTTCCAAACTTGATGTTGGAAAAGTGTCCTTTGGTACCTCCTGTGTTGCTCCCTGGTTGCAGAACCATGAGGAGGGCATGGAACCTCCCTGAGCCTCCTCATCCCACTACAAAGCCTTTCTTGCGGGTTTGAGAATCACATGCAACAGAGTATGTGACAGCACTTTGAAAACTGTAGAGTGCTAAAAAGATGGGAGGGGATGCCAATTACCTTCAAATATTAGGGGATTAGATTATATGAAGACCATCAAAGTTTGTTATGTTTGTGTGAGAGAGAAAAGGTGAAGAAAGAAGATAAGAAAGGAGAAAAGGGAGAGAGAATGGAGTCTGTGATGTGAAGACCTTACCCACTGTTCTGTGCTGCTTTTAAAGTTACCTGGTTCTGCTGCCCTCAGTTTCTTCCTACATTGGATGAAGAGTCAATCAGAACACAAAGGACCCTACGACATTGATTTCTGAATAGGTCTTCATGATTTGTCGTTTTGGCTAAAGGTGGGAAGCAGAGGAATTGGCCTCTGGATAAGCAGTCTGTCCAAAAGAGAATGGCAGGCTGTGGGTGCCCTGCTGAATATGAGGGATCTGAGAACTGATGGTTGTATCCTAAGCTCAAAAAAGAAAGGGACTGAACTGGAGCCACATCAGGGCTGTTTCTCAGTTCTGGAGAGACACTGGGGAGGCAATCCCAAGACAGCTTGTTGGGAGGAACCTAGATAATTGCTCCAGTGTTAATATCTACACACAAAGGTCTTGGGAAATAAGTCTTATTTACAAAGAGTAAACCAACACCTTGGGCTGCAATCCTAAAACATGCTCCAGGAATTAGATTAACAGGAAAGAAAGAGCTACACGCACATGCTTCAGCCTGGCCTTGAGTCATCAAAGTTCCAGAAACTCTCAAGCACTGAATTTGGACAATCCCAGGTGGCTAGTGGCTCTGAGTACTAAGTAAAAGAAGCTAAAAAAAAATATTACCTGATGTAGGAAAATAACATCAAGTAGATTTCAAATTATTTTTCTCAATCCCATTTTCAAATATAATTTTGAGCACAAACCCAAAGATAAGCAGGTACACAAGTAAATAAGATACTGAAAGAAGAACCAACAGCTGAAAGGCATATGGGGACTCTAGATAACAGAACAGTTGGACCCAGAATATATCATGATGTTTGTGATGTTTTGGGATATAGAACTAATTGTGAAATGTTGGAAGGACTTTTTACAAACTGAACAAACATGAGTAACCAGCAATCAGATAAAAACAAACAAACAAACACCTTACTAGCCTTGTAGAGAGAGATGCTGTCTGGTTTTCTTTTAGTTACTGACTGTTCCTGCAAAGTCAGCAGACCCTGACTCCTAATAGTATGAATCAGTTGACCCATTTTGTAAATTATTGAAATGAAAGTACCTCTTTTGGGTTGTTTTGTGTCTGCTTCTCTCACTCTCTATATTGTGAGGTCTACCCGCATTGTTGTAGATGGTTGTGGGTTGTTCATTCTCATTGCATTGTGTGACTGCCATTGAAATCCATTCTCCCATTGATGGGCACTTGTGGCTTCCAGTGTTGGGCTCTTAAGAATAGCGGAGCTGCACATTCCTCCTGGGCATCTTTCTATATGGGGGCAATGTCTGGATGACAGGGCAGGTGTTCATTTAGTTTAGAAGATAGTGCTATACAGCTTCCCCTACTAGTTGTAACATAGCATTGCTATGCTCCCTTTAGCAGCCAGTGAGAGTTCCAGTTGCTCCACATTCTTTTTTTTTTTTTTTAAGATTTTATTTATTTATTTTACAGAGAGAGAGAGAGAGAGATAGATCACAAGTAGGCAGTAGGCAGAGAGGCAGGCAGAAAGAGAGGAGAAAGCAGGCTCACCGCTGATCAGAGGGCCCAATGTGGGGCTCCATTCCAGGACCCTGAGGTCATGACCTGAGCCAAAAGCAGAAGCTTTACACACTGAGCCACCCAGGTGCCCTCAGTTGCTCCACATTCTTAACATAACTTGGCATTTTCCATCCTTCTCATTGGAACTTTTTTGTGGGTATGTGGTATCTTACTGTGGTTTTAATTTGCATGCCTTTTCTGACTAAGGAAGTTAAGCATCTAGTGGTTATTCTCCGCAGGTATATTCTCTTGTGTAGATTATCTCTTCAAGTCTTGTGCCCATTTTTCTATTGGGGTTTTCTGTCCCCTTCATGTTGATTTATAGGAGTTCTTTATGTGTTTTGTTTAGAAGTCCTTTGTCAGAGGTATGTAATAACATCTTCAACTTTGTGGTTGTCTTTCATTCAGCTAATGATGGGTTCTGTGAATCAGGATATTTTAATTTTAAATAGTCCAATTTATCAGTTTTTAATTTATAGTTACTATTGTTTATATATTGTTTAAGAATCCTTGCTAAATCTTTGCCAATATTCTTCTATATTTTTCTCTAAAAGATACATGGTTTTACCTTTCACATGTAGATCTGCTGTCAGTCTAGACTTGATTTTTATATCAGGTGAGGGAGAGATCAAGACTTTTTTTTTCCTCCCTCTAGGGACACCTGGTGGCTCAGTTGGTTGGGTGTTTGACTCTTGGTTTTGGCTCAGGTCATGATCTCAGATTTGTGAGATCAGACCCCATGTCAGGCTTTTTGCTCAGTGAGGAATCTGCTTGAGATTCTCTCTTCCCCTTTCTCTGCTCATCTCCCTGCTCAAGTTGTTTCTCTCTCTCTCTGAAAAATAAATAACTAAAATTTTTAAAGAAGATGTTTTTTCTTCCAAAAGTTGGATATACAACTTGGATATCCAAATGTCCAGCCCCATTTATTGAAATGCTTAGCCTTTCCCTGCTGTATTGCAGTGTAAATTTCCAGGGTAGCCAATCATGTGATTGGAGTGTTTAAAGTTTCAGTTTTATCACTGCTGCTCACCATCCCCACCTGTGGAGAGGGGCAATCACCAGTGATTTAATCAATCACACCTATGTAAAGAGGCTTCAATAAAAATCTAAAAAGATGGGTTTCAGAGAGCTCCTGGGTTGGTGACACATGTAGATTTAGGGAGAGGTGTATGCAGGGAGGGAATAGAAGCTCCATGCCCCTTCCCACATATCTTGTTCTATGGATCTCTTTCATCTGGTTGTTTTTGAATAATAATTAGTAATCTACTAAGTAATGTGTTTTTCTTAGTTCCATAAGCTATGCATGAAAATTAATCCATCCCAAGGAGGGGATTGTTGAAAACCTTCAATTGGCTGGTCAGTCAGACACAGGTGACAACTTTGACTTGCAATTGGTGTCTGAAGTAGGGTGAGGGCAGTCTTATAGGGCTGAACCCTTACGCTGTGAGATTTGATTCTATCTCCAGGTAGATAGTGTCAGAATTGAGTTGAATTATAGGATATCCAGCTGGTATCAGAGAATTGCTTGGTGGTGTTGGAAAAAACACACACACCAAAATTTCTGTCAGAATTGTAGAATCTAAGTAGGGTTTGGGTCTCACAATTCCTGCTCCCCTTTTTCTGCTTACACCACCACTCCTGTCATGAACATATGTTGATATGCTTCAGAGTTTTGTTTTGAGGGAATGAAGAAGATGAGAGGTAAGGAACTACAGAAATAAAGGACAGGATGAACTTTTCCAAAGACAGCCTGACTTCTCTCAGGGAGAAGGAATGCAGGAAAAAGGCAAGAGAAATAGTATTGTTTTGAGGCACAAAGGAAAAATACCTCCCCAGAGCAAAAGAAAGGGATTTCTTGCCATTTCTGCCTGGACATCAGTGGTTGTGTCCAGAGGGACTATGAATCAGAACTGAAACAATGGGGGCTGTGTCCAGCAGAGCTTCAGGTAAGGGGTGGCATCACCCAGGACATCTACAGTGGATTGATGCAAGTTGTCTTCCATAAAAGGCTTGCAGGAAGCAGGCTCTTTAGAAAAGTTCAGAGCTCAGAGACTATGAGTGGATGTGTGCTAGAGAACATAACAGACCCGATTAGGTCCTAACTGGGAATGCCTGGATAAGGCTGGGACTTTGGTCCTGTGTCAGACAAGTTGAAGGATTTGATTTTGCAAACTTTTAGTATTAGTGTTAGTGACCTTATTTATTGCCAAGGTTTCCATTGTTTGGTGGACATTGGATTATGCATACATTTCTTTTCTTCATCACAGGTATATGAGCTTATTCTGAGTTGGTGCAATGTACTCAACTCTCCTGTATCCCCCAGAGGGTAATGTTTTGCCCATGGTGAAGGAAATTCCCAGTCTGTACTTGAATGCCCTTTCCAAACTTACCTCATGTCAACCTCTGAAAGGCTTTCCCTAAGAGAAGCCTTCCCAGAGCCCCATGCATGTCCTTGTTCCTCAGGCTGTAGATGAAAGGGTTCATCATGGGGGTCACCACAGCATACATCACTGTGGCTACTGAGTCCTTCATGGAGTAGGTTTTGAGGGGCTGCAGATATACCATACAAAGTGTCCCATAGAAGAGGGAGACTACAGCCAAATGGGAAGCACAGGTGGAGAAGGCTTTGTACTTGCTAGAGGCTGAGGGTATCCGGAGGATGGCTCTGACAATCCAGACATAGGACATGATCATGAACCCTAGTGGGGCAAGGAAGATGAAAGATCCTGTAGCAATCAGCACTGTGTGATTGACTTGAGTGTTAGAACATGCCAGCCTCAGCAGGACATACATCTCACAGAAGATGTAGTGTATCTTCTGGGAACCGCAGAATGTCACCCTGGTCATGAGGAGGGTGTGGGTGAGGCCATAAAAAATAGAAAGTGCCCAACACAAGGTGAGGAGCAAAATGCAGAGCCCAGGGCTCATGACCGTGGTGTAGTGGAGGGGGCGGCAGATGGCCACATAGCGGTCATATGCCATTGTGGCCAGGATGAGGTTGTCCAAGGCCACCAAGGAGACTAGGAAGTAGAGCTGTGTCAGACACCCCGCATAGGAGATGGCTTTGTTCTGAGACTGGAGGCTCACCAGCATCTTGGGGATTGTATTGGTGACGAAGAAGAGGTCAGTGAAGGAGAGGTTGGCCAGGAAGAAGTACATGGGTGTGTGCAGGCGGGGATCAAAGCTGATGGCCAGGATGATGAGCACATTTCCCACCACTGTGACCAGATACATGGACAGGAACATCCAGAACAGGACCTGCTGCTGCTCAGGAATGTCTGAGATCCCCAGGAGCAGAAACTCAGAGACTCCACTGTGATTGCTTCCATCCATTTCCTCAACTGTCTGAAACATCAGCACCAACATATGTTTATTAAATGCCCTCAATTGAATAAGGACATCCAAATAAGCAAAATCAACTGTTTTCTTAGCATTAAAAGTATCTTGGGCTAAATTTTATAATTTTTTTTGGATATAAGACAACGTAATAACATATAAAGGCATAACATGGAAAATTTTTATGCAACTCAGTCATTCCAGCAACTTCTAATCTAGTATACTCAATATGGAATAATGTCCATGTCTTATTTTAAATCATACCATCTTACAATTTTCTTGAAATGCTTAAAGACTCATATCGTATATTATGATTTTGTATAGATTTAAGTGATATTTAAAACAAGTGCATGCAGTATAAGAAATTGATTTTATACAACTGGACACGGGGGAAAGTAAAAGTATTAGAAAGGAAATGGAATAATTATCATTATTTGCTGAGAGGATGATCTATCTGGGAAACCTTTAACAATTGACTAAAATGACATTAGAAATAAAATGGGATTTGAAAACAATTTAAATCTGAGGTCTGACACTTTCTTTTAACCCCCCCAGCCAGTTACCTGAGCTTTTTATATTCCATTTCTTTATGTGAAAAATGAGTCAGAGTGAGAATAAAATGAAGTAATAAAGAGCTGGTGGCCTGCAGTAAATACTCAAGAAATATTTATTGTTATGATTATTATTATATGTAAGAAATAATAAATACAAATAAGTTTAATATATTGTGAAAGGGATGCCTGGCTGGCCAGTCAGAAGTGTATGTGACTTGATTGCAGGGTCATGAATTCAAGCACCATGTTTGATGTAAAGATTACGTAAATTAAAAAAAGTTATATTTATATTATACATATATATATAAAATACATATATGTATTATATGTAATGTGAAACAATGCCATCCACATCACCAGCAAATAAATCTACGTATTAAAATGTTAACATTCAGGCAAGATCTTCAAATTCTTCAAAGAAGCATGTAGTGGGAACTTGGTAAGTGGAAAAACATATTCCAAAGGTGTGTATTCTACTGAATTAATCTAAAATTTAAACTATGTGAAGTAAAACTTTGAAGAGGGTTTTTAAGAAAACATCTATGTTTAACTTCAAAGTAGTTGTGAAAATAAGCTAGAAAAATCTTGAAAAATATAAATATAAAGGGCTGTATACAAAACTATGTGGTACCAATGCTGGAATGAATGGATCAACCAAACAGAAAGAAACTTCAGATTCAGACCAAAGACCATGTGGGACTGAGTTTATTATAGCTGTAGTACTTTTGTGGTAGAAAACTGTTGTATTATTCAATAAGTGGCATTGAGACAATTGTCTTATTATTTTGGGGGTAATATGAGATCCATATTTTATTTCTTACCAAACACATTTCAAGCATACCAAAGATTAAAATAACGTGTATTTTTCCCTTTCAAAAACCTGAAATAAAGCAAAATCTTAAAAATAAAAACAAACAATAAAAAGGAGGGCATATAATTAAGTTAATTAGAATTCCATTGTGTGGAGATAAATAACAATGGTGCACATTTTGGTGTTTGGATTATTTGCAATGTGAAGGATGAAAAAGGCCAGGCTATAAAATCTGGGTCAAGAGCATTACAGAGAATTACATGTAGAAAGCACCTGAGCTGGAACTTCATTGTATGTAAGGAGTTACATATGGGTCAGTAGGGCTGGAGTGAAGAGAGTGGTGAGATGTACGGTTGTGCAGGTAAGCAGGAGTCAGGTCATTCAGAGCCTTGTTAGGGTTTTAAAATTTTATTCTAAGTGCAGTAAAAAGCCTTAGAAGTTAAAAAGTTAAAAAGCCTTAAAAGCAGAAGAGGTTATATTTATTTAGCAACTATTCTTCTATTTGTATTTTACCAACAGTGTTTTAATAATTAGCTATGAATTTCCGTTTTTTAAAAAAGATTTGTTTATTTATTTATTTGACAGATTACAAGTAGTCAGAGAGGCAGGCAGACAGAGAGAGGAGGAAGCAGGAGGAAGCTCTCTGCCTGCTGAGCAGAGAGCCCGATTCAGGGCTGGATCCTAGGACCCCGGGATCATGACCTGAGCCGAAGGCAGAGGCTTTAACCCTCTGAGCCACCCAGGTGTCCCTGAATTTCCATTTTTAATCAAATACTTTTTCAGTGCCTATTACACTGAAAGCTCTGGTAATACTGAACCACATTTACATTTAAATTTACTTAAATTTAAAGTGAAAGAAAGCAAACATCATCACAAATTCTGCCTTGCAACCAACTGTAACATTTTGGTGAACATACCTTGAGGTTTTTGTTTCAGTTATCTTAGGCCCTCAACAGTGTGATGAGTAATTTTCTCCAAGGCAGTATTGTGATTTACTATATACTTTAAAAAAAGATTTTATTCATTTATTTGACAGAGATCACAAGCAGGCAGAGAGGCAGGCAGAGGGAGAGGGGGAAGCAGGCTCCCCACTGAGCAGTGAGCCCAGCATGGGGCTCAATCCCAGGAGCCCTGGGACCATGACCTGAGTTGAAGGCAGAGGCCCAACCCACTGACCCACCCAGGTGCCCCTACTACTTTTCTTGAATAACTTTATATTGCTGTCTACATGATTTTTTATTTAATCTTAAACTGAATTCCACTGTGTGGAGATAGGTAACTTCATATTTTGATGTTTTTATTATTTGAGATATGAAGGATGTTTCTCTTTCACTGATTTATCTGACTTAGAATGTCCTTTCCAATCTTAAAATTATGTCTCCCTTCATTTTATGAGAATATTCTTTCATTCTCTCCTTATTTTTTTTTTGGAATTTATATCTATACATTAACAATAAATTAACATTTCATTTTGGCAATGTTACTCCATCTCTTTGAAAAAACCCATAGTAAACCCCAACCTGTCTCTTTGAAAATGAATAGACAGATTAAAGTAGTGTTTTGAATAGACTAGAAGAAGTCTAAAAGAAGAGTATCATTCCAAGTATTAAGGTGAATAATCCTTTTATGCAAAACACTTTATATAAAGAAAGAAAACTTAAAAAATTATTGAATGATACCAATAGCAGGAGGATATTGCCTCTGTCAAAAGAGAGTGCTCCTCTATTAAGAAAATTTCCTTTTGGGTGAAAAATAAGATCATGAAATTTAAAAATATAATGGTAGGCAATCGACTTTTGGCATGACAATGTGAGGAGGTCCAATGACCCACTCCCCAGTGAAGGTTGTGAAAATATCAAAATAAAAGGATTTAAAACTGATAGAAATTGTCCTAAGGGCAAGCAGCAAATGAAGAAATGTTCAATAACATCTTTGAAAATTCAGTAAGAAATATGGCAAATGAAAAGATGGGAAAACAGCAACCTCTGAAAAACTAGAGTGGCTATACATTAGTCTTTAAACACAAAAGTAGATTTTAGAGATTAAAAATAAACTTTAATTTTTTTAGAAATAAATGAAGACATTTTATAGGTTAAAAGGGTAAATTGAACATCACACTTTCAGTAGTGGATTGAACAATTGAGCAGAAGAACAACAAGGGAATAGAGAACAATACTATATGTATATATTTTAAAGATTTATTATTTATTTGAGAGAGAGAGGAAGAGAGCAGGGGAATGGACAGAGGAAGACAGAGAAGTAGAGAATCTGAAGCAGAGTCTGACATGGGACTTGATCTTGCAACCCTGAAATCATGACCTAAGCCAAAACCAAGAGTTGGATGCTCAGTTGACTGAGCAAGCCACCCAGGTGCGTCTTGAACAATAGTATAATCAGCTATACTTGACAGATATCTATAAAACACTCTGCCCAACAACAACAGGACAAGATTCTTTTCAAGGGCCATTAGAATATTCTCTAGGATAGACCATATGCTAGGACATAAAACAAACCTTAATAAATTTAAAAGGAAAAAATAACACAAAATATGTTCTCTAAGTGCAATGGAATGAAAATTAGAAATGAATAGCTGGAAAAATTTGAGAACATTCACATATTTGTGGAAATTAAAGAACACACTACAAAATAGCCAGTGGGTCAAAGAAAAAAAAAAAAACAACCAAAACAGAAGATACTTTGAGATGAATGAAAATGAAGATATAACATACCAAAATTTATGGGATGCAGCTAAAGCAGTGCTTAGAAGGAATACTTTTGTTGTAAATGCCTATATTAGGAAAGAAAGAAGATCTCAAATCAATAACTTAGTCTTACATGGTTAACCTGGTAATAGTCCCCAAATAGATCTACATATTCAAAGTAATTCCTTTTAGAATCCTAGCTGACTTCTTTGCAGAAATTGGTACAAATTGATTCTAAAATTCATATGGAATTTCAAGGAACCAGAATAGCCAAAACAATCTTGAAAAACAAGAACAAGAATTCACATTCTCCAATTTTAAAACTTACTACAAACAACAGTAATGAAGACAATCTGGTATTGGCACAAGGATAGGCATATAGATGAATGGAATAGAATTGAGAGTCCAGAAATAAGCCCATGTATCCATGCTCAACTGAGATTTTTAAGAAAAGATTTTATTTATTTGTCAGAGTGACAGAGAGAGTACAAGCAGGGCTAGCAGCAGGCAGAGTGGGCAGATGGAGAAGGAGGGTCCCAGCTGAGCAAGGAGCCTGATGCCAGACTTGATCCCTGGACCCTAGGATCCTGACCCGAGCCAAAGACAGTTGTTTAACCAACTGAGCCACCCAGGTGTCCCTATGGTTAACTAATTTTTGACAAGGGTATGCAGATTACACAGGAGGGAAAAGATAATTTCAACAAAAAGTGCTGGACCACTAGCCACATGCCAAAATTGGATTATCACACACTGTATATAAAAATTAATTTGACAAACTGTAAGAGACTCTTAACTCTAGGAAACAAACTGAGGGTTGCTGAACGGAGGTGGGTGGGGGAAAGAGATAATTGGGTGATGGGCATTAAGGAGGGCATTTGATGTAGTGAGCACTGGGTGTTATGTGCAACTGATGAATCGCTAAACTCTACCTCTGAAACTAATAATGCAGTGTATGTTAATTAATTAAATTTAAATAAAATTAATATGAAATGGATCAATTTGAAATTGAATGTAAGAGCTAAAACTATTAAACTCTTAGAAGAAAATTTGGAGAAATTTTGTGATTTTGGATTTAGTGAAGGGTTCTAAGATGTGACAGCAAAAGCATGAGCAACAAGAGAAAAACTACATTCACAAGAGTGGCACTGATAGCAGGAAACAATGCAAAATTGTGAAAATTATGAAATAAAACTTATGAAAATTTATGCCATATTTTATTTTCATAAAAGTAAAATACCTCTTACATCAAAACATTATAAAACGGTGGTAAAATACAAACAAATAAAAATGCCAAAAAGGAAAAATACTTGCCATATATGTGATAGACAAAGGCTTAATATGCTAATAGAGGAATAACTATTTCAAGCTGGTAATAAAGTTGCCAATCCTCCTTTGAAAATAGCAACAGACATGGATGTGCAATTCAAAAAAGAAGGTCAAAGTCAAAAGCATATGCACATATGGCTTTATTACTTATCAAAAGATGGGATGAACAGGCAGTTTTATATCTGATGAAATAAATGATTATACTTTCTGGAGTGAAATCTGACATTTCATGTCAGAAGCTTTTAAAAAAGAGGTCTTCTGAGCAATCTCAGTGTTAGGGAGCAAATGTAGCTGTGGGAACTGTGAGTAACCTACAAGAGTATAGTAATTTGGAGCTCCAGTATACAGGTGAGGTGGGCATGGGGAGGCTCAGTGTTTAGTATATCTCAATGAAAACATTTGAATTCCCAGATGTTTGGTGTCCATGTTACAGTGACAGGAAAGTTTAAGTCATATGTTTAGGTCCAAATCTCAATTTGACATCTACGAGTGCCTTTTGAACAAACCATTACTCTTTACAGAGTATCTGACCAGACGACATGTGAGTTGTCACCTCTCCCTCCTGACCCCCCACCCTTGCCTCCCCATTTAGTCTATACAACAGCACTATTTGTTTTTTATTATCCCATTTTATAGACGAGGTGATTGAGAGTTGGGAGGTATGGATTTATCCAATTCCTTCAAAACTAGTAACTGATGGAGTTGGGATTTGACTTTCCTTTTGCCTCTAAGTCCACACCCTTACTGCTATGCCACACATTAAACAAGAGTAAAGATGCCTACCTCACTGTGGGTTTAGAGAAGACTTAAATGCTGAATGTGGAAGCACTTCTTCAACTTAAAGCTCTGTGTAAGTGGGAGGTGCCGGTATGAGGATCTCAGAAGGAGTCCTTTTCTTATCGTTTCCCTATGTTTTGACTGCCTGCCACCTCAGCTCCAGTAGGAAATGCTGCTCTTAGAACCAAGAGGGATAGAGGGCCCCATTCTTGTCTCTATCCTGGACATGGTTTTCCCAACTCACATAGGAGCTGCTTTAGCCCACCTGTGTCTGCAGGCTGTGACCCAGGATGTTGAGGGGACACTTATTTGTGGCTCGCCCCTTGGTGCTGCTGACAAGGAGCAGAGAAAAAAGAGAGAATGCATTATGGCCTTCACATGCTAAGCGGTGTGGATTGGTCAAGTCAGGAGATAAGAAATGAAAGAGACATAGAAAAACAAGTCAGGCTATCTCCCAGATGACTTAAGTGCTGTGCCTGCAAATGGGGCTGGCCAGAGGAAGTGATTCCCCATTACGGAAGACTTTCTTTTACTTGTCTTGTCTTTTCCCCTTCCTTTCCTTCCTTTCTCCTTCCTTCCCTTCCTCTCTTGTCTCCTTCCTCCTTCCCTCCCTTCCCTTCCCCTTCTCCTTCCTTCCTTCCTTCCTTCCTTCCTTCCTTCCTTCCATCCTTTCTTTCTTCCTTCCTTCCTTCCTTTTATGGAAGACTTTCAAACAGCTTATGATATAGTGGCTGAGTGATCATTTTGGAGTTGGTTCAAGCATGTAGTGGAGGTGGGTGATGGTTAATCTCTCTTTTAACCCTAAGATTCCAAATTATAGAGTAATCTTGTGCTTGTCCTTTGGCATTTGAGTTAAAATGGGAGTAATCCTTAGGACATGATATTTTGTGTGCCCATATCTATTTGTTACTCATATAGTTCTCCTAAGTTTCTACACTATGACTGAACTCCTTTGTTTCTCTGAGCATGTGAGCCTTCAAGTTGAAGAGGCTGCTTGCCTCTTAGGAAAGCAAAGAGTTTCAGTGAAAATGGGGCATGATAGGCTCATCCCAGAGACCACTACCAGACCCCAGAAGTGACCTGAGGATGATAAAGAGCACCATGGTAATGGCCTGAGGGTCCCAGATCTGAGCACTGGGCACCATCTCTGCTTTTCCATGGAGACAAAGATATTTCACCTCCTTAGGCCCCATCAGAAACTACTTCCTTGTGTAACCTATTGCCTGGATTCAGGGTTCTCTGGGACATCTTTCTTACAGGATGGAGGAAGAAAGGAAGGAAGAAGGCTGGTAAAAGTCAAAGGACACCCAGGGGAATGATAGCTCTGCTTTCTAGCCCTCAAGGCAGCATCACCCACACTTTAGTGTGCATCAGAATCACATGTGATACTTTAAAACAAAAAGCTGATTTTCTGGCCTCCTTCCTTGAAATACTGCTTGTGTTCTGAGAACTAAGTCCTTTTTAGTGATCATCTGTTAATTCTGATGGTGTGTTTTGGAAACTCCTGCTCTGAGTCTGTAAGAGTCAGTGGTTTCTGGACACTTGTGAGGTCAGATGGCCTTAGAGCCCAAGGCTTTCTGCAGTGTGGCTGGGTGAAGAAGGGAGAGAAGGGGGGTGGGGGACAATATGAGAAAGGGCTCCAAAGTCAGCCTTAGAAAACTGTCCTTTCATACCTCTGGTGTTGCTCTCTACCTGCATTATCTGTGAGCCTCCATATCTCACCCATGAAGCCCTCTTTGCAGGCTTGAGAATCAAGAGTGACAGCATGTGACAACACTTTGAAAACTAGAGTGCTAAGAGATGGGAGGGATTGTTGTAGTACCTTTAAATACTAAAGAGTTAGATTATATGGAAAATTTTAAAGTATGTGGGTTCATGTGTATGTTCACAAGAATAAATGGAGAAGAAAGGTTTTGTGTGTGTGTGTGTGTGTGTGTGTGTGTGTGAGAGAGAGAGAGAAAGAGAGAGAGAGAGAGACACAGAGGGAAAGAGAGACAAGGAATGTCTGAGATGTCCAGACCTTACCCACTTCTCTGTGCAGGTCACAGAATTGCGTAGTACAACGTCTCCAGTTTCCTTTTCAGGATGAAAATTCCGTCAGGACACAAAGACCCTAAGGCATTATTTCTGAATAGGATAGAAATTGGTGCCTGGGTTTTCAGTGCCTGCACAAAAGAATAATGTTAGGCTGATGCTATGATGAACTTGTGGAATCTGAGAACTGAACCCTGGATATGAGGTTCATGAAAAAAATGAATGAGCTGGAGCCACATCAGGGCTATATATCAGTTTTGGAGAGACGCAGGGGAAGCAATCCCAAGACAGCTTGTAGGGATGAACCTGGATAATTGCTCCACTGTTAATGTCTACATGCAAAGGTCTTGGGAAATAAGTCTCGTTTACAAGGAGTAAACAAGCTTCACCGTGGGCAGCAATCCTAAAACGTGCCCTAGAAATTATATTAGCAGGAAAGAAAGAGCTACATAAACATACTTCAGCTTGGCTTTGAATTATCAGAGGTCCAGAACACTTCAAGCATTGAATTTGGATAATCCCAGATGGCTAGTGGCTCTGAGTACTAAGTAAAAGAAGTTAAAAAAAAAAATCTTATCCGATGTAGGAAAATAACATCAAGTAGACTTCAAGTTATTTTTCTCAATCCCATTTTCAAATATAATTTTGAGCACAAACCCAAGGATAAGCAGACACACAAGGAGACAAGATACTGAAAGCAAAAGCCAATAGCTGAAAGGCATATAGGGACTCTAGATAATAGAACAATTGGACCCAGAATGAAAAATCATGATGTTTGTGATGTTTGGAGATAGATAGTACATACCTCAATATCATAAAAGCCATCTGTGAAAAACCCACAGCAAATATCATCCTCAATGGGGAAAAACTGAGAGCCTTACCCCTAAGGTCAGGAGCATGTCAGAGCTGTCCACTATCACCACTGCTATTCAACATAGTACCAAAAGTTCTAACCTCAAAAACCAGACAACAAAAAGAAATGAAAAGCATCCAAATTGGCAAAGAAGTCAAACTCTCACTCTTTGCAGATGATATGATACTTTATGTGGAAAACCCAAAAGACTCCACTCTAAAACTGCTAAAACTAATACAGGAATTCAGTAAAGTGTCAGGATATAAAATCAAATACACAGAAGTCAGTTGCATTTCTATACACCAACAACAAGACAGAAGAAAGAGAAATTAAGGAGTTTATCCCATTTACAATTGCACCCAAAACTATAAGATACCTAGGAATATATCTAACCAAAGAGGTAAAGACTCTGTATTCGGAAAACCAGAGAATACTCAATTGAGGAAATTGAGGAAGGCACAAAGAAATGGAAAAACATTCCAAATGGCCAACAGACACATGAAAAAGTGATCAACATCCCTCAGCATCAGGGAAATACAAATCAAAACCACGATGAGATAGCATCTCACATCAGTCAGAATGGCTAAAAATAACAAGTCAGGAAATGACTTGTTGACAAGGATGTGGAGAAAGGGGAACCCTCCTAAACTCTTGCTGGGAATGCAAGCTGGTTAGCCACTCTGGAAAACAATATGGGGGCTTCTCAAAAAGTTGAAAATAGAGCTCTCCTATGACTCAGCAATCACACTACTGGGTATTTACCCTAAAGATACAAATGTAGTGATCTAAAGGGATACATGCACCCCAATATTTATAGCTGCAAAGTCCACAATAGCCAAACTATGGAATGAGCCTAGATGTCCATCAACAGATGAATGGATAATGAAGATGTGGCATAAATGCATGATGGAATACTATGCAGCCATCAAAAACCCAGAAATCTTGCCATTTGCAATGACATGGATGGAACTAGAGGGTATTATGCTAAGCAAAATAAGTCAATCAGAGAAAGGCAATTATCATATAATCTATCTGATATGAGGACTTTTAGGGACAGGGTGAGGAGGGAAAAAAATGAAACATGATGGGACCAGGGAGGGAGACAAACCATAAGAGACTCTTAATCTCAGGAAACAAACTGAAGGTTGTGGGGGGTGAGGGGTGGGGAAGGAAAGGGTGGCTGGGTTATGGACATTGGGGAGGGTATGTGCTATGGTGAGTGCTGTGAAGTGTGTAAGACTGATGAACTCGGGGCCTCACTCATCAGTGCACCTTCAGAGAAAAACAGTCAATCACTCCTGTCTCCCTGGTCTCCTGCTGCACACTGAGCTCACCCAGCCTGTGTCTGAGCATTTCTATCTCTGGCGCATGGTGCCATTTGGCATCTCCAAACCCAGCAGATTCCTGCAGCATGCTTCTGCACTGCTCCTCCCAGAGGAGGAAGGAAGGACTCTCCCCGGATCTACCAGTTGTGGTGTTCCTGCCCAAAGAGCAGTGGTCCAATTCTGCCTTGGATCACAGTTTAAGGTAGCCCTGAGGTGAGATCCCCCTCCTTATCTCCAACTCTGCAGCTGGCTTCCCTGCCCCAATACCTGGGAGCCCTGCCACACTCAGCCCCAGTCTTTCTGTGACCCTGTGGGTCCTGAGACCACACTGTTCCAGCAAGTGTTCCACTCCCCCCCCCCCCCCAACTTAGCCTCTGGAGCAACATCCCTTAGTGGAGCAGACTTTTAAAAGTTCCGATTTTGGGAACCAGAGTCAAGATGGCGGAGAAGTAGCAGGCTGAGACTGCTTCAGCTAGCTGGAGATCAGCTAGATAGCTTATCTAAAGATTGCAAACACCTGAAAATCCATCGGCAGATCGAAGAGAAGAAGAACAGCAATTCTGGAAACAGAAAAACAACCACTTTCTGAAAGGTAGGACCGGCGGAGAAGTGAATCCAAAGCGACGGGAAGATAGACCCTGGGGAGAGGGGCCGGCTCCCGGCAAGCGGCGGAGCAACGGCGCACAAAATCAGGACTTTTAAAAGTCTGTTCCGCTGAGGGACATCGCTCCAGAGGCTAAACCGGGGCGAAGCCCACGCGGGTTCAGCGTGGCCTCAGGTCCCGCAGGGTCACAGAAGGATCAGGGGTGTCTGAGTGTCGCAGACCTTGCGGGTATTGGAACGGGAAAGCCGGCTACAGAGACAGAGCCGACAGTAAGCTCACAGCTCGGTGTTACCTTGAACTGGTCGCAGGCTCGGAGAGCTCGGAGCGCGGCCGGAGGTCAGGCAGACGGGAGTAACTGGGCGCTGTTCTCTGAGGGCGCACTGAGGAGTGCGGCCCTGGGCTCTCGGCTCCTCCGGGCCGGAGACCAGGAGGCCGCCATTTGTATTCCCGTCCTCCGGAACTCTACGGAAAGCGCTCAGGGAACAAAAGCTCCTGAAAGCAAACCCGAGCGGATTACTCACCCCGGCCCCGGGTAAGGGCGGTGTAATTCCGCCTGGGGCAAAGACACTTGAGAATCACTACAACAGGGCCCTCCCCCAGAAGATCAACAAGAAATCCAGCCGAGACCAAGTTCACCTACCAATGAGTGCGGTTTCAATACCAAGGAGAGCAGCAGAATTCCAGAGGAGGAGAAAGCCAAGCACGGAACTCATGGCTTTTTCCCTGTGATTTTTTTTTAGTCTTGCAGTTAATTTAATTTTTTTCTTTTTCATTTTTTTTTTTCTCGCCTTCGGGTAAAATTTTTTTTTTTCTTAACTGTTACCTTTTTCTTTTTTAACGATTTTTTACTAGTTTATCTAATATATATATTTTTTCTTTTTTACATTTTTCTTAGGTGTTTTCCTTTTTTTTTTTAATTCTTTTCTTTTCTTTTTTCTTTTTTTTTTCTTTTTTCTTTTTTTTTCTTTCTTCCTTTTTGAACCTCTTTTTATCCCCTTTCTCCCCCCTCACGATTTTGGATCTCTTCTAATTTGGTTAAAGCATTTTTTCCTGGGGTTGTTGCCACCCTTTTAGTATTTTACTTGCCCCTTCATATACTCTTATCTGGACAAAATGACAAGACGGAAAAATTCAACACAAAAAAAGAACAAGAGGCAGTACCGAAGGCTAGGGACCTAATCAATACAGACATTGGTAATATGTCAGATCTAGAGTTCAGAATGACAATTCTCAAGGTTCTAGCCGGGCTCGAAAAAGGCATGGAAGATATTAGAGAAACCCTCTCGAGAGATATAAAAGCCCTTTCTGGAGAAATAAAAGAACTAAAATCTAACCAAGTTGAAATAAAAAAAGCTATTAATGAAGTGCAATCAAAAATGGAGGCTCTCACTGCTAGGATAAATGAGGCAGAAGAAAGAATTAGTGATATAGAAGACCAAATGACAGAGAATAAAGAAGCTGAGCAAAAGAGGGACAAACAGCTACTGGACCACGAGGGGAGAATTCGAGAGATAAGTGACACCATAAGACGAAACAACATTAGAATAATTGGGATTCCAGAAGAAGAAGAAAGAGAGAGGGGAGCAGAAGGTATACTGGAGAAAATTATTGGGGAGAATTTCCCCAATATGGCAAAGGGAACGAGCATCAAAATTCAGGAGGTTCAGAGAACGCCCCTCAAAATCAATAGGAATAGGCCCATTCCCGTCACCTAATAGTAAAATTTACAAGTCTCAGTGACAAAGAGAAAATCCTGAAAGCAGCCCGGGAAAAGAAGTCTGTAACATGCAATGGTAAAAATATTAGATTGGCAGCTGACTTATCCACAGAGACCTGGCAGGCCAGAAAGAGCTGGCATGATATTTTCAGAGCACTAAACGAGAAAAACATGCAGCCAAGAATACTATATCCAGCTAGGCTATCATTGAAAATAGAAGGAGAGATTAAAAGCTTCCAGGACAAACAAAAACTGAAAGAATTTGCAAATACCAAACCAGCTCTACAGGAAATATTGAAAGGGGTCCTCTAAGCAAAGAGAGAGCCTACAAGTGGTAGATCAGAAAGGAACAGAGACCATATACAGTAACAGTCAACTTACAGGCAATACAATGGCACTAAATTCATATCTCTCAATAGTTACCCTGAATGTTAATGGGCTAAATGCCCCTGTCAAAAGACACAGGGTATCAGAATGGATAAAAAAACAAAACCCATCTATATGTTGCCTCCAAGAAACTCATTTTAAGCCCGAAGACACCTCCAGATTTAAAGTGAGGGGTGGAAAAGAATTTATCATGCTAATGGACATCAGAAGAAAGCAGGAGTGGCAATCCTTATATCAGATCAATTAGATTTTAAGCCAAAGACTATAATAAGAGATGAGGAAGGACACTATATCATACTCAAAGGGTCTGTTCAACAAGAAGATTTAACAATTTTAAATATCTATGCCCCCAATGTGGGAGCAGCCAACTATATAAACCAATTAATAACAAAATCAAAGAAACACATCAACAATAATAAAATAATAGTAGGGGACTTTAACACTCCCCTCACTGAAATGGACAGATCATCCAAGCAAAAGATCAGCAAGGAAATAAAGGCCTTAAACGACACACTGGACCAGATGGACATCACAGATATATTCAGAATATTTCATCCCAAAGCAACAGAATACACATTCTTCTCTAGTGCACATGGAACATTCTCCAGAATAGATCACATCCTCGGTCCTAAATCAGGACTCAACCGGTATCAAAAGATTGGGATCATTCCCTGCATATTTTCGGACCACAATGCTCTAAAGCTAGAACTCAACCACAAAAGGAAGTTTGGAAAGAACCCAAATACATGGAGACTAAACAGCATCCTTCTAAAGAATGAATGGGTCAACCGGGAAATTAAAGAAGAATTGAAAAAAATCATGGAAACAAATGATAATGAAAATACAACGGTTCAAAATCTGTGGGACACAACAAAGGCAGTCCTGAGAGGAAAATATATAGCGGTACAAGCCTTTCTCAAGAAACAAGAAAGGTCTCAGGTACACAACCTAACCCTACACCTAAAGGAGCTGGAGAAAGAACAAGAAAGAAACCCTAAGCCCAGCAGGAGAAGAGAAATCATAAAGATCAGAGCAGAAATCAATGAAATAGAAACCAAAAAAACAATAGAACAAATCAACGAAACTAGGAGCTGGTTCTTTGAAAGAATTAATAAAATTGATAAACCCCTGGCCAGACTTATCAAAAAGAAAAGAGAAAGGACCCAAATAAATAAAATCATGAATGAAAGAGGAGAGATCACAACTAACACCAAAGAAATACAAACTATTATAAGAACATACTATGAGCAACTCTACGCCAATAAATTTGACAATCTGGAAGAAATGGATGCATTCCTAGAAACATATAAACTACCACAACTGAACCAGGAAGAAATAGAAAGCCTGAACAGACCCATAACCAGTAAGGAGATTGAAACAGTCATTAAAAATCTCCAAACAAACAAAAGCCCAGGGCCAGACGGCTTCCCGGGGGAATTCTACCAAACATTTAAAGAAGAACTAATTCCTATTCTCCTGAAACTGTTCCAAAAAATAGAAATGGAAGGAAAACTTCCAAACTCATTTTATGAGGCCAGCATCACCTTGATCCTAAAACCAGACAAGGATCCCACCAAAAAAGAGAGCTACAGACCCCGATATCCTTGATGAACACAGATGCGAAAATACTCAACAAAATACTAGCCAATAGGATTCAACAGTACATTAAAAGGATTATTCACCACGACCAAGTGGGATTTATTCCAGGGCTGCAAGGTTGGTTCAACATCCGCAAATCAGTCAGTGTGATACAACACATCAATAAAAGAAAGAACAAGAACCATATGATACTCTCAATAGATGCTGAAAAAGCATTTGACAAAGTACAGCATCCCTTCCTGATCAAAACTCTTCAAAGTGTAGGGATAGAGGGCACATACCTCAATATCATCAAAGCCATCTATGAAAAACCCACCGCAAATATCATTCTCAATGGAGAAAAACTGAAAGCTTTTCCGCTAAGGTCAGGAACACGGCAGGGATGTCCATTATCACCACTGCTATTCAACATAGTACTAGAGGTCCTAGCCTCAGCAATCAGACAACAAAAGGAAATTAAAGGCATCCAAATCGGCAAAGAAGAAGTCAAATTATCACTCTTCGCAGATGATATGATACTATATGTGGAAAACCCAAAAGACTCCACTCCAAAACTGCTAGAACTTATACAGGAATTCAGTAAAGTGTCAGGATATAAAATCAATGCACAGAAATCAGTTGCATTTCTCTACACCAACAGCAAGACAGAAGAAAGAGAAATTAAGGAGTCAATCCCATTTACAATTGCACCCAAAACCATAAGATACCTAGGAATAAACCTAACCAAAGAGACACAGAATCTATACTCAGAAAACTATAAAGTACTCATGAAAGAAATTGAGGAAGACACAAAGAAATGGAAAAATGTTCCATGCTCCTGGATTGGAAGAATAAATATTGTGAAAATGTCTATGCTACCTAAAGCAATCTACACATTTAATGCAATTCCTATCAAAGTACCATCCATCTTTTTCAAAGAAATGGAACAAATAATGCTAAAATTTATATGGAACCAGAAAAGACCTCGAATAGCCAAAGGGATATTGAAAAAGAAAGCCAACGTTGGTGGCATCACAATTCCGGACTTCAAGCTCTATTACAAAGCTGTCGTCATCAAGACAGCATGGTACTGGCACAAAAACAGACACATAGATCAATGGAACAGAATAGAGAGCCCAGAAATAGACCCTCAACTCTATGGTCAACTCATCTTCGACAAAGCAGGAAAGAATGTCCAATGGCAAAAAGACAGCCTCTTCAATAAATGGTGCTGGGAAAATTGGACAGCCACAGGCAGAAAAATGAAATTGGACCATTTCCTTACACCACACACAAAAATAGACTCAAAATGGATGAAGGACCTCAATGTGCGAAAGGAATCCATCAAAATCCTTGAGGAGAACACAGGCAGTAACCTCTTTGACCTCTGCCGCAGCAACATCTTCCTAGGAACAACACAAAAGGCAAGGGAAGCAAGGGCAAAAATGAACTATTGGGATTTCATCAAGATCAAAAGCTTTTGCACAGCAAAGGAAACAGTTAACAAAATCAAAAGACAACTGACAGAATGGGAGAAGATATTTGCAAATGACATATCAGATAAAGGACTAGTGTCCAGAATCTATAAAGAACTTAGCAAACTCAACACCCAAAGAACAAATAATCCAATCAAGAAATGGGCAGAGGACATGAACAGACATTTCTGCAAAGAAGACATCCAGATGGCCAACAGACACATGAAAAAGTGCTCCATATCACTCGGCATCAGGGAAATACAAATCAAAACCACAATGAGATATCACCTCACACCAGTCAGAATGGCTAAAATCAACAAGTCAGGAAATGACAGATGCTGGCGAGGATGCGGAGAAAGGGGAACCCTCCTACACTGTTGGTGGGCATGCAAGCTGGTGCAGCCACTCTGGAAAACAGCATGGAGGTTCCTCAAAATGTTGAAAATAGAACTGCCCTATGACCCAGCAATTGCACTATTGGGTATTTACCCTAAGGATACAAACGTAGTGATCCAAAGGGGCACATGCACCCGAATGTTTATAGCAGCAATGTCCACAATAGCCAAACTATGGAAAGAACCTAGATGTCCATCAACAGATGAATGGATCAAGAAGATGTGGTATATATACACAATGGAATACTATGCAGCCATCAAAAGAAATGAAATCTTGCCATTTGCGACAACATGGATGGAACTAGAGCGTATCATGCTTAGCGAAATAAGTCAAGCAGAGAAAGACAACTGTCATATGATCTCCCTGATATGAGGAAGTGGTGATGCAACATGGGGGCTTAAGTGGGTAGGAGAAGAATAAATGAAACAAGATGGGATTGGGAGGGAGACAAACCATAAGTGACTTTTAATCTCACAAAACAAACTGAGGGTTGCTGGGGGGAGGGGGTTTGGGAGAAGGGGGTGGGATTATGGACATTGGGGAGGGTATGTGCTTTGGTGAGTGCTGTGAAGTGTGTAAACCTGATGATTCACAGACCTGTACCCCTGGGGATAGAGTATTATGCCTCCATCAGAAAGGATGAATACCCAACTTTTGTAGCAACATGGACGGGACTGGAAGAGATTATGCTGAGTGAAATAAGTCAAGCAGAGAGAGTCAATTATCATATGGTTTCACTTATTTGTGGAGCATAACAAATAGCATGGAGGACATGGGGACTTAGAGTGGAGAAGGGAGTTGGGGGAAATTGGAAGGGGAGGTGAACCATGAGAGACTATGGACTCTGAAAAACAATCTGAGGGTTTTGAAGGGACGGGGGGTGGGAGGTTGGGGTACCAGGTGGTGGGTATTATAGAGGGCACGGATTGCATGGAGCACGGGGTGTGGTGCAAAAATAATGAATACTGTTATGCTGGAAATTAAAAATAAATAAATAAATAAAATAAAATAAAAACAAAAAAAAATGTGACAAAGAAGTGTTAAAACATCTAACTTTTGTATTTAAATAAATATTTTAGATATTTGAAAAAAAAAAAAAGTTCCGATTTTGTACTCTGCTCTACCGTTTGGCGGGAGCTGGCCCCTCCTTCCGAAGTCTCTTTTTCCATATAGCACCTCGGATTCACTTCTCTGCATGTCCTATCTCCCAGAAAGCGGTTGGTTTTCTGTTCCTAGAATTGCTGTTCTTCTCTTCGATCTCCTGTTGAGTTCGGAATGGTTTGATAACTATCTAGCTTAACTCCTGGGACCTGATGATATTTAGGTCTCCTACTCCTCTGCCATCTTGCTCCTCCTCCATCTCCCCTACTAGTTTTAACATAGTATTGGTATGATCCCTTTAGCAGCCAGTGAGAGTTCCAGTTGTTCCACATTCTTAACACGATTTGGTATTTTCCATCCTTCTCATTGGAGCTTTTTGGTGGGTGTGCGGTGGTATCTTACTGTAGTTTTAATTTGCATGTCCCTTCTGATTAAGGAAGTTAAGCATCTATCTTTTCATGTGGTTATTCTCCACAGATATATTCTCTTGTGTAGATTATCTCTTCAGGTCTTGTGCCCATTTTTTCTATGACCCTTTCATGTTTCCTGACCCTTTCATGTTGATTTATAGGAGTTCTTTATGTATTTTGTTTAAGAGTCCTTTGTCAGATGTATGTAGTAACATCTTCAACTTTGTGGTTGTCTTTCATTCAGCTAATGATGGATACTGTGAAACAGGATATTTTAATTTTAAAACACTCCAACTTAACAATTTTTAATTTGTAGTTAGTATTGTTTGTATCCTGTTTAAGAATCTTTGCTAAATCTTTGCTGATATTCTCCTATATTTTCCTCCAAAAGATACATGGATTTACCTTTCACATTTAGATCTGTTGTCAATCTAGACTTGATTTTTATATCAGGTGAGGGAGCAATCAAGATACAGTTTTCTTTCCAAAGTATGTATATCCAACTGACTCAGTGCCATTTATTAAAAAGGCCATACTGTCCCTGCTGTATTGCTGTGTAAATCTTTATTATTAGTCAAGTGACTGTATATATGTTAATTTGTTCCTGAACTCTTTGTCCTATGCATTTTTCTATCCTTGAATCAATACTCAACTTTTAAATTATTATATATATATATTAAAGATTTTACTTATTTATTTGAGAGAAAGCGAGAGAGAGCATGAGCAGGGTGGGGTGGGGCAGAGGGAGAAGATGATTCCCTGCTGAGCAGGGAGCCCAATATGGGGCTTGATCCCAAGACCCTGGGGTCATGACCTGAGCCAAAGGTAGATGCTTAACTGACTGAGCACCCAGGTGCCCTAATTACTATATCTTCTAATGCGATTTCTCTTTTTCTTCAGTATTTCTTCCACTATTCTTGGCCCTGAATTTCTATTTAATTTTAGAATAGGCCTGTCAATTTCCTCAAAAAGATCTCTTAGGATTTTAATTTTTATTGCACTGAAATTAGATTAACTTGGAGATAGAATGGGCATCTTTCCAATATTGAACCTTCTAAACCAGGAATGTAGTATATTTCTCCATTTTGGAAGGCTTATTATTATTATTTTTTAATCTCAGTAACACTGTGTGGTTTTCAGTAGAGTTCTTCCCCATTATGAATTTTATATCTTTAAAATACTTTGTTAAATGGTAACATTTGAAGATTTTTTTCTACCTGTTTACTATTATATGTATTTGTTTTCTAGTTGTTAACCATTTATATGTTTATATATATATATATTCTACTTGTTTACTTTTTATACCAAATATAGTATAATATATATAGTATATATGTAGTATATAGCATATAAATATACACACACACTTGATTTTTACATATTGACCATGTATCTGGTGATCTTGCTGGAGAAATCTACTGATTCTATTGGTTTATCTGTAGATTCTCTTGCATGTTATATGTTTACATTCAGGTTTGTGAATAATGACATTTTTTTTCCCTTTCCAATCCCTACATCTTTTATTTCCTTTTTCTGACTTCTAACACCAACTAGGTCTTCCAGTACAGTGTTGAATTAATGTGGTGATAATGACATTACTGATCTTTGAGGAAAGCTTTAAATATCTCACTATTATGTATGTTTGTTTTGAATTAAGAGTCAACAGACTATAGCTTGTGAGTCAAATCTACATGTCACTTGTTTTTATAAATAGATTTTATTGAAACATAGGCTCATTCAGTTACATAATTTTTTCTTTTTTTCCCTCAAAGATTTTATTTATTTATGTATTTGAGAGAGAGAGAGAGAGGTAGTGAGAGAGAGCAGGAGCAGAGTGGCAGAGTGGAGGTCAGAGGGAGAGGGAGTAGCAGGCTCCCCACTGAGCAGAGAGCTGGACATGGGCTTGATACAAATCCCCAGGACCCTGGAATCATGACCTGAGCTGAAAGCAGATGCTTAATGACCTGGCACCCATGCACTCACCCCTCCCCATTCAGTTACATATTGTCTATGATTGCTTTCATGCTGGAATGGAATAATGGTGCATTTGTTTATTTTAAAATTCTTATATATCTTTTATTAAGTTTAACTTTAGTTCTAGAATTTTTTGCTTTATATATTCTGAAGCTATCCTTTTAAGCATATACCAATTTAGAATGGTGATATCATCCTACTAGTTTAACTTATTTTTAATTACAAAATATCAGTCTTTACCTCCAATATTACCGCTTCCTTAAAAACATCTCCACTGTATATATTTTCTTTTGAGTTTTGTGTACAGGGTATATCTTCTAAACTTTCTGAATCCTTATATTTAATGTATGTTTTGTAAACAGCTTATAGCTGGGTTTTTATTTTTTTACTTTGTTTGAAAAATTTAATCTTCATTTGGAGTATTTAACCTCTTAGATTTATGTAATTACTGATATGCTTGAAGTTATATCTAGCATCTCACTTAAAATTTTCTTTTACCCATCTGTTTGTATTCTTTTTGCCTTTTCTTATCTTCTTTCAAAAGTCTAATATTTTAAATCTATTTATCCTTATATATACTTCTTATTTATAGTGTTTTATTTTTCTTTTACTGTAGAGATTATAACATGCATCCTTGACTTATTACAACTGAATGCAAGTGATTTTTTTCTTTTATCATTTCTATGATTTTACTAGAGTCTTAGGACATTTAAACTCCATTAACCACCTTTTATCTTCACATTATTATTATCATGAAATTTATCTCCACACATGTTTTAAACTTCACAGGACATTATAATTTTTGTCTTGTAGAGGCAGTATTTCAATAATTGATCATTTGCTTACCCTTTCTGCATGTTTGAGATACGAGACTCCAATCTCATTTCTAAGTTTCAGTCTATGATCATTTTCATCTTGCCTGCAACATCTCCTTTAATATTTAAAATTTTTCTTTGTGGAGTCCTTAGTGACAAATTCCTGTAGTTTTATTTGTCAGGAAATGTTATTCATTTTTGAAGAATGTTTTTACTGTATATCATCTCTATTAACAAATGGCATGGTACTGTTTTTTGTTCTTCATCATTTCTGTTATGAAGTTAGCTGCCATTCTAATTGTTTCTCTTATGAAGATAATGTTCCCTTACTCTCAACCTCAGTTGCTTTAAGATTTTTCTTTAGATTTGGTTTCATATGTGTAGATTTAGTTTTGTTTGAATTTATACAGCGGGGTTAACTGAGCAAACTAAACCTATAGTTTTCTGTCTTTCATTGGTTCAGAAAATAGTCATTATTTTCTCAAATATTGATCCCCCTTTTTTATTTTCTTTCTCCTGTCTTTTTTGGATTTCAGTGTTACATATGTTAGATCTTCAGTGTGTGCCCATATAGCTCTTATGATCTTATCTGTTTATTTTTCTTTAAAAATTTTTAAAATTTATTTTCAGCATAACAGTATTCATTATTTTTGTACCACATCAAGTGCTCCATGCAATCCATGCCCTCTCTAATACCCACCACCTGGTTCCCCCAACCTCCCACCCCCCTGCCACTTCAAACCCCTCAGATTGTTTTTCAGAGTCCATAGTATCTCATGGTTCACCTCCCCTTCCAATTTCCCACAACTCCCTTCTCCTCTCCATCTCCCCTTGTCCTCCATGCTATTTTTTATGCTTCACAAATAAGTGAAACCATATGATAATTGACACTCTCTGCTTGACTTATTTCATTCAGCATAATCTCTTTCAGTCCCATCCATGTTGCTACAAAAGTTGGGTATTCATCCTTTCTGATGGAGGCATAATACTCCATAGTGTATGTGGACCACATCTTCCTTATCCATTCATCCGTTGAAGGGCATCTTGGTTCTTTCCACAGTTTGGCGACCGTGGCCATTGCTGCTATAAACATTGGGGTACAGATGGCCCTTCTTTTCACGACATCTGTATCTTTGGGGTAAATACCCAGTAATGCAATTGCAGGGTCATAGGGAAGTTCTATTTTTAATTTCTTGAGGAATCTCCACACTGTTCTCCAAAGAGGCTACACCAACTTGCATTCCCACCAACAGTGGAAGAGGGTTCCCCTTTCTCCACATCCCCTCCAACACATGTTGTTTCCTGTCTTGTTAATTTTGGCCATTCTAACTGGTGTCAGGTGATATCTCAATGTGGTTTTAATTTGAATCTCCCTGAGGGCTAGGGATGATGAACATTTTTTCATGTGTCTGATAGCCATTTGTATGTCTTGATTGGAGAAGTGTCTGTTCATATCTTCTGCCCATTTTTTGATATGATTGTATGTTTTGTGTGTGTTGAGTTTGAGGAGTTCTTTATAGATCCTGGATATCAACCTTTTGTCTGTACTGTCATTTGCAAATATCTTCTCCCATTCCGTGGGTTGCCTCTTTGTTTTGTTGACTGTTTCCTTTGCTGTGCAGAAGCTTTTGATTTTAATGAAGTCCCAAAAGTTCATTTTCACTTTTGTTTTCTTTGCCTTTGGATACAAAATTCCACCGGTATTCTTCAAAGAGCTGGAGCAAATAATCCAAAAATTGGTATGGAATCAGAAGAGACCCCAAATCGCTAAGGAAATGTTGAAAAACAAAAATAAAACTGGGAGCATCACGTTACCTGATTTCAAGCTTTACTACAAAGCTGTGATCACCAAGACAGCATGGTACTGGCATAAAAACAGACACATAGACCAGTGGAACAGAGTAGAGAACCCAGATATGGACCCTGAATTTTATGGTCAAATAATCTTCGACAAAACAGGAAAAAAAATATACAGTGGAAAAAAGACAGTCTCTTCAATAAATGGTGCTGGGAAAACTGGACAGCTGTATGTAGAAGAATGAAACTCGACCATTCTCTTACATCATACACAAAGATAAACTCAAAATGGACAAAAGACCTCAACGTGAGACAGGAATCCATCAGAATCCTAGAGGAGAACATAAGCAGTAGTCTCTTCAATATCAGCCACAGCAACTTCTTCTTTTAAATTTTTAATTCAATTTTGGTTTTTTATATTGACCTGTCTTCTAGCTTATTAGTTCTGTATCCTGCTAGTTCCAGTTGGCTGTTAAACTCATTCACTGAATTCTTAATTCCAGATACTCTGTTTTTCACTTCTGGGATGTCCAGTGATTTCTTTTTATATATGTCACTTGCTGATGAAAGTTATGATCCCTTTATTATTTTCAGATATTAATTGCTATAGTTTAAATTCCTTATCTGCTACCTCTCAAATCAGCTTGTCTTTGCTACTTCTTTTTCTTTTCCTTTTCCTTTTACTTCTCTTTTATTTATTTATTTATTCTTTATTATTGTCTACAGTGTTTTGCATCTTCCATATTTCTGGTCTTTTTTCATTGTATGCTGGACATTATTACCATTAGTATTGCTGTGGCTCCAGATGATGTCATCTTCTGCCAGAGATGGTTCTCCCTTTCCTGCTATGCAGATATGGTGAAAGGGCTGATCACTCCATTACAGCCAGGGATTGATTTTGGCCTAGGGCTGGGCTGCAGACTTACTAATTCTTAGGGTGTATTTCTCCTAGGTTTTTGATTGAGAACCTGATGAGTTCCTCAGCTCTAAGAAATAATGGGAGGTTCTCTTTAGAGTTTGTTTTACTCCTAGCTCTCTATTGTCTTGCACCATAAAACTTCAAATTTTGGCAAGTAATCTTGACAGAAAGGCCAGGCATGTGTTTAAAGAAGCCCCTTTTCTTTGATGAACCTTGGTTTTCAGTTCTGAAGGACTGTAGGACATTTTGTGCTGCCTTTTTAAAAAACTCATCCTCATTCCCTGGAATTGCATGAGATTCATTAAATGTCCAGAGGAAAAGCAGCCATGTGTTTATGTCCCCTCAGATTTCCAGTACTGTACAACTGCTATAAGCTTTGATGCTTCATATTTCCTTAGCATATATCCTGTCTCAGTCTGTGCCCAGACTCAGGAAGTAGCCTCTAACATAAAATTAGCCAGTTGTACTCACCTCATCTCAGAACATTCTGTCTCTCTCTGAAACTAATTTATGTAGCTTTTGTTGCTTTTGCTACTCTTTGATGCCTTTCATGATGTAAAAATTTGTTCTTTAAAAATGATCATTGCAGCAGCACATTGTTTGATGCAACCCACTATATTCTATGTGAGTGGAGAGATTTGTTTATTTTATTTCCAGAGAGCCTCATGTCAAGAAATGTTAGTTTGTTTAAGACACTTAGTGGGTGTTTATAAGTGACACATTCTTCTAATATATCCACCTTGAAACCCTGTTGCTACTATCTGAATTCAAGTAACCATTATCTCTAACCTGGGGTACTGAATTAATGATTTCTCTCCTTTTTTAATGTGAGTGAATTCTCCTCTAATCTGAATTACTGTCCTAAAAATGAAATTTTAACATGTAATTCTCCTTAAAACTATTTAGAGATGTTTTTCTGAGAATGAAGATGGCCTTTAGGATGAAGAAGCACACCTTACAAGATTTTGCCTGACCAGTACTCTGCCCGACTCTCTTACCCTGGCCCTTGCGTTTCCTCCTTCAACAATATGTGATAGTTGTGCTGAACTTGCTCAAATTCCCTGAATATGCCATATTATCTTTAATTCTTAAATCTTTGCACAAGTTATTTAGTTTACTGAGAACACTGTTTTCTTTCCATCTATTCTTTTCATCCAGTTGCCTCACAGAGATCCAAGATCCAAGACACAGTTGTCAAATGTGGCTGGGAGTGGCTAGGAAAGTGAGGGTGTAGTGAAGGCACTGTGCTTACAGACTGCAATGAGATTTCATCACTAAGTGACAAGCAGTGTGTGAAAATAAGTCACAGTTACTTTTTCTAAATGTAGCAGGGATAAATTATGGGACTCAATTATTGAATAAGTTGATCAACAAGGAAAATTTCTTTTCCTGTTTTCAGGATGATATTTCAGGAGCAATAATTGAACTCTCTAGAAAAATAGGTTATCATACTTAAGCACTTCAGAAGGCATACTTAAGCACTTCAGAAGGCATACTTAAGCACTTTAGAAGGCAAATAAATATGTCAGGAGTCAAAATAATGACGTCAAAGAAGGAAGAAGTCTTCTGGACTGTGGTAACCAGGGTGTATTCCTGGTGGGACTGGGGTATGAGCTATTTCCTCTGTTGCCTCTCCCCCTACCTAAATATGGCCAGTAATTAAGAAGTCCCTGCTTTAGACATCCTAGGGGATTTGTCCCAGGGAGGTTTGGAATTTATTTTGTTTGTTATTTATGGCCCCCCCCCCCCCCCAGACATAGGTTCCACTGGGACCCAAAGTCCCCCAGGCTCAGGAAGACAAAATGAGAAAATGAAAAGGGATGGTATAGATTCAGGTGTTGATTACAGAGTCTGAGTCTCCATGAGCTTATAATAAATAAGAGTGAGGGGTCCTGGAAAAAAACCCTGACGTCCCCTTGAAACATACTTGGTAAGTTAGGCTGGAGGGTACATGCCTTAGACTTTTTCTTAGCATTCAGGTTACTAAGGTTTTATGATGTGACTCCGTGGGATTGTTCTTCAGGCAGTCTAAATTAAAAAACAACAACAACAACACATGCTTAACATTCTAGAAATAGCTTCATTTGTGTCACCAGATTCAATATGTATTTCAAATAGTATTTGTAAATATTTCACGACAGAGTCCTTTGTGTTTTGCAGAGATTTTTCGAAAGAGATTTCAGTTTGTAGCTTTGGGAGGTGGGCAGGAACAAGCCAGTACTGACATTTTAAAGCTGAAGGAGGTAAGATGTAGAGAAATGAAAGGAGTAGGTAAAGTTCATATGGCTCCTCAATGGCAAAATTTATAGTCATCTCTGAGTTGGGTTCTTAATCAGGTGTTTTATACAGTAGATGGATCCCACTTGTTTCCCAGAAAAGGAAATTCCTGAGCAGTCAGAGATGGCTTCTTCCTCCAGTAATACCTAATAACAGATCTTTCTGTCCTCTGTCCAAGTGTGAGAACATATGCATATGCCTGGTTTAAGCCCCTGGATCTTGGTGAATGTCCTGCAGTGAGTGCACTTTTCTCTCTCTTCAGGGTTAGTAGATGTTTTCTCATCCTGAAATGCTCGTCACACTGTGGGAAGGCTATGTGGAGGAGACCAGAAATAGATCCAAGAGACTGGAAATTATCCTCATTTTTTTTTCACTTTTCCATGATCTCCCAACTTCCACATCTGTCTAGTTTCTTCTAATTTGTTCCTGCCCACCTCCCAAAGCTACAATATTGATGTTGTGTGGGGCAAATCTTAAGGAAAAATTGATAGCACTGTTGTCTGCGTAGATTAGTGTAAGACATAGAGCAGGATAGCTTCAGATGGGGTAGTGTGCTGACCCAGGGAAAGAAATTCTGGACAGTCTGCAGTACAGTATCTGGAAATCAGTACAGCAGATTTAGATAAGGGAGCTCAGATTTGGAAAGACTCGGTGTCAGTGGATGTTTCAACCTCCAAAATTTTTGGTGTCTGTTGAAACAAATAGGAAATCCCTTGGGTGGCATAAATTTTCTTTTCTTTCTTTCTCTTCCTTTTCCTTCCTTCCTACATTCCTCCCTTCCTCCTTTCCTCCCTCTCTTCCTCCTACTCTCCCTATCTTCCTCCTTTCCTCTCTCCCTCCCTTCTTCTTTCCCTTCCTCCTTCCCTCCCTCCCTCTCTTTCTTTCTTTCCTTCTCCACACATTGTTCTAGATTTTAGGCTTCAGCAATGAACAGGATAGAAATTTTCCCTTTCCTTAAAGCCTAGCAAAGAGCAAATAATCCTGATTTAATGGTCTGGGCCAATTCCTAGGACAGAGAATGGAATGAAATACAGACAGCATGTGTAAGTAAATGGAAGACATGATGTGATATGGTGGGATATAAGCAGGATGCCTTTGAGAAAATCAGAAATAATTGGTATGCCTGGAGTGGAGAGAGGATTAAACATGAGCTAATTGATCTGATCAAATAAAAGAGTTTGTGGGTCATGTTAACCATTTTGATCTTTATGTTAACAGAAAGAGGAAACTCTTCAATTAGAATAGTGGCACAAGCAGGTTTGAGTCATAAAAAGAACAATTCTGGGTAATGTCAATGGGATGGAAGGGAGTGAAAGTAAATATGGAGAGACCAGATTGGTTGTGATGGTTCAGGTGAGAAAAGTTGAGTGACCTGAATGATGGCTGTGGGATGGGTAGCAGGGTCTATATGAGAAGTGAGTAGAAAGGGAGATTGGTAACATACGGTAAATGAGTGACAAGCATGAAGGGAGTCCTCAGTCTGGCTTGAGTACCTTGTAGGTGGTACTGCCAGTCATGGAACTACTAGAGCTACTGGGAGTGGAGCACCTACAGGGCAAGGAAGACAAGACTTCAGACATTTAAGACAGATTGGTTTCAGAGTGACAGTGAGACACATAGGGAAGATGGTCTTCAGGGAACTGAACACCCATATCTATAGCTCAGATGAGCTATGTAGGCTGAATAAATACATTTGGGATTCACTTTCATATTTAGGGTAAGTGTAGAAGGAAAACATTCTGAGGACAACCAACATTCAAATGATGACCGGGAAGGGGGAGCTCTGTAAGGAGTGGGTGAAGGTATTGCAAGGCAGGCAGGAAGAACATGAAGCTGAGGTATCACAATTATCAAAAGACAGGAGAGGTTTACAAAGGAAGAAGTGATCATTGGTGTTAAATGTGCTGTCATCTGATTCAGAGACTTGGATGTCACTGGAGACATTGATGGGGTAGTTTCAATAGACCCAGTTGCCACCTGTGCCTTAATCCTCACTCATCCATACATTTGACAATAGGCCACATGCAACAGACATATGTTTATTTCTTATATTTGGATTTTAAGGTCTGTTATTTTCTTCATAAATATGGTAGCATCACAGAATGACAGAAAGGAACCAAACTGTTGTCTCAGATTTCTTCCTTCTGGGTCTGCCCATTGATCCAGATCAGCGAGACCTGTTCTATGCCCTGTTTCTGACCATGTATGTCACCACCATCCTGGGGAACCTTCTCATCATCGTCCTCATTCGCCTGGACTCCCACCTCCACACGCCCATGTATTTGTTTCTCAGCAATTTATCCTTCTCTGACCTTTGCTTCTCGTCTGTCACAATGCCCAAATTGCTGCAGAACATGCAGAGCCAAGTCTCCTCCATCCCCTATGCTGGCTGCCTGACCCAGATGTACTTCTTCCTGTTTTTTGGAGACCTGGAGAGCTTCCTCCTGGTGGCGATGGCCTATGACCGCTATGTGGCCATCTGCTTCCCTCTGCACTATACCACCATCATGAGCCCCAAGCTCTGTCTCTCCCTGGTGGTGCTGTCCTGGGTGCTGACCATGTTCCACGCTATGTTACACACTCTGCTCATGGCCAGATTGTGGTTTTGTGCAGACAACACAATCCCCCACTTTTTCTGTGATATGTCTGCTCTGCTGAAACTGGCCTGCTCTGACACTCGTGTTAATGAATTGGTGATATTTATCATGGGAGGGCTCATTCTTGTCATCCCGTTCCTGCTCATCATCATATCTTATGTGCGGATTGTATCCTCCATCCTCAAGGTCCCTTCTGCTAGGGGCATCCACAAGGCCTTCTCCACCTGTGGCTCCCACCTCTCTGTGGTGTCTCTCTTTTATGGGACAATTATTGGTCTCTACTTGTGCCCATCAACTAATAATTCTACTGTTAAGGAGACTGTCATGGCCATGATGTACACTGTGGTCACCCCCATGCTGAACCCTTTCATCTACAGCCTGAGGAACAGAGACATGAAGGGAGCCCTAGGAAGAGTCTTTTGGAAAAATAAAATATCTTTCTCTCTAAAGTGGTAACAATTGAGATTTTCACATTATTTAATTCGGTGGGTATAGTAATATTGATAATGAAAAATTACTCTTAATCCATGTTTTTTCCCTTTCAATTTTAAACCCTTCAAACTTTTTGTTTGATATCATATTAGAGGCAAATATGAAACTATGATGACCACTTAGCTGTTTTGAGGTAGAGTTGGGGGCAGCAAACCAGTCTGTTCTGAGTCCTTATTTCCCTCTTGCCAGGTGGCATTGAAGTTTGAAAATAAGATTTATATACCTTTGTGCAGAATACCTTATTCATTTCAATTTAGGAATTTTCTTCTACTTCTTCTTCTCCCCCTTCTGCTCTCCTCCTCCTCCTCTTCATCTTTCTTCTCCTTCTTCTCTTTCTTCTTCTTCTTCCTTTTCCTCCTCCACCCCTTCCTCCTTCTCTTCCCTCTCCTTCTTCTCCTCCCCGTCCCCACCCCCCCTTCTTCTTCTTTTTTCTCTTCTTCTTCATGATTCATCTATCCTCTTTAGAGAGAGAGAGAGAGATACAAGGAGAGCAGGGGGAGTGGTGGAGGGAGAGGGAGAATCCTGAAGCCAGGTTCCTGCTGAGTGTGGATCCCCAGCCTAGGATTTTATCTTATGACCCTGAGATCATGATCCCAACCTAAATCAAGAGTTGGCCACTCAATTGTCTGAGCCACCCAGGCACCCCCAGGAATTATCTTCTTAAAACATTACTGTAATCATTGCTTTTTTCCTGCCTAGGAATCCTCAGTAATGTGCACAAGTAAAGAAAGAATAAAACCCAACAGAACACAGAGACTTCTGGAGCTCTTAGCTTCGATATACACCTTATTCTCCACTATGTCTAAAAGCATCTCATATTTCCCTCTCTCCATCCGTATGCCTGCCTCATTCTATCCTTTAATTCTAACTCTATTTTTTTTGAGCCAGAGCAGAAAATCACTCTTTGAAAGAAAACAAATAACAAACAGTTGTTGGGTGCTTTTGTATGTGTCAGGTTCTTTTCCAATCTATTAACCTACCGCCTCTATGATGTTGGTCCCATTATTTTCCCCATTTTATAACTAAAATGATAGAAAGGTTAGTTTACCATCTAACATCAAATAAGAAGTTCAGATTGAAGCCTAGGCCATTTGTCTTATAGCCCAAGATCCTTACGACCACACTATGCTGCATCTTGAGACTATAGAATCACATTCCTCCATTGTAATGGTGTGTTCTATTCAGTTTCACTCACTTGTCAGTTGATTGTGCTTTCATTTATTTCTTTCATATCTTTGTTTTTCTGGTTGAATAATGATCTTTTTCATATATAATCATAAAGTATAGAACAGGAGTTTTAAACCTATATCCCAGTGGCCAAGCAGCTAATGTAGTTGAGTGTAAAGTGTATCAGATTTAAGAAAAACCAGCTGCAGAAATATGATAAAAGGTACTTTATTTTATTAATATTTGGAGTATTCATCTATCATAACTCAAAATACATGCCACTGGAGATGATCTTTTAACCCTGATATCAAATAAACTCTAAATAAAAATAGAAATACTTAATCAGTAGATACATTATTGGATTTTATAACTCCTTTGATTTGGAAGCAAAACCTGGCACCATTTATTCTGACCAAGATGTCAGTGTGGAGTCCTTTTTTTTTCTTGAATTGTTTAGTAGAGAATTTAAGCTTGGGTCCATTTAACTGGGAATGATATTTAGATTTTTTTTCTACTTAATAATAGATAAGAGCTATTCACCAACACATGTACTTTGAATATGGATCAAATCTTTGCATAGACATTTTTATAATTAAGGTCACTTTTTCGGAGGTATAAGTAGAATTCTGATATTCCAATGTTGTCATAATACTTTTCAGTATTGCACAATGTTCCTAATATTAACTTTAATTTTCCATCTTCATTTATACCATCATATTAGTTGGGAAAGGTGAAGTAGTAGGTTCATATAACATATAATGTTATTTTATTGTAAAAAATAGGAAATAAATGAACATTTTAAAAGAACTCATCATTATTTTTTCACCACACACCCAGTGTGGTGAAAAAATAATGAATACTGTTATGCTGAAAATAAATAAATTTAATTAAAAAAACCCTCATCATTCAACTCTGTAATTTCGTATATGTAGATCAGTCATTGTTTTCATTTCTCTAAATATATTTTAGCTATACTGAGTAGTTTTCATTTTTCTTTGCCAAGTTATGTTTTCAAAGTACATATATTTAAGGGTATCCATCAATTGAATGAAATATTTGTGCAGTTATTTGTGAATGTATTTGCAGAGAAATATTCAGAATGTTTACATGTTTGCAGTGTCAAGTTAAGGCCATGTATTGAATCAAATCTTCACAAGTGATATGAGAGCATTTTTTTTTTTTAATTAGTGTGTGACACGAGTAACTTTCTTTAAACATTTCCAAAACCTTCTGGCCCTGTTCCTGACCTCCATGTAGTGCTGAAGGTTACTGCCTTGTTTACCCGTTTTTTAAGGTGGAACATTAGCCAGCTGGTTAAATTCTTGGGAGCATTTTCAATTCATGATATTAAGTACTGTTGTATTATGCATTTTATTTTTGACATTTTAACATTGAAAAATATAATAAATGAACTCATATGGTGTCTTGCAAAATATTGCCACTTTGGGTTTAATTTTTAAAAACAAGGTTAATCTTATTACCAATACTATCAAGAGTGTAGTTTGTCATAGACTTACTAATAATATTGACCAGGTAACATTAAAATTTTGAAGTTATTTTTACTCCAATAAAAACATAGCTATTTTCATGATATTCTGTCTATTAGGGAATCTTTCCCAAAGTTTCCATGAAAAGATCAAACCTTTCATCAACATCACAAACAGTGAATTCAGTGATATTATTTATGTTTATATTGTCGTGTGGCAAGACGTAGATGCCTGTTTCTGTTTGAAGCACATTATTTTTGCTAAACCCTAAAGACCATCATTTATACTCGAAATCTCCAAAAAGTATAAAGGCCAGTCAATTATTTCATTTAATACAACAGCATTGTACAATATCATTTCTAATTTTATAGTCATAAGAAAAAATAAACTAAAAATTTGTCTTATTTTTGCTTAACTTTTTCATATCACAACTTTTTGTACACTGATCATTGTAAGATTCATTTACTGTAAAATAGGTTTGACACAGTGCATGCTTATTAAACATATTGGGATGCCATACATTCCAGAAAGATTCTCACTTTTTCCTGAAAAGCGTAATTATTTATTTTTCCATTTTTCTCACTTTTTCCTGAAAAGCGTAATTATTTATTTTTCCATTTTTGATATATCTATGAATCCAGTAAATGTTACCTCCTTCTGAGAAAGGGAATACCAAAAAGACAAGGAAACATGCTGATAAATGGGAGAGTTTATGCCCTGTCTCAAAGGTCAAAGTGCTACTGAGCTAGAGGGGGTAGTTTTGTGTAGTAATATAGACCCAGGATCACATAATCTCACAGTTATTTGGCCCTGTGTCTGGCCTCTGTTAGTACAGGTGTCCAACATGTTATATCTCCAATGTATTAAGCAATACATTGATTAATGAATTGGATGACTGGTCCAATTCTTGGGAGCACATTCTGTTAAACTACATATTTGGATTAAACTATAATTATTAAACTATAAACTGTTCATTTGGATTTTTATGAGAATCTTTCAGCTTCTAATATTGACAACAATTCATATAAAAAGTAATATTCTTCAGGTCAAATAAAACATGTTTTCCCTCCAGATGCAGCCTTTTATAGACCTGCCCTTAATCTTGGGCAACATGGTCCCCTCTCCTGGGCCACATTTGCCCCACTCTGGCACTACTGACATTTTTGGCTGGATAATTCCTTATTGTAGGTGCTCTCCTATGTACAGTAAGATGTTCAGCCACATCCTTGACCTCCACCCACTTGTTGCCAGCGACATTACTCCTCATTCCGGCTGTGAGAACCAAAATTATCCTCAGATATTGCCAAATGGCCTCAGGTGCGGTGTGGGTGCATAATCACCCCAGCTGAGCCCACTTCTTCAGAGAGATCTCTTACACCTTGCAAACACACATTGGTGCCTCCTCTACTGGGGATCTGGAGCTCGGTTCTGGCATAGCAGGGTCTGGAACCGGAAAACCCACTCTTGTAATTTAGAGCCTTCAAGCCCCAGGGCAAGCAAGACTCCTTCACTTCACTTTCCCAAGGTTTTGAGAGAGAAGCACCTACATCTTAATATTGTAAAGCCTTGTGTACTGTGCTTCTGCTGGTGTCAGTGGTGGCCATGGATTCAGAGTGTAGGAAGGGTTGGACCAGTGGAGCTCTGAGGTCAGAGAAAAGACTAACTTGTTAAGCCCTCCCTTTCATGATAGCATGTGTGCAATGGATTCGTGCATGAATGAAGTGTTGTTTCTTAAAGTGCTGAGCGTCCTGTTTCTTCCGGTTCAGTATCCATAACAATTGCACATAGCTATTGAAAACATTTGAAATATTAAATGATTTATATTACTTGTAATGTTTATACTGTAGGCCAATATAACATGTATGAAATATGATTTGACAGTTTACGTTGGCAACTGGATGAACTTTGAATGCTAAATTTGAAAATCGTTTTATTTTTTATGATATAAAACAAATTTAATTAAAATTTTAAGAAATCAACAGTTTTTATTTCATTCAGTAAAAAGTTTATATTTATTATTTTAAATTTTATTTTGCCTGTCACACATAATTGTAATGTTTTAGAAGAAAACTTTTTGAAATCAGTTCAAAAATAATAACTTCAATTTTTCCATTTACTTTAATACTCATTTATTGTGAAATTTTGTATTTGAACACAATTACATTTTATTTTTAAATCCTTAGATCATTGTTATCAATAGAAATGTAAACTATGTTAGTACATAATTATGTAAAAATCTCAATTATAACAATCTGTATTTTTATTATAAATGAAGATCATAAAAATCAATATTATACATTAAATAGGTGAAGTTATGAATTATGTATGTATTTCTAACATTGTTGGCCCATCAACAGATACCAAGATATATGAGAAGTAAATAAATATCAGGATTTTTTGGTATATTTGTTAACTTGAAGTTATATTGTTTTAGATTGGCCTGACTTACAAGAAATCTCAAGACTGGGTGACTTAAACAAGAGATATTTACTTTTCACAGTTCTGGAGGCTGGAAGTCTGAGACTGGGATGCTAGTTGGGTTGGATTTGGTTAGAATTCTTTTCCTGGTTTGTAGACAGCCACTTCTTGCTGGGTCCTCAGATGGCAGAGAGAGTAAGCTCTGGTGTCTGTACTTTTTATTTATTTATTTATTTATTTTTAAGTTAAAAAAATTTTTTTTAAATTTATTTTTTATTTATTTTCAGCATAACAGTATTCATTATTTTTGCACCACACCCAGTGCTCCATGCAATCAGTGCCCTCTATAATACCCACCACCTGGTACCCCAACCTCCCACCCCCTGCCCCTTCAAAACCCTCAGATTGTTTTTCAGAGTCCATAGTCTCTCATGGTTGCCCTCCCCTTCCAATTCCCCACAACTCCCTTCTCCTCTCTAATTCCCCATGTCCTCCATGCTATTTGTTATGCTCCACAAATAAGTGAAACCATATGATAATTGACACTCTCTGCTTGACTTATTTCATTCAGCATAATCTCTTCCAGTCCCGTCCATGTTGCTACAAAAGTTGGGTATTCGCCCTTTCTGATGGAGGCATAATACTCTATAGTATATATGGACCACATCTTCCTTATCCATTCATCCGTTGAAGGGCATCTTGGTTCTTTCCACAGTTTGGCGACCGTGGCCATTGCTGCTATAAACATTGGGGTACAGATGGCCCTTCTTTTCATGACATCTGTGTCTTTGGGGTAAATACCCAGGAGTGCAATTGCAGGGTCATAGGGAAGTTCTATTTTTAATTTCTTGAGGAATCTCCACACTGTTCTCCAAAGAGGCTACACCAACTTGCATTCCCACCAACAGTGGAAGAGGGTTCCCCTTTCTCCACATCCCCTCCAACACATGTTGTTTCCTGTCTTGTTAATTTTGGCCATTCTAACTGGTGTAAGGTGATATCTCAATGTGGTTTTAATTTGAATCTCCCTGAGGGCTAGTGATGATGAACATTTTTTCATGCGTCTGATAGCCATTTGTATGTCTTGATTGGAGAAGTTCATATCTTCTGCCCATTTTTTGATATGATTGTATGTTTTGTGTGTGTTGAGTTTGAGGAGTTCTTTATAGATCCTGGATATCAACCTTTTGTCTGTACTGTCATTTGCAAATATCTTCTCCCATTCCGTGGGTTGCCTCTTTGTTTTGTTGACTGTTTCCTTTGCTGTGCAGAAGCTTTTGATTTTAATGAAGTCCCAAAAGTTCATTTTCACTTTTGTTTCCTTTGCCTTTGGAGACATATCTTGAAAGAAGTTGCTGTGGCTGATATCGAAGAGATTACTGCCTATGTTCTCTTCTAGGATTCTGATATATTCCTGTCTCACGTTGAGGTCTTTTATCCATTTTGAGTTTATCTTTGTGTATGATGATTTTTTATTAACATGTAATGTATTATTAGCCCCAGGGGTACAGGTCTGTGAATCACTAGGGTTACACACCTCACATGGTGTCTGTTCTTATATGGGCATTAATCCCATCATGAACTCTTAACCCTCATGATCTAATGTAATCCCAACCTCCCAAAAGCCCAGATCCATAAAACAACACATTTGGGGGTAGGGCTTTAACATACGAATTTTGGAAGGACACAATTCAGTCCCTAGCACATATAAAAATTGAAATGGCCAAAACTGACCAAAGAAGAAGTATAAACTTTATTCAAGTGTCTAATTGCAGGAAATGTTGGGCAACTTGTCCAGTGTGATATAGTGCAATTATTGGGGTGTGGGGAGATATAGGGAACCCGAGTTGTGTAATGAAGGTGTGGAAGTGCTGAAGAAGAAAATCGTAGAAACCACTCGCCAAGGTTGAGTGAAAGGATTCTTGAGGAGAGACTAGGTGAGGTGTGTAAGGGCCTGGTTAGCCAGAGGGAGCCATTTGGCTGTAAATTTAGATTGACACTGCCCCTCACAGAAAAAGTTACTTGCAAAGCCCAGATACAAGGGTGGGCCAGGCAGGGTGGAGACATCCAATCAGTAGTGCGCACATATATTTTCTATGGTAAATTGAAATTCAATAGGCCACCCGTATTGCCAACCTAGCATGACTGTGCATTTTCCCTGTGTATTGCAATCTCATTGGCCACCTGTATATAAGCCAGGATCAACCACCTCTATAAAAGTTAGTCTGTGAGGCTGGGAAGGGTCATCGTCGCCTCTTTGTAAGAGACAGCCCCGATCCGTCAGTTTGATTCTCAATGCTTGGTGCAAAATAAAGCTTTGCTTGACCTTCGCTTTGTATCAGTCTCGCTCCTTCGATTAGGGACCCTAACAGGGTGGAAGATGAATTTGTCATGGAACATGTTCATATCTTGGAACATATTTTCTGATAGTCCTTGTCAGCTTGAGTGTAGAAGTAGAGAAAGGAGAGTTTTGTATGTATCTAGGAATTGCAGATTTGCTGGGCAGGTAGGATGGATGGCTGGGGAGGGTATTTGCTGGACATAGAATTTTTGTGGACAGGTTTTTAATTTTTTTATTAACACATAATAATTATTAGCCCCAGGGGTACAGGTCTGTGAATTGCCAGGTTTACACACTTCCCAGCACTCACCATAGCATACACCCTCCCCAAAGTCCATAAACCAATGTGGACAGGTTTTTTATTTCAGCACTTAATATGTGTTTCTTTTTCTTCTGGTATGCATATATCCTCATAAGAAATTTGCTAACGTTTTTGCCTTTGTTCCTTTGTGGGTAATGGTTCTTATTTTTCTCTGGCTATGTTTGAAATTTTCAGTAATTTGCATATTGGCTTTCTCCTCTCCATATTTGGTATGGAGTGTGGATGTGTTTAGACTGCTTGATATTTGTTAAGCTTCTATTGTGTGTGAGAATATTTGGCCACTATTTCTTTAATCATTTTTTGGCCCTCTCTCTATCTCCTTCTAAGATCCCAATGACATATTTGTTAGACCACATGATATTATTGCATGTTATTATCATGATTAATATTATTGATTTTTATCATTCGACTGCAGCTCACTGAGAGTTTGTTAATTTTACTGTTACATTTTCTTCTCTCTGCTTTCTTTTTGGATTTTATTATTTATTTTATTGGTTATATTTTTATGTTTCAAGTTCAATAATCTTTTTCTCTAAATGTTAAATACACTTTTAATCTCTTCCAGTGAAATATTCATTCTATCTATTATGTTTTAAAAGTCTCTATAATTTCATCAATGTTCGTTTTCCTTTTATTTTTCTACTTAATATGTTTTCTTTTTTTAAAAAAATTAATTTATTTATTTTCAGAAAAACAGTATTCATTATTTTTTCACCACACCCAGTGCTCCATGCAATCCATGCCCTCTATAATACCCACCACCTGGTACCCTAACCTCCCACCCCCCCCCCCCGCCACTTCAAACCCCTTAGATTGTTTTTCAGAGTCCATAGTCTCTCATGATTCACCTCCCCTTCCAATTTACCCCAACTCCCTTCTCCTAACACCCCTTGTCCTCCATGATATTTGTTATTATGCTGAGTGAAATAAGTCAAGCAGAGAGAGTCAGTTATCATATGGTTTCACTTATTTGTGGAGCATAACAAATATGTTTTTATTTTCATTTGTGTTCTTCATCTTATGATGTCTATCTGTAACAGCTGTTTTAACATACTTATCTGCTAGTCTCATCATCTAACATTTCTGGGTCTGTTCCTATAACTTATTTTTCTCCCAATTATGGATCTAACATTGCTGTTTCTTTGTGTATCTAGTAATACTTCATTGTATTCCAGGCACTGTGAATTTTATATTGTCGAGCACTGGATCCTGTTGTGTTTGTGTAAGGAGTGTGAGACTTTTGCTGCTGATGGTTAAGTTACAGATGAGTTAGTTTGATGGCTTTGAAGCTGTTTTAAAGCTTCTTTTAGGTCTTGTCTAGAACAGCCTTTATTTTAGGGCTAATTTAATCCTACTTATAAAACACTTCCGGGATCTCTACTGAATGTCTTGTAAATGGAAAAGTCTCTCCATTTTGGGTGAAGGGAGCTCAAAGAATTCTTGATCCAGTGTGAGCACAGAGAATTATTTGCTGTACAGGTCTCCAGTATTTTTTTAAAATTTAAATTCAATTAGCCAACATAGAGTATGTCATTAGTTTCAGATGTAGAGTTCAGTTATTCATCAGCTGCATATAACACCTAGAGCTCATCACATCACATGCCTTCCTTAATGCCCATCACCCAGTTACCGCATTCCCCCTTCTCACCTCCCGCCTAGAAGCCCTCAGTTTGTTTCCTATAGTTAAGAGTCTGTCATGGTTTGTTTACCTCTCTGGTTTCTTCCCATTCAGATTTCCCGCCCTTCCCCTGTGGTCCTATGTGCTATTCCTTAAATTCTACAAGTGAATGAAACCATATGATAATTGTCTTTCTCTGATGGACTTATTTCACTTAGCATGATACCCTCCAGTTCCATCCATGTCAATGTAAATGGTTAAGATTTCACCCTTTCTGATGGCTAATGAATATTCCATTGTATGTATGAGTGTGTGTGTGTGTGTGTGTGTGTGTGTGTGTGTATGTGTATATATAAACACACATATCTCACATCTTCTTTATCCATTCCTCTGTTGATGGACATCTGGGCTCTACCAGGGCTTTCATCCTATGAATGCAGAAGTTGATATTCAGCCTAAGTCTTATTTAGATACCTCTGCTGATAAATATAATTCTTTGTCTGGGTGGCTTTCTCCTCTCCATAACTCTGCCTTGCAAATTCTAGCCATCCCAATCTCCCTTAACACTGATCTCTCTCCTCAGCTCAATGAAATTTATGGTCTTTGGGTTTTCTCTCCTTGTGCTACAGAAAATCTGTCCAGTGATAGAGTGCATATCATTTGTTGTCTTTCTTCCAGGTATTACAAGTTTTGCTGCCTGTTGTCCAATATTTTAAAATAGCTTTTCCTACATCCAGTTTTTAAGCTTATATTGGTAGTCCAGACCCTGTTACTTTACCATAGGTGGAATTTTTTTGGTATATTAAATTGCTTTAATTTTTCTTTAATTTCCTGGTTTGTACCTTCAGTATTATTTTATTATTTTTTTAGTACAATTTTTAATAATAATGGTGATAGTGGGCTACTTTATCTTGGAGGAAAGCATTTAAGTGCTAATGTGGCTTATTTAATTCTGTTGTCTAAGAATATGCCTTAAGTTGTGTGATGATGACACCGTATTGCTCTATTTACAAATATCTTTATTTTAGATTTTTTTTTAAAACTAGGCTCCATGCTGGGTATGAAGCTCAGTGAGGGTTTGAACTCACAACCCTGAGATCAAGACCTGAGCTGAGATCAGGAGCTGGACACTTAACTGAGTCACTCAGGCACACCACAAATATCTTTATTTTAAAATTTTCATTTGGAGGAGTAGCAAGGGTATTGAAAATTTGATAAAACCCTGGGTGATAGGAATAATTTTCAGTTGTTAATACTGATTGACAAATTATTATCCTTATCTATAATTAAATTACATTACTCTGTTTTTATTATGCTAATAGAATAAATAAAAATATTGAAGTAGTGTTGGTGAGGTTGTGGAGAAATGGTTACATTTTGGTATCAGTTTGGCACTATAGGACATGAAATTAAAACTATCCATAATTATAGGTGGATATATTTTTAAAAGATTTTATTTATTTATTTGACCAAAAGAAGGAGAGATCACAAGTAGGCAGAGCAGCAGGCAGAGAGAGAGAGAGGAAAGCAGGCTCCCCGCTGAGCAGAGAGCCAGTGTGGGGCTCAATCCCAGGACCCTGAGATCACAACCTGAGCTGAAGGCAGATGCTTAACCAACTGAGCCACCCAGGTACCCCTATAGGTGGGTAATTTAATTTCTAAGACTATAGGTAATATACAAATGCTTATTGAAATGATACTTTAATTTGTCTCCATTTTCTTGAACTATTGTCAAATAAAAATGTATATATTTAAGTTTTACAATATGATATTTTGACAAATATATATATTGTACAATGATTATCACAATCAAGCTAGTTAACATATCAGTGACCTCACAAAAGTACATTGTTTGTGTGTGTGTATGTGTGTGGCGAGAGCACCTAAGATCAACTTAACCAAATTTACATGTAGGTCTCTCTTTCTCTCTCTCTTTTTTTAGTTTCAGAGGTAGAATTTTGTTATTTATCAATTACATATAACACCCCATGTACATTAGTTCAAGTGGCCCTCTTAATGACCTCACCTTACTCCCGCCCACCTCCCCTCCAGCCAACCCTCAGTTGGTTTCGTAGAGTTCAACATCTCTTCTGGTTTTCCTCCTTCTCAATTTTCATCTTATTTTAGTTTTCCTTCCCTTCCTTTATGTTTACCTGTTTGTTTCACATGAGTGAAATCATATGAGATTTGGTTTTCTCTGACTGACTTATTTCGCTTAGCATAATATCCTCTAGTTCCATCCATGTATTTGCGAATGGCAAGATTTCATTCTTTTTTTATTAAAAGAAGATTTTACTTTCAGTGAAGATACAAACCATGAGAGACTCTGGACTTGAGGAAACAAACTGTTTCAGAAGAGAGGGGTGGAAGGGGCAGGGTAGCTGGATGATGATTATTAAGGAGGGTACATGTGATGAGCATTGGGTGTTATATGCAACTAATGAATCATTGAACACTACATCAAAAACTAATGATGGCTAACTGAACATAATAAAAAATTAAAAAAACATTTTATTTGTTTATTAGAGAGAGAGAGAGAGAGAGAATGAGTAGGAGGGGGGCAGAGGGCGAGGGAGAAGCAGATTCCCTTCAGGGCTCAATTCCAGGGCACCAAGATCACAAGCTACCCAGATGCTCCAAGATTTCATTCTTTTTGATGACCATCAAAAAGGATATTTATCTCTTACTAAATATCAGTATGGCACCTTTTTCAATGACCAGTGTGTATGTGTGGGTTTCTCTATTCTGTTTAGTTTTGGGTTTCTCTATTCTGTTTAGTTGGTCTATATGTGTGCCTTTATACAAGCACCATACTGTTTTGATTACTATTGATTTTGAAATCAGGAAGTGTGATGCCCCCAGTTTGTCTTGGATGTCAAGATTGCCTTGGCTATTTGGGGTCTTTTGTTGTTCCAAATGAATTTCAGGATTGGGTTTTTTTTTTCTATATCCATTAAGAATAACATTGGAGTTTTGATAGGGATTGCATTGAATCAAGAGACCATGTTGGGTAACATGGACATTTTTACAAAATTAATACTTCTAATCCATGGACATAAGATGTCTTTCTATATGTCTTTTAACATTTCCTTCATCAGTGTTTTATAATTTTCAATGTACAAGTCTTTTTCTTTTTTTGTCTTTAAGTATTCCCAAGTATTTTGTTTATCTTTTGGATGCTATTGTAAATGGAATTGCTTTCTTAGTTTCCTGTTCTCACAATTCATTGTTAGTGTATAAAAATATCGCTGATTTTGTGCATTGATTTTGTACTCTACACATTTTCTGAATTCATTGATTATTTCTAATAATTTTCTTGTAGAATCTTTGGTGTTTTATTCCTATAAGATCATGTCATCTGCAGAGGTAATTTTACTTCTTCTTTTCTTATTTGAATACCTTTTATTTCTTTTTCTTGAATAATTCATCTGATTAGGACTTCTCTTATTGTGTTGAATAGATGTGGTGAGTGTGGGTATCCTTGCTTTGTCCCAGATCTTAATGGAATAGCTTTCAGTTTTTCTCACCACTGAGCATGAGGTTAGTTGTGGGCTTGTATATATGCCCCTTATTGTGTTGAGGTAAGTGCCCTTTATATAAAATTTTTTAGTTTTTAACATGAAAGAGTTTTGAATTTTGTTATATGTTTTTTCTACCTCCACTAAGAAAAAACGTGGTTTTTAAAACTCTATAAGGTTAATGTGCTGTACTATGCTGATTGATTTGCATATATTGAACTATCCTTGCATCTCTTGGGTAAATTCTGGTTGTTACTGGTGTATAATTCTTTTAGTGTGCTGTTGAATTCAGTTTGATAATATTTTTGGTGAGTATTTTTGCCTTTGTATTCTTCATGGAAGTGAGCTTGTAGTTTTCTTTTCTTGCAGTGTCTTTGTCTGGCTTTGATTTCAGAATGATGCTAGCCTTGTAAAATGAGTTTGGAAGTGTAAACCTCTTCTTTTTCATTTTTTTTTTTGTGGGGGAAGAACTTAAGAATGATTCTTTAGATATTTGAAGGATGGCACTTTTTTGTTGTTGGATTTTTTATTGCTGAGTCAATCTATTTTTTTCTTAAAAAAAAAGATTTTATTTATTTACTTGACAGAGAGAGAGATCACAAGTAGGCAGAGAGGCAGGCAGAGAGAGGGGGGGAGCAGGCTACCCGCTGAGCAGGGAGCCTGATGTGGGGCTTGATCTCACGATCCTGAGATCATGACCTGAGCTGAAGGCAGAGGCTTAACCCACTGAGCCACCCAGGTGCCCCTGAGTCAATCTATTATTTATTTATTTATTTTTCCCATACATTCTATTTATTCTTACTTCAGTCTTGGTATGTTTCAAGGATCTTATTTACTTCTTACAGGTTGTTTAATTGTTGGTATGTAGTTTTTAATATGAGTCCTTTATGTTTTTGTTTTTCTATGTCTATGACATTAAATGTGATGTCTGTTGTTTCTAATTGACAAAATCTGTCTTCTCTTTTTTCTCTGTCTAGTGTTGCTTGATTATGTTTGTTTTTTTTTCCAAAAAATGAAACCATTAGTTTAATTATTAGTTTCTATATGTTTTCTATTTCATTAATTTCTATTATGATCTTTATTATTTCCTTCCTTCTGTTAATTCAGGACATAATTTATTCTTTTTCTAGTTCCTTGACATATATAATAAAGTTGTTTTTGAGATTTTTCTTCTTTTTTAAATGCTGTTGTTTTATTTCTATGAACTTTTCTCTTAGAATTGCTTTTGCTGTGTTACGTATGTTTCAACATGTTGTGTTTTCTTTTTCTTTTCTTAAATATGGACCTCTTTACAAATTTTTGTGTCATCCTTGCACAAGGGCCATGCTAATCTTCTCTGTCTTGTTCCAATTTTAGTATATGTGCTAATGAAGTGAATATTGTGTTTCCACTTTTATTTGACTCATGATATTTTCTAATTCCCCTTTTGACTTCCTCTTTGTCCTATAGGTTGTTCAATAATATATTGGTTAACTTCCATGTATTTGTGAGTATTTCTGTTCTCATTTTATTCTTTATTCCTTGCTTCATTCTATTGTTGTCAGAAAAGATACAATGATTTCAGTTTTCTGGATTTGTTAAGACTTCTGTTTTGTGACTTGAAAGGATTATCCTTGGAAATAATACAATCACATTTGTGTTGTTAAAAAACCTGAACTAGTTATTTACTATTTGTCTCCAGGAATGGCTAATAAAATAAACACTAAAGCACTGCAGTCCCTGAAAAGACCATGAAGCCCTGGGAGTAATTCAAAAGTTCCTGAAACTGAGGTCACTGTGGAAGGCCCTAATAACAATGACCTCAGGGGCACCTGGGTGGCTCAGTGGGTTAAAGCCTCTGCCTTCAGCTCAGGTGATGATCCCAGGGTCCTGGGATTAAGCCCTGCATTGGGCTCTCTGCTCAGCATGGAGCCTGCTTCCCTCTCTCTCCCTGCCTGCCTCTCTGACTACTTGTGATCTCTGTCAAATAAATAAATAAAAATCTAGGGGGAAAAAAAGCCACAATGACCTCAAGCCTCACAGTTCGTACCCCTACTCGGACTAATTGTTCTGATGTTCCCTTTAATCTTCAAGGGTGAGAGTATTCTTCTGTGGCCTGGAATGCCAAAACCATAGACCTAAAACAGAAAGTTGAAAATATTTTCAATGAAAAATGCTGTGAAGTTCTTGGCCTTAAGCAAACTCTGAAAGTGCCATTTGCATTATTTGACCCTTTCCCAGAAGATTTTTATGCGGAAAGCTTGCTTAAATGTGTGCCATTCTGACTGCAGTCTCCTTTTGGTATTCCAAGGCTGAAGAAGATATTCAGAAACAAAGCTAAAATTTAGTTCATCATTAAAAAGCCTGAAATGTTTGAGACCGCAGTTAAGGAGAGCACCCCTCTGAGAATAAATTCATCACCCAGTGTTCATACTACTGAATCAGATGTTGGAGATCTTAACATCATTCAGGTGACAATTCCAGATGATGAATACAAAAGAATATCAAAAGTTGAAAAACTAGACAACTTTTTCAGAGAAACAGTTAATGGCTCCTTCAGTCAAAATTTGGTGAAGCTACTGTATGGGCTCCCCTGTGAATGTTCTGTGCAGGAAAATGGCAATTAACCCTGGCTGTGTGGTGGTTAATGGCATTCCTCCCACAGGGTCATTCAAAGCCCCCAGTTACCTGGAAATCAGCTCTATGGGAAGAATCTTAGATTCTGCTGAGTTCATTAAATTTACAGTCATTAGACCATTTCTAAGACTTGTTGATCCCAGAATTGGTTGATTAGAGTGAGTCAAAAGGTCAAGTGATACAAGAATCAGCTGAGCCAAGCCAGTTGGAGATTCCTGCAACAGAAGAAATAAAGAGACTGATGGAAACTCTCAGATCAAGCGAGAACCAGGCCCTGCATGTTAGACCTCTTCCCTCCAGGGTTAAAATATTGGTGGGTCAGAAGAGTTTTCAGATGTGCTACTGCCACAAGCTGTTACTTTGTGTAACAGGAAAACCTCATTTTTTCTTTAAGCTTATATTCATTTGAGATAGAGCAAGAGTGAGAGAGTGAGAGAGCATGAGCAGGGAGGGGGCAGAGGGAGAGGAAGTAGACTCTGCTGAGTAGGGAGCCTGATGAGAAGGTCAATCCCAAGATCCTGGGATCATGACCTGAGCTGAAGGCAGTCACTTACTTAACTGACTGAGCCACCCAAGTGCCCCACAGAAACATCTTCTATACAAACATTTTTCCTTCTTTTAGATAGAAGTGTCTACTTTTTCAGCAGTTCTGTCAATTGAAATAAAGAGCAAAGTGACTGTAGATTTGGAATGGCTGGTTTACTTTGGAATGTATTATAAGTATTTTATAGCAATGCTGGAAAAAGGACAGGGAAAATGACAGGCATGAAACTCACCAGATTTTTTATGTATCAACAGAGCCTTCAACTATGGTATTTATTTTCCAGTCAAGTGAAGATCTCCCCTACTGGAACATCATCTTTTGCAGTGAAGAAAACACTTGTGATAGTTCGGTCCTTTAGTTTTTCTATTTGAAGAGTCATTTAAATGATCCTTTTGTTTACGGATCTCCTTGGTGACTGAGTGAACAGTTAGAATCTGTATATTTGACTAAACACTTTCCTAAGCTATCTATTATGGTTCATATGTTTTTTGTTATAGTTAAAAAATCACCATCTGGATCACCTAATAGGAAGTAAGAGGTTAATATGTCAGCATGCGGCTTATAGATGGTATACAGAGAATCTCCTCTGCATTTATTTTTCATCCAAAAGGCATGGTGTACCAGACGTTTAAGATCAGGTATGAGTGTTTGGCCAAGCTCAATGACACTAAACCCTCACTATCATGCAACCTAAATTGTGGTGTGTATTTCTTTGGAACACTGCCCAGCTTGGATCAGACTCAAGGAGTTTTCATGGTCTTCATTATTTTAGAACTCTACTTGTAACTTTGAGGCTCCAGGGTGGGGAAGGAGGGGGTAATAAGCTAATTATGGACCCTCTGATATTCTACACCATTTGTGGGAGAATCTTACATGTGTTGGGATTTCACAGAAAATGAGAACTAGAAAATACCAGCTATAAGAGAAGCTAGAGTATATGCTAGCATAGAGTTTTTATTAGCTTTATCAGAATATTCATGATGGATAATTATATTACATGGTAGCAGAAATAGACATTTTTATGTGTTGCTTATATTTTACCTCAAGTTAAACTGTAGATGTAGGATAATTAGTAAAATGCATCTTTTTGGAAAAAAGACCACCTCTTCAACAAATGATGTTGGGAAAATTGAACAGTCACATGCAGGAGAATGAAATGGGACCATTTCCTCACACCATACACAAAAATACACTCAAAATAGATGAAGACCTCCGTGTGAGACAGGAATCTGTCAAAATCCTTGAGGAGAACACAGGCATCAACCTCTTTTTTTTTTTTTTTAAAGATTTTATTTATTTATTCGACAGAGAGAGATCACAAGCAGGCAGAGAGAGAGGGGGAAGCAGGCTCGCGGCTGAGCAGAGAGCCCGATGCGGGGTTCGATCCCAGGACCCTGGGATCATGACCTGAGCCGAAGGCAGCGGCTTAAACCACTGAGCCACCCAGGCGCCCCAGGCATCAACCTCTTAAACCTCAACTGCAGCAACTTCCTCCTAGACATGTTTCCAAAGGCAAGAGAAACAAATGCAAAAATGAACTATTGGTGAAGTCCCAAAAGTTTATTTTCGCCTTTGTTTCCTTTGCCTTTGGAGACATATCTTGAAAGAAGTTGCTGTGGCTGATATCGAAGAGATTACTGCCTATGGTCTCCTCTAGGATTCTGATGGATTCCTGTCTCACGTTGAGGTCTTTTATCTATTTTGGGTTTATCTTTGTGTACGGTGTAAGAGAATGGTCGAGTTTCATTCTTCTACATATAGCTGTCCAGTTTCCCAGCACCATTTATTGAAGAGACTGTCTTTTTTCCACTGCATATTTTTTCCTGTTTTGTCAAAGATTAATTGACCATAGAGTTGAGGGTCCATATCTGGGCTCTCTACTCTGTTCCACTGGTCTATGTGTCTGTTTTTATGCCAGTACCATGCTGTCTTGGTGGTCACAGCTTTGTAATAAAGCTTGAAATCAGGTAATGTGATGCCCCCAGCTTTATTTTTGTTTTTCAACATTTCCTTAGTGATTCAGGGTCTCTTCTGATTCCATACAAATTTTTGGATTATTTGCTCCAGCTCAAAAAGATGAAATTCTGCCATTTGCAATGATGTGGATGAAAACTAGAGGTTACTATGCCAAGCAAAATAAGTTAGTCAGAGAAAGACAATTATCATATGATGTCACTTATATGTGGGATTTAAGAAACAAAACAGAGGATCATAGGGGAAGAGAGGAAAAAATAAACAAGATGAAATCAGAGAGGAAGACAAACCATAAGAGACTCTTAATCATAGGAAACAACTGAGTGTTGTTAGAGTGGAGGGGTGTGGGGGATGGGTGTGAGGGATTGGGTAAGTGGGTGACAGACATTAAGGAGGGCATGTGATATAATGAGCATTGGGTATTATATAAGAGTGATGAATCACTGATCTCTACCTCTGAAATTAATAATACATTATATGTTAATTAGTTGAACTTAGATATTAAAAAAATAAATAAAATGTGTCTTCTCACACTCCCACCCCAAAAGAAAAGAAAAGGAAGAAAAAAGACTTGTGTTTCGGCCTGTCATGTAATCTACCTTGGAGAATGCTTTATGTGTACTGTTTGATAGACTGTTCTATATGTGTCTGTCAGGTCCATTTGGTCTGTAGTGTTTTTCAAATCTGCTGTTTCCTTATTGATTTCCTGCCTGTATGATCTATCCATTGTTGAAAATAGGGTATTGAAGTTTCTTACTATTATTGTCGCTGTCCATTTCTCCTTCTGTTAGTATTGCTTTCTATACTTAGGTCCTCTGAACTTGGGTGCACATACATTTATAATTCTTATATTTTATGTTAAATTGACTTAAAATCATTTAATAATGTCCTCTTCTGTCTTTGGTGAGTTTTTTGACCTAAAGTCCTGTTTGTCTGATATAAACATAGCCACCTATGGTTAAGCTACATATAATGTGGAATATCTTATCCCCATCCTTTCACTTCAAGGCCATTGTGTTCTCAAATCTCAAGTGGTATGTCTTGTAGATAGCATTTAGTTGTATATATTTATTTTATCCATTCAGACATTGTGTATATTTTAGTTGGTGAGTTTACTCCATTGCATGGATTCCAGAGCATGGTGGCAATGTGGTACTGTGGTCACATAAGATGAAGGATCTTATCCTACAAAATTCTGGTATTAGTGTTAGTGTGGCTTTATTTATTTCCAAGGTTTTTTGAGACTGGGGGACTTTGGGTTATGTATACATGTCTTTCCTTTACCACAGATACATAAATTCATTCTGAGCTGGAGCTTTGTCCTAATCCCTCTTGTATTACCCATAGGATAATGCTTTGCACATGGTGAAGGAAATTCTCAGTCTCCACTTCAGGGTTCAAAATTACCTCATGTCAACCTCTGGAAGGCTTTCCCCGAGAGCAGTCTTCCCAGAGCCCCATGCATGTCCTTGTTTCTCAGGCTGTAGATGAAAGGGTTCATCATGGGGGTCACCACAGCATACATTACTGTGGCTACTGAGTCCTTCATGGAGTAGGTTTGGAGGGGCTGCAGATATACCATACAAAGTGTCCCATAAAAGAGGGAGACCACAGCCAAATGGGAAGCACAGGTGGAGAAGGCTTTGTACTTGCTAGAGGCTGAGGGTATTCGGAGGATGGCTCTGACAATACGGATGTAAGACATGATCATGAACCCAAAAGGGGTAAGGAAGATAAAGATGCCTGTGGTAATCAACACTATGTGAATGGTCTGGGTGTTGGAACAGGCCAGCCTCAGCAAAACATACATCTCACAGAAAATGTAGTGGATCTTCCGGGATGCACAGAACGTCACCCTGGTCATGAGGAGAGTGAGGGTGAGGCCATAGAGGGCAGAAAGTACCCAACATAAGATGAGGAGCAAAATACAGATCCCAGGGCTCATGGCTGTGACATAGTGGAGGGGGCGGCAGATGGCTACATAGCGGTCATATGCCATTGTGGCCAGGATGAGGTTGTCCAGTGTCACCAGGGAGACCAAGAAGTAGAGCTGTGTTAGGCACCCTGCATAGGAGATGGCTTTGCTCTGGGACTGAAGATTAACCAACATCTTGGGAATTGTATTTGTGACAAAGAATAGGTCGGTGAAGGAGAGGTTGGCCAGGAAGAAGTACATGGGACTGTGCAGGTGGGAGTCAGAGCCAATCGCCAGGATGATGAGCACATTTCCCACCACTGTGACCAGATACATGGACAGGAACATCCAGAACAGGACCCGCTGCTGCTCAGGACTGTCTGAGATCCCCAGGAGTTGGAATTCAGAGACTCCTGTCTGGTTGCCTTCATCCATTTCCCCAACTCTCTGCAACATCAGTACCATCAAATGTCTGCTAAGTGTCCTCTATTGAACAAGGATATTCAGATAAGCAAAATCAATGGTTTTCTTAGCATTAAAAATATCTCAGTTTTGTAAAAATATCATTAAAATAGGCTCAATTTTATACTTTCTTTTAAAATAAGAAAGAAATAACAGACACCAAAACAGAACATAAAAAAATCTTTATGCACCTTAATCATTCAAGGAACTTCTAGTTTGGCATTCTCAATATTCTAGGGATTATGTCAATGTCATATATGAAATCCTATCCTCTTAAATACTCTTATAGTGCTTAAAGATTACTATGTTGTGGAGTGGGGGGGAGGAGTAAAAAAAAAAAGATTACTATGTTGTGCTATGATAGTATATGCATTTGTTTTTCAAAGATATTTAAAATAAGTATATACATTATAAAAATGGGTATTACACAAAGAATACAAAGTAAAAGTATTGGAAAGGAGAAGGAAAAATTATTTGCTGAAATGAAAATTTATCTGGGAAATCTAAGATAATCAACTGATATGCCATTAGGAATAAAAAGGGTTTTCATGAAACTGGACAATTATACAGTACACGGACCTTACACTCATGGCACTCTCAGTTATTAAGATCATATTGTCAGAACCCTTGAATTCCAGTCTGAGTGTTGCCACCAGTGAGTTGTCTGGTAAATTACTTGAGACCTTCAATAGTCCATTTCTTCATGTGAAAATGGGCAAGGATAAAATTAAGTAGTAATATTCTTAATACAAGGAGCTTGTCTGCAGTGAGAGGTTAAGAACCATTGCCTATTGTTCTTACATGTAAACACTAATCAGAAATAGGATAGAACATAATGTGAAACAGTCACATCCACACTATCAACAAACAGATCCATGCATTAAAATGTTAGCAGGAGTCAGGCAGGACCTTCAAAATCTCCAGTGAGGCACCATGTACAAATTTAATGATAGATACACAATGATACCAAACAGAAAGATAAATTGGTTGTAATGGTGCATATTCACTTGAAGTAATCTTAAATTAAATGCACTGAAACATAAAATTCTAACATGGTTTTTAAGAAATAAAAGATAATCTAAATGTCATCTTACAAATAAGCATGAAAATAAGCTAAGCAAATGTGGAAAAACAGTAAGGAGTCACTGCTTTGTCACATAGCCGGGACTCTGAAACAGCATGTGTTAATGGTAGAATGAAAGATCACTAGAGCTTGATAGAAACTTTAGAAACAGAGCCAAGTGCATGTAGTATTAAGTGGATTATTGTGATAAAACTTTAAATTAGCAGAAAAAGTTGCACCATGCAATGAATGTCACTGGGACAACTGTCTATTATTTGGGAGAAAAGTTAAATCAATGTTTTTATCTTACTAAGCAAATTTCAAAGATAGCAAAGACTAAAATATCTATTGCATCTTTTAACCACTTGAAAACATAATGTTTAAGGAGTAAAGATTTTAAAAATAAAAAATAGAGAAATAGAAATAAATTATACCGAATCCTACCATGTGGAGATAGATAACCACTGCTAACATTTTGATGTCTTTTTAGCTGAGGAATGAAAGACAAAAGAATTCTGTCTTGTCAAGCACTGGGCAAAGAACATTGCAGGAAGAGAGCTCTATGTGCAAAGTCCCTGAGGTGGGAAAGGTCTTGTGTTTAAAGCACTAAAAGAAATCAGTACAGTTGAAGGCTTAGAGATTTTTCTTCTTGCATTACCTGCACATTTTTTTTCTTTAATCTTAAAAGTTTTCCCAGTCTTTTTTCATTGGTGCTTCTCCAGTTGAAATTAAGGGTCTTTTCCAATCTAAAATTTATTTCTCCTCTAATTTATTCCGCTCTTTCATTATTTTAGTTTTCCTACTTCTTGAAATTAATACTATAGTAGATATTCATTAGTATTTCATATTGGGGAGCACTAATCCATTACCCTTCAGCCCCCCAAACCTCTAGGAAATCTAACTTACCTCTCTGAAAATGAACAGACATACAAATAATAGTCATTTAATGAACTAAAGAGTCTAAAAGTAAGGTATCATTCTAAGCAATCAGGTGAATGGTCCTCTTATGCAGAAGACTTTTTCTTTTATGAAAAAAGAGAAACTTATAAAAATGATTCGTTACGTCAATGGCAGGGAAATAGTGCCTCTTCCTAAAAAGACTACTTCACTTCAGGAAGTCTTGCTTTTGCGTGAAAAACAAAATAAATACAATTTAAAATGGAAGAAGCAATTTTCTTCCAGCATGACAGTGTGAGATGCTCCAGTATCCATTCTACACTAAAATTGGTAGAAATATAGAAAAATGATAATTTAAAACTTCTGGAAATGATTCTAAAGGTGAAGAGCAAAAGAAGAAACATCTATTCAAGAAAAATTTTGAAAATTCAGTGGAAAACACTGGAGGCTGTGGCATTTTGAACCATAACTCTACCTCTTTCCCTCCTATCTCAGTGATGTGTAGACTCCACTCCAGACTACCACATCTCAGAACACAGGTCTTTATACCCAGCAGAAGAACGTTCTTCCCATGAGAGCAGATCATTGGTGCTCCCAATCATGCCCTCAGCTACCTGTTGCTGAGGCTAAACCCTAGACAAGTGTAGTTGAAAGGTGGGTCCTTTTTCTGCTTAGCTTCCACTTCTGGAATGGAGGCTCTACCTTGGTGTGGAGTGCTCAGTGTCTAAGTATTGTGGGGTCATTCAAAGAGAAGACTGCTAATTTCCTCACCTGCAGCTCCAGAGTCATGGCTTAGAGATTTGCTTGGGTTTAGAAGCAGCCCTAAAAAATAGCTCTTAATTTCTTCTCCCAAGAACTGAGTTTATTTGCAATAAAGCACAGATAAATTCAAGCCCAAAGTTGCTCTCAAGAACTGGAGAAAGGCAATTGGGAGGAGATTCGTGGATCTGATACTGATATAGCCTAGGCTGTAGGATCCTTACTGTGTCATAGAAAACGGAGTAAAAAGACAGCTGGGAGGAACCTTCCCAGAGATAGAAGAGATATTAAGCATTGAGTTAAAATACTATTCCTTCCATGGAGTCACAATTTGATAGGATACATGGTAGAGCAATTTATGCCCCAGGTAATTGCCGAAAATCATAGAAAAATCAACTGCCAAGCAGTGGTGTTTAACAGCTGGGTGTTATGAAGGGAAGAGAGGAAGAGCCTTACCAATTCTATGGTCAGCTCACAATGACTGTAGGCATACCCATGGCTGTGCTGCCCTGAGGAGCAACACCAGAGGCTTACCACTGTGGGGATAAAACTGACTGCAATAAAATAATTCAGCCAACACTAAACAAATAAATAAGTAACAATAACAAGATCCAGAAGGGAGGCTCAGTACCCAGAGTTGCAGCAATGTATTATTGAAAATGTCCATTTTCCAACAAATTTTTATATCATGAAAATAAACAAGAAAATATGACCCATACAGCTGGATAAAAAGCAGGCAAGAGAAACCATCTGTGAGAGTGATGAAAGGACAGCCTTAACAGAAAAACACTTCAAAGAAGACATTAAAAGTATGTTCATAGTACTTATAAAACTCAACACCCCCAAAACAAATAATCCAATTTAAAAACGGGCAGAAGAGATGAACAGACATTTCTCTAAAGAAGAAGCCAAGATGGCCAACAGACATGAAAAAATGTTCAACATCACTCATCATCAAGGAAATACAAGTCAAAACTACAATGAGGAAAAAAAACACCTGTCAGAATCACGAAAATAAAAAAAAAAAAAGCACAAGAAACAACAGGTGTTGGTAAGGATGTGGAGAAAAAGGAACCCTCTTGCACAGTTGGGAGGAGTACAAACTGGTGCAGCCACTGAGGAAAGCAGTATGGAGGTTCCTCAAGAAGCTAAAAATGGAGCTACCATATGATCCAACAATTGCACTACTGGATATTTACCCAAAGAATATAAGAACACTAATACAAAGAGATACTTGTACCCCCATGTTTATCACAACATTATTTACATTAGCCAAGGTATGGAAGCAGTCTATACACACACACACATTTCATCTATCAAAAAGAATATATATACACATACATATATAATGTATGTGTATATATATGTCACCCATAAAAAGAATGAAATCATGCCATGGATGGAGCTAGAGAGTATAATGCTAAGTGAAATAATTCAGTCAGAGAAAGACAAATACCATATGATTTCACTCATATATGGGATTTAAGAAAGAACAGATGAGTAAAGGGAAAGAAAGAGATAGAGAAAGAGAAAATCAGGAGACGACTGTTAACTATAGAAAACAAACTGATGGTTACCAGAGGGGAGGTGAAATAGATGAGGGGATTAAGGAGTACACTTGTCGAGATGAGCACTAATGTATACAATTGTTGAATCACTACATCAGACACTTGAAACTAATATAACACTGTTTATTAACTGGAATTAAAATAAAAACTTAAAAAATGAAAAAAAATTGGAAAGAAAATAAAGTTTATAAGCCTCAAAAAAAATTTTCATAAAAAAAGGAAAACATGTTTAAAGAAGTAAAAGAAAGTATTATGACAATGCCTATCAAATCAAAACTAGCAGTAAGAGGAAGGAATTTAAAAATATAACCGCATAGAAATTGTGAGTTTCTAAGTATAATAATTAAAACAAAAAGTTCCCTGGAGGGGGTCAAGAGTGACTTTGAACTGGCAGAAGAATTAGTAATCCTGTAGATAGATTGTTATAGATTATACAAACTGAAAAAAGAGAAAATGAAGAAAAATGAAGAGAGCCTCAGAGAAATGTGGGACATCTTTAAGCACACAAATACATATGTAGTGGAGTACTGGAAAGAAGAAAGAGAGAGAGAGATTGAAAGAGAGAAAGAAAGAGGCACAGAAAAATATTTGAAGAAATAATTACTGAAAATGTCCCAAATTGATTGAAAAATACTTACACATCTAGAGGCTCAGCAAACAGAGAGAATTCCACAAACAGACACATCATCATAAAAGGGCTAAAAAGTGAATACTGGAAGAAATCCTGAAAACAGCAAGAAACCAATAACTGGGTGAGGTACGTAAACAATGAATCTTGGAACACTGCATCAAAAACTAGTAATGTATTTTATGGTGACTAACATAACACAATAATAATAATAAAAAGAAACTAATAACTATTTATATGGAAACCCTAGTAACATTAATAGATCACTTAGCAGACACAATGGGGGCCAGAAGGCAGTGGGATAACATATTTAAAGTATGAAACAAAACCAAAAAACCAAAAAGCCCATCAAACAAGAATTTCATGTCTAGTGAAGCTACTTTTCAAAATGAGGGCAGCATAAAATATTTCTCAGGAAAACAAAACTGAGAGAATTTGTTCCTAGCAGTCCTGCCTCACAGAAAGGAGGAGTTTTTTTGAACTGAAAGTATAAATGACCCCACTTGTAATTCATATGCACACAGAAAACAAGGAACAGTGAAAGGCAATTATGTAAATATAAAATACAGTGTAAATGCTTATTTTCTCCTTTCTTGCCTTAACTGATTTACAAACCAAGTATAGAAAATAATATGTGTATGATATATTGTTGAACCTATGGATCTATAATATATGTGTAATATATTGTCAATAGCACCACAAAGGATGTCAGTGGGATCAAACCTGTACTGACTAAGGAAATGACTACAGAGAGTAAAGTAATAATTATAACAATATTTTGTTGGGCTTGTAAATTATTAGATGTTATATCATATAATAGTAGAAAAAGAGGGAAAGGGAATAGATCTACATAAAAACCATGTTTGTATATACACCACTGAAATTAAGCTACAATAGATCTGAAGCTGCTTCTCCCATTTTAAGATGTATATAGGAGATCCTAGGGCAACCATTAACAAAACAAAACAAACAACCCAACCCTCAAAGAATATAGTTTCAAAATCATTAAAGAAACTAAAACGTTACATTAGAAACTATTCACTTAATGGAAAAGAAATCAGTTAAAGGAGAAATAGAGGCATAAAAAGACATAAGACATGTAGGAAACATTATTATTTCTTGGGCTTTGTACACTTTTATAGTTTTCCTGTCCTTCAATGTCTGTTCTTCACAATACTGAGAGTGCCTCAAGAACAGGGACAGTAGCATTTTCATTATTGTACCCCAGGACCTTGCACAGCATCAGAAACAGCATAGGATCAACATATGAAGTTGGAACTGAACTGTATATAGAATATTAAACATTGCATGTGTACAGGATGAATGGAGTATAGTGATCAGCGCAAAAGCTTAAATGAATTAGCAATACTACAGATAAAATGCAGTCATCAGAAAAATTAGCCAGTGTGTGTGGGGGAAGTAGGCCTGTTCTGGAATTTCCATCTGGAATATGATGAATTTGAAGTAGCAGCCGGACAAAGAACTGCAAATGTGTGGACAATGAGTAACCGGGGAGATTAGAGTAACTTGGAGCTCCAGTTTGGGGGAAGGGTAGAAGGCCCAGCATTTAGCAGATGAACAGGTTTGTTATCTTCACAAAGTTCACTCCCCGCATATCCAGAGTGGGTGGTGGAGTGGAGGGAGGACATTTTGAGTCAGCAGTTTAGGTCCAAGTCCTAGCTTAACACATACAACTGTTTTTCTGAACAAACAACTACCTCTTATTGAAAGGTTAGACAATGTGTTTTATATCTATTAAAATCTTGTATTTAGTTCACACAATATCACAAGTTGACTCTAATATTCCAATTTCTTGATCAGGCAACCAAGACTTAGGTTAATGATTTACCAAGTTGCTTAACCAGGAGCTGATAGAATCAGAATAAGAGTCTCCTTCTTCCTGGAATGTCCATGTCCTAATGATTTTGCCATACTTGAATAAGACAATACCTACCTGAAAGGATGTATTGAGAACTGAAATGTTCTACAACCTAAATGGGAGTGACTGTAAAGGGAGTCCTTTTTTTCTGATTATTTCTGATTATCTCCCACCTTCTCTAGCAGGAAACCCTGCTCTCAAGAAAAGAGGCATCAGGGGCCCAAGTCTCTTTTCCATCCCCAGACTGGCTCTGCCCATCTGTGTCTGCAGAGAGTGACCCAGATGCAGACTCACTTGTGGCTGGTACCTTGGTGCTGTGTACATGGGGAGAGATGAGTGACCGAACCTACTATCATGGGCTTCCCAGGGTATGATCTGTCCAAGTCAGCAGCCAGGGAGTAAAATGGAGACAAAGAGAAGAGCCAGGCTATCTCACAGAAGAGTTAATACTCTGCGAATGAAAGGGGATGGTGGGGAAGTGGATTCCCTATCACAGAAGGCATTCAAACGTTATCTCACAGGCTGAGTGGTCATTTCAGAGGTCAAACAAGCATTTAGTGGAAGTAGGTTGTGATTAAGATCTCTTTTAACTCTAAGATTCCAAACTCCAAGATTCCAGTAATCATGTGATACCTCTTTGGCGTTTGAATGAAAATGGGAGTAACTCTTAGCACAGACTCTATACTTTGTATATATATAGCTTCCCACACTTGTCACCATATAATTCACCTATGTTCAACACCATGAATGAGATAATTTATTTTACCCATACTTAAGGGAGGGTTTTGGTTGAAGAGCTCTGTCCAAGGTCATAGAGTGATTTGGTGGCAGGGATGAGGCTTTGACCAGGAGTTCGAAACCATGTGTTTACTTTGTTAGTCTAGAACTGAGAGAAAGTAAAAACCTGGAAACTTGAGGCTAGTAGAAGACTGCTTGCCTCTTAGAGGAACAGTTGGCTAATATTGGGGGGAACTGATGGGCTAATTCCAGAGGCCACTCCAGGCCTCAGAATGAAAATGAGTACAATGGTAACTCCCTGAGTGACCACAACCCTGAGCACACTGGCTACCGTCTCTGTTTCTGTCATGGAGACAAAGGTCTTACACCTCCTTAGACCTCATCAGAAACTACTTCCTTCCATAGCCCATTTGTCTGGATTCAGGGCCCTCTGGGACATCTGCCTCACAGGTGGGAAAAAAGGAAGCAGGCAAGAGGGCTGGGGAAAGACAGAGAACACCCAGAGGGCTTGATATCTTTGCTTTTCTAACCCTCAAGGCAGGCATCTCCCATGCTTCACTGTGCAGAGAAACACCTGTGATACTTTAACACAAAAAGCTGATTTTTTGGCCCCCTTCTGGAAATACTGATTCTGTTTTGAGAACCAAGTCCTTTTTAGCAGCCACCTGGTGATTCTCACTGTGCAGAAATGCTGTTCTGAGTCTGCAAGACTCAATGGGTTCTGAGCATTTGTGTGGTCAGATGGGCTTAGAGACACAAAGCCCTCTGCAGTGAGGGCAGAGAGTGTAGGAGTGGTGTGGAAAAGTGTTCCAAACTTGATGTTGGAAAAGTGTCCTTTGGTACCTCCTGTGTTGCTCCCTGGTTGCAGGAAGAAGAGGAGGGCACGGAGCCTCCCCAAGCCACTTCATCCCACCCATGAAGCCTTTCTTGCAGATTTGAGAACAGAGTATGTGACAGCACTTTGAAAACTGTAGAGTGCTAAAAAGATGGGAGGGGATGCCAATTACCTTCAAATATTAAGGGATTAGATTACATGAAGGCCATTAAAGTTTGTATGTTTGTGTGAGAGATGAAAAGTGAAGAAAGAAGATAATAAAGGGTAAAAGGGAGAGAGAATGAAGTCTGTCATGTGCACACCTTACCCACTGTCCTTTGCTGCTCTCAGAGTTGCCTGGTTCTGCTGCCTTGTTTCCTCTTACATAGGATATAAATCCAATCAAGGCGTAAAGGACCCTAATGCATTGCTTTCTGAGAACACTTGGCAATTTGTCCTACTGGCTAAAGTGAGAAGGAGGGTATTGGTGCCTGGATCTTCAGTTCTTGTAAAGAAGAGACAGTATGGAAGAAGTGGATGCCCTGATGAGAATGTGGTGTCTGAGAACTGATGCTTGGATCTCAGGTTCATGAAGAAAGGGGGTGTACTGTAGCACATCAGGCCTATTTATTACTTTTGTAGAGGCCTTGGGGAAGCAATCCCAAGACAGCTTGTTGAGATGAACCTGGATAATTGCTCCAACATCAGTATCTGCTAGAAAGTTTCTTGGGAAATTGGTCTTTTTTTTACAAAAGTAAACCAACTCCATATTGGGCAGCATCTTAAAAGGTTCCCTAGGAGTAAGAATAAACCATAATTAAAGAAGACTTCACACACATACTCCTGCAGGGCTTTGAGTGATTAGAGGACTGGGAAATCTGAAGCACTAAATTTGAATTAGGATGATTTGAGATTGCTATGACCCCAAATACTAAATAAAAACAATTGAGAAAAATCACATTTAGAGGAAAATAATGTTATCCCAATCTTCAAATGATTACTTTCAATAATATTTAAACACAATATTAAGCACAAACTCAAAAAGAAGCAGACACACAAGGAAATAAGATACTAAAAGCAAGAACCAACAGATGAAAGGCATCTGAAAATACGATAATCTGACACAGACCAAAAACCAAAGGTGTTTGTAAGCTAAAACCAAGCCTGAAAATTTTGGTGGGGATTTTGACAAACTGACAAAATGCAAATAACCAGAACTCAAATAAAAAGCACATTGTTAGCACTTTGCACTCCTCATGTCCTCCTCAGTCACCGTTCCTGCAAGACTAACCACTCTTAATACTGTAATTGAGTTTAACCCATATCTGTACTTTATATAAATGAAAGAGCATAGTTTGTACACTTTTGTGTCTGTTTCTTCCAGTTAGCATTATATATGTGAAGTTTACCCATACTGCTCTATGTGGTTGTAGATCGTTCATTGCTGTCTAATGTTCTATTTTATGACTCTGCCATTAGGAGAAATCCATTCTACCTTGATGAGTATTAGTAGTTTCCAATTTTGGCTGTTATGAATAATGCAGCTACACTTGACTCTTGAGTACCTTATACCTTATGTTAAATGATTTATTGTTTTAACTTTAACACTTAGATGTGTTTTTAATCTAGAATTGATTATGATATTTGGTGAGGTAGAGGTCAAGATACATTTTTTTCTGCCGTGAGTGTGGATATCCAACTAAATCTTGAACATGGTATATTTTTCCTTTTTTTTTTTTTTAAGTTCACTTTATTTTTTGGGTAATTTTTAAAATTATATTTTTCTTTCCCCCAATTTTTATTTAAATTCTAATTCGTTAACATACAGTATAATATTAGTTTCAGGTATAGAATTTAGTGATTCATCACTTACATAAAACACCCAGTGCTCATCACCACAAGTACCTTAATATCCATTACCTATTTAACGCCCCCACCTCCCTTCCAGTCCCTTAGTTTGTTCTTATAGTTAATAATCTGTTTCTTGTTTTGCCTCTCTTCCTTGCCCCTCTGAAACCCCCTTGCTCATAAGACCTCAATGTGAGATAGGAATCCATCAAAATCCTAGAGGAGAACACAGGCAGCAGCCTTTTTGACACTGGCTGTAGCAACTTCTTACTAGACAGGTCTCCTGAGGCAAGGGAAACAAAAGAAAAATTTAACTATTGGGACTTTGTCAATATAAAAGCTTCTGTGCAGCAAAGTAAACAATCAACAAAACTGAAAGGCAGATGATATTTGTAGATGACATATCTGATAAAGGGTTAGTATCCAAAACAATAAGGAACTTATAAAACTACACAGCCCAAAAACAAATAATCTAGGTAAAAGACGTGAGTAGTTACTTTTTTGAAAAAGACACACAGATGGCTAACAGATACTTATTTACTTTAAACAAATAATAATGTGGTATAATCTTCAGAGTAGAGATCTTCCACATCTTTTGCTAGATTTATTCTTATGTGTTTCTTGACTTTTACTAAATATTTCTTAGATTTCAATACTTACAGAAAATAATCATCCATACCAATAGTTATAGTATTACATATTTACTAAACTACTAAAATGAATACAGTAGTGAAACATTATTGATGAGACTGTGGGTAAACAGTTATATTTTGATGACAAATTGGCAGTATAGAACATGAGCTTTAAAACTATTCATATGTATGTGTGGGTGTATTTCTTTTTAAGAATGTAAACTAGGAGAGTAAATTATGTGAAAAATTTAATGCTTGCTGAAATGATATTTTTTAATATTCAAAAATTTAAATTTATCCTCAAACATATAGTAGGGCAGTCTTTGACAAAACCGTGGTGTGTTGGAGCATCTGGGGGGCTCACTTGTTATCCTTGTTATCCTCACTTGTTATCCTTCTGCTGGGGTCATGATCCCAGAGTCCTGGGATCAAGCCTGCATCAGGATCCCTGCTCCTTGGGGAGGCTTCTTCTCCCTCTTCCACTCCCCCTACTTGCGTTCCCTCTCTCACTGTGTCTCTCTCTGTCAAATAAAGAAATAAAATATTCAAACAAACAAACAAACAAAAAACTGTGGTGTGAGGGTGTATTGACACCCCTTAAAGGGTATAATTATGACAGATATGTAAACTGTGTTGTTACAAATGCATTCACATACAAAAATATAAATATGAAAGGGTAACATAATTTAAGTTAAAGGTAGAACTAAAAATTTGGTGAAAATTTATTTAACCAGTGGCAGATACATGTCTGTCCATGAATTAGGAGAGAGTATTGGACAGTTAATTAGGTAAATTTTTACTTTAAATTCAAGTACCTGGAAAGTATGGTTTCTAGGATAGACTGAAATCATCCCTGCACATGAATCCCAGTAAGCAGGTAATTCTACATTAAACTCAAAATGTTCTCCCAAAATACGATTGAAGCACAGAATGCCATCTAGTTTCACAGAGCAGGTCACAAGTGATTCCTTACAGTTTTGGGGAGGGAATTAGCAGTAACTTCCTGGCTTTAATTTTAACAAGGACTATGGCCACTAACAGTTATTTAAAATACACCATATCCTCGGAATTCACCCTTTACATGGTTTTTATTTTATTTTATTTTAAACAGACTACATATTTTATTTAGGCAAATCTGATAAATACTAACATTTCCACTTGGGTAATTTCATTTTTTAAATGAAAATTTTAAAAAACAATAGATAAAATCATATACATCAGTTGCCTTGGGCTTCAGCTCCATAAAAAACCGCATGTCTAAACTTGTTAGAGCCAAAATTTCTTCATCTGTGATATATAATCTTACTACCACTAAGTAATAAGAAAACATCAGTGGCTTTTTATTGTTGTTATTGGTTTCAGGGGTAGAATTCAGTGAGTTAGCACTTATGTATAACACCCAGTGCTCATCACAACAAATATACTCTTTTCTTTTTCTTTTTTAAAAAAATTTTATTAACATATAATGTATTATTTGCTTCAGGGATACAGGTCTGTGAATGATCAGTCTTACACAATTCATAGCACTCACCATAGCACATACCCTCCCCAGTGTTTATAACCCAGCCACCCCATCCCTCTCCCCCACCCCCCAGCGACCCTGAGTTTATTTCCTGATATTAAGAGTCTCTTATGGTTTGGCTTTCTCCCTGGTCCCATCTAGTTTCATTTTTTTTCACTTCCTTCCCCTTATGATCCCCCACCCTGCCTCTCAAATTCCTCATATCAGAGAGATCATATAAAAATTGTCTTTCTCTGATTGACTTATTTTGTTTAGCATAATACCTTCTAGTTCCATCCACATTGCTGTGAATGACAAGATTTCATTTTTTGATGGCTCCATAATATTCCATGGTGTGCGCGAGTGCATGTGTGTGTGTGTGTATCACATCTTCATTATCCAGGAACTATGGATAATGGCTCTTTCCATAGTTTGATATTTCTGATATAAATATTGGGGTGCATGTACCCCTTTGGATCATTACATTTGTATCTTTAGGGTAAATACCCAGTAGTATGATTGCTGGGTTGTAGGAGAGCTCTATTTTCAACTTTTTGAGAAGCCCCCATACTGTCTTCCAGAGTGGCTATACCATTTTGCATTCCCACCAACAGTGTAGGAGGGCTCCCCTTTCTCCACACCCTTCCCAACATTTGTCATTTCCTGACTTGTTGTTTTAGCCATTTTAGACTAGTGTGAGGTGGTATCTCACTGTGGTTTTGATTTGTATTTCCCTGATGCCGAGTGGTGTGGAGCCCTTTTTCATGTGTCTATTGGCCATTTGGATGTCTTCTTTGCCGAAATGCCTGTTCAGGCTTTCTGCCATTTTCTTGATGGGGTTATGTATTCCATGGGTGGTGAGTTTGATAAGTTCTTTATAGACTTTGGATACTAGCCCTTTGTCTGATATGTCACTTACAAATATCTTCTCCCATTCTGTGAGTTCTCTTTTAGTTTTGTTGGCTGTTTCCTTTGCTGTGCAAGAATTTTTTATTGTGATGAAGTCCCAATAGTTTATTTTTTCCCTTGCTTCCCTTCCCTTTGGCAATGGTTCTAAGAAGAAGTTGCTGTGGCTGAGGTCAGGGAGATTGCTGCCTGTGTTCTCCTCAAGGATTTTGATGGATTCCTGTCCCACATTTAGGTCTTTCATCCATTTTGAGTCTATTTTTGTGTGTCGTGTAAGGAAAAGGTCCAGTTTCATTCTTCTGCATGTGGCTTCCAATTTTCCCAACACCATTTATTGAAGACACTGTCTTTTTTCCATTAGGATTCTGCTTTGTCAAAGATTAGTTGACCATAGAGTTGAGGGTCCATTTCTGGGCTCTCTATTCTGTTCCATTGATCTATGTGTCTGTTTTTGTGCTAGTATCGTACTGTCTTGATGATTAGAGCTTTGCAAAGAGCTTTAGGTCTGGAATTGTGATGCTGCCAACTTTGGTTGTCTTTTTCAACATTGCTTTGGCTATTAGGGTCTTTTCTGGTTCCATAGAAATTTTAGGATTATTTTTTCCATTTCTTTGCAAAAAGTTGATGGTATTTTGATAGGGATTGCATTCAATGTGTAGATTATTCTAGGTAGCATAGATATTTTCAGAATATTTGTTCTTCCAATCCATGAGCATGGAACATTTCTTTGCATCTTCCTCAGTTTCTTTAAAGAGCACTTTATAGTTTTCTGTGTAGAGATTCTTTGCCTCTTTGATTAGGTTTATTCCTAGGTATCTTTTTTTAAAAAAATTTTTTCAATTTATTTATTTTCAGAAAAACAGTATTCATTATTTTTTCACCACACCCAGTGCTCCATGCAATCCGTGCCCTCTATAATACCCACCACCTGGTACCCCAACCTCCCACCCACCCCCACTTCAAACCCCTCAGATTGTTTTTCAGAGTCCATAGTTTCTCATGATTCACCTCCCCTTCCAATTTACCCCAACTCCCTTCTCCTCTCTAACACCCCTGTCCTCCATGATATTTGTTATGCTCCACAAATAAGTGAGACCATATGATAATTGACACTCTCTGCTTGACTTATTTCACTCAGCATAATCTCTTCCAGTCCCGTCCATGTTGCTACAAAAGTTGGGTATTCATCCTTTCTGATGGAGGCATAATACTCCATAGTGTATATGGACCACATCTTCCTTATCCATTCGTCTGTTGAAGGGCATCTTGGTTCTTTCCATAGTTTGGCGACCGTGGCCATTGCTGCTATAAACATTGGGGTACAGATGGCCCTTCTTTTCACGACATCTGTATCTTTGGGGTAAATATCCAGTAATGCAATTGCAGGGTCATTAGGAAGTTCTATTTTTAATTTCTTGAGGAATCTCCACACTGTTCTCCAAAGAGGCTACACCAACTTGCATTCCCACCAACAGTGGAAGAGGGTTCCCCTTTCTCCACATCCTCTCCAACACATGTTGTTTCCTGTTTTGTTAATTTTGGCCATTCTAACTGGTGTAAGGTGATATCTCAATGAGGATTTAATTTGAATCTCCCTGAGGGCTAATGATGATGAACATTTTTTCATGTGTTTGATAGCCTGATAGCCATTTGTATGTCTTGATGGGAGAAGTGTCTGTTCATATCTTCTTCCCATTTTTTGATATGTTTGCCTGTTTCATGTGTGTTGAGTTTGAGGAGTTCATTATAGATCCTGGATATCAACCTTTTGTCTGTACTGTCATTTGCAAATATCTTCTCCCATTCCATGGGTTGCCTCTTCGTTTCTTTGACTGTTTCCTTTGCTGTGCAGAAGCTTTTGATTTTGATGAAGTCCCAAAAGTTTATTTTCGCTTTTGTTTCCTTTGCCTTTGGAGACATATCTTGAAAGAAGTTGCTGTGGCTGATATCGAAGAGATTGCTGCCTATGTTCTCCTCTAGGATTCTGATGGATTCCTGTCTCACATTGAGGTCTTTTATCCATTTTGAGTTTATCTTTGTGTACGGTGTAAGAGAATGGTCGAGTTTCATTCTTCTACATATAGCTGTCCAGTTTTCCCAGCACCATTTATTGAAGAGACTGTCTTTTTTCCACTGTTTATTTTTTCCTGTTTTGTCAAAGATTCATTGACCATAGAGTTGGGGGTCCATATCTGGGCTCTCTACTCTGTTTCACTGGTCTATATGTCTGTTTTTATGCCAGTACCATGCTGTCTTGGTGATCACAGCTTTGTAATAAAGCTTGAAATCAGGTAACGTGAAGCCCCCAGCTTTATTTTTGTTTTTCAACATTTCCTTAGCGACTCGGGGTCTCTTCTGATTCCATACAAATTTTAGGATTATTTGCTCCAGCTCTTTGAAGAATGCCGGTGGAATTTTGGTCAGAATGGCATTAAAAGTATAGATTGCCCTAGGCAGTATAGACATTTTAACAATGTTTATTCTTCTGATCCAAGAGCATGGAATGGTCTTCCATATCTTTGTGTCTTCTTCAATTTCTTTCATGAGTGTTCTGTAGTTCCTCGAGTACAGATCCTTTACCTCTTTGATTAGGTTTATTCCCAGGTATCTTATGGTTCTTGGTGCTATAGTAAATGGAATCGATTCTCTAATTTCCCTTTCTGTTATTTTCATTGTTAGTGTATAAGAAATCCATGGATTTCTGCACATTGACTTTGTATCCTGCCACGTTGCTGAATTGCTGTATGAGTTCTAGTAGTTTGGGGGTGGAGTCTTTTGGGTTTTCCATATAAAGAATCATGTCATCTGCAAAGAGAGTTTGACTTCTTCATTACCAATTTGGATATCTTTTATTTCTCTTTGTTTTCTGATTGCTGTTGCTAGGACTTCTAATACTATGTTGAACAAGAGTGGTGAAAGTGGGCATCCTTGTCTTGTTCCTGATCTCAACGGGAAGGCTGCAAGCTTTTTCCCAATGAGGATGATATTTGCTGTGGGTCTTTCGTAGATAGATTTGATGAGGTTTAGGAATGCAAGGAAATAAAGGCCTTAAACGACACACTGGACCAGATGGACATCACAGATATATTCAGAATATTTCATCCCAAAGCAACAGAATACACATTCTTCTCTAGTGCACATGGAACATTCTCCAGAATAGATCACATCCTCGGTCCTAAATCAGGACTCAACCGGTATCAAAAGATTGGGATCATTCCCTGCATATCTTCAGACCACAATGCTCTAAAGCTAGAACTCAACCACAAAAGGAAGTTTGGAAAGAACCCAAATACATTGAGACTAAACAGCATCCTTCTAAAGAATGAATGGGTCAACCGGGAAATTAAAGAAGAATTGAAAAAAATCATGGAAACAAATGATAATGAAAATACAACGGTTCAAAATCTGTGGGACACAACAAAGGCAGTCCTGAGAGGAAAATATATAGCGGTACAAGCCTTTCTCAAGAAACAAGAAAGGTCTCAGGTACACAACCTAACCCTACACCTAAAGGAGCTGGAGAAAGAACAAGAAAGAAACCCTAAGCCCAGCAGGAGAAGAGAAATCATAAAGATCAGAGCAGGAATGTTCCCTCTATCCCTATACTTTGAAGCGTTTTAATCTGGAACATGCTGGATTTTGTCAAATGCTTTTTCTGCATCAATTGAGAGGACCATGTGGTTCTTCTCTCTTCTCATATTAATTTGTTGTATCACATTGATTGATTTGCGACTGTTGAACCATCATTGTAGCCCACCAATGAATCCCACCTGATCATGGTGGATAATCTTTTTAATGTGCTGTTGGATCCTGTTGGCTAGGATCTTGTTGAGAATCTTAGCATCCATATTCATCAGTGATATTGGTCTGAAATTCTCCTTTTTGGTAGGGTCTTTGCCTGGTTTGGGGATCAGGGTAATGCTGGCTTCATAGAAAGAGTGTGGAAGTTTTCCTTCTGCTTCAATTTTTTGAAACAGCTTCAGGAGAATAGGTGCTATTTCTTCTTTGAAGGTTTGGTAGAATTCCCCAGGGAATCCATCAGGTCCTGGGCTCTTGTTTTTTGAGAGGTTTTTGATCACTGCTTCAATCTCATTACTAGATATCGGTCTATTCAGGTTGTCGATTTCTTCCTGGTTCAATTTTGGGAGTTTATATTTTTCCAGGAATGCATCCATTTCATCTAGGTTGCTAAGCTTATTGGCATATAACTGTTGATAATAACTTCTGATGATTGTTTCTACTTCCTTGGTGTTCGTTGTGATCTCTCCCTTTTCATTCATAATTTTATGAATTTGGGCTTTCTCTCTTTTCTTTTGATTAGTGTGGCCAGTGGTTTATCGATCTTATTGATTCTTTCAAAAACACCAGATTCTAGTTTCATTGATACGTTCTACTGTATCTCTGGTTTCTACCTCATTGATCTCAGCTCTAATCTTGATGATTTCCCTTCTTATGTGTGGAGTTGGTTTGATTTGTTGTTGATTCTCCAGTTCTTTAAGGTGTAGAGACAGCTGGTGTATTCTGTATTTTTCAATTTTTTTGAGGGAGGCTTGGATGCTATTTATTTCCCCCTTAGGACAGCCTTTGCTGTATCCCATAGGTTTTGGACCGAAGTGTCTTCATTCTCATTGGTTTCCATGAATTGTTTCAGTTCTTCTTTGATCTCCTGGTTGATCCAAGCATTCTTTTTTTTTTTTTTTTTTTTTTTTTTTTTTTTTATATTTAATTTATTTATTTTTTTTATTTCCAGCATAACAGTATTCATTATTTTTGCACCACACCCCGTGCTCCATGCAATCCGTGCCCTCTATAATACCCACCACCTGGTACCCCAACCTCCCACCCCCCGTCCCTTCAAAACCCTCAGATTGTTTTTCAGAGTCCATAGTCTCTCATGGTTCACCTCCCCTTCCAATTTCCCCCAACTCCCTTCTCCACTCTAAGTCCCCAGATCCAAGCATTCTTAAGCAAGGTGGTCTTTAGCTTCCAGGTGTTTGAGTTCCTTTGAAACTTTTCCTTGTGATTGAGCTCCAGTTTCAAAGCATTGTGATCTGAGAATATGCAGGGAATAATCTCAGTCTTTTGGTATCAGTTGAGTCCTGATTTGTGACCCAGTATGTGGTCTATTCTGGAGAAGGTTCCGTGGGCACTTGCGAAGAATGAGTATTCTGTTGTTTTAGGGTGGAATGTTCTGTATATATCTATGAGGTCCATCTGGTCCAATGTGTCATTCAATGCTCTTGTTTCTTTATTGATTTTCTGCTTCGATGATCTGTCTATTTCTGAGAGGGGCATGTTAAGATCTCCTACAATTAGTGTATTCATATCAATATGACTCTTTATCTTGATTAACAGTTTTCTTAAGTAATTGGCTGCTCCCATATTGGGTGCATAGATATTTACAATTGTTAGATCATCTTGGTGGATAGTCCCTTTAAGGATTATGTAGTGTCCTTCTGTATCTCTGAATACAGTCTTTAGTTTGAAATCTAATTTATCAATATGAGAATCGCTACCCCAGCCTTCTTTTGAGGCCCACTGGCATGAAAGATGCCTCTCCATCCCTTCACTTTCAGTCTGGGTGTATCTTTAGGTTCAAAATGGGTCTCTTGTAGACATCATATGGATGGGTCCTGTCGTTTTATCCAATCTGCAACCCTGTGCTGTTTTATGGGCACATTTAGGCCATTCACATTGAGAGTGATTATTGATAGATACATTTTTATTGACATCGAGTTACCTTTGAAGTCTTTCTTTCTGTAGACTGTCTCTGTATTTCTGTTCAATTCTATTCTTGGGATTTTTCTTCTTTTATAGAACCCCCCTTAATATTTCCTGCAGTGTCGGCTTGGTGGTTGCATAGTCTTTTAAGCCTTGCTGGTCTTGAAAACTCTTTATCTCTCCATCCATTTTGAATGTCATTCTTGCTGGATAAAGTATTCTTGGCTGCATGTTCTTCTCATTTAGTGCCCTGAATATATCTTGCTAGCCTCTTCTGGCTTGCCAGGTCTCTGTGGACAGGTCTGACGTTATTCTGATGGGCTTCCCTCTGTAAGTAAGGAGCCTCTTTGCCCTTTTGGCTTTCAAGAGATTATACCTACAATTATAATTTCTCAATTTGACTGTCAGGTGTCGTGATGGTTTTTTTGGAATGTATAATCTTGGGTGGAGACCTTTCAGCCTCTAGTACATGAATGCTGGTTCCATTCGTGAGATTGGGAAAATTTTCATTAAGGACTTGTTCCACTATATCTTCTAGACTTCTTTCTTTCTCCTCCCCTTCAGGGATTCCAATAATTCTGACGTTGGAACGCTTCATGGCATCATTTATTTCCTGATTCTGTTTTCGTGGTTTCTAAGCTGTTTGTTCCAGGCTTCCTCCTGATCCTTTCTCTCTATCTGTTTGTCTTCCAGATCACTAATTCTATCTTCTGTCTCAGTTACCCTAGCTTTGAGAGAGTTTAGATTAGATTGGAACTCATTGAGAGCATTGTGAACCTCCTCCCTGGTAGCTTTAAGCTCTGCCCTAACATTGTGAACATCATCTCTCATCGCTTTCAGCTCGGCCCTAATCAATTCTGTTTGGTCATCCATGGCTTTCTCCAACTTAGCTAATTGCCTGGATAATTTTTAGCCTAAATTCTCTTTCCAACATATTGTCTATGTTGATAGCTGTTAGCTCTGTTGCAGAAGGTCCATCCTCTGTATTTTTCTTCTGTTGGGCATTCCTCCTCCTAGTCATTTTGGTGGGAGATGACTGAACAGATGTAGCTGGATGTATCAACTGTGGTGCAATCAAGGTGCACCCTGGAACACTTCTGAGCAATCAGGATTCCCCACCCAAATGAGAGACAAAAGAAAAGAAAAAGAAAAAGAAATGAAAAGAAAAGAAGTAAAAAAAAAAAGAGAGAGCAAGAGAGAGACAGGAAAGAATGGGAAAATGAAAAAGAAGGTTCAGCCCAGATGGGCCCCAAGGTAAGATTTATGAAGTAGACAAACAAAAAGAGATAAAAAGACTGATACAAGTATATGACAAGAGAAAAAAAAATATATGCAAATAAAGAAAGAACCTCCTCAAAATGAAACCCAAGTGTAAAATTTATATGCTTTAGGACAAACACAAAAAACACAGAAACACTGATGGAAGAAGATGGGAGAGTTCTTATAAATTCTCAGTGTGTGTGAGGAAGGTTGTTTTGATTCTTCCTGGATGTATCTTGATATCTTTGTTAAAGGACTCAACTTTCCTAAGATAAAGGGGATTAAAAATTGGTTTACCTATAGGGGTAGTATTGATTGGGGAAAGGGGATTACTTTGAAGTTTAACTCTCTATGAATATTAGAGGATAAAAATAAAAAGGAATAATCTAGACTAAACTAAACTAAAATTTAAAAAAAGGAATTCAAAAAATAAAAATGCAAAAGAAAAACATAGGTGTATGTATCAAAAAGTTCGGGTTAGAAAGGTATTATGGAATTTGATGTACTGTACAGCTCGCTGTGATGGTAAATAGGTTAAAAAAATTACGTATGTGTAAAAAAAAAAAAAAAAGAACCGGAATAGTGGGAACGAGTGAACAATACTAAGTTTTCCTATGAAGTAGTGGTTGTTCTCTTGTAGTCCTTTTTTTTTTTTTTTTTTTTCTTTCTTGGTTTGTTTTCTGGGGGAGGGGCCTGCCACGTGGGTTGTCAGTCAATGATGTTTCCTGAGTTAAGTCCTCCCGCCCCCCTCAAGGGGGTGGGCTCTGAGGAAACTTTTTTTTTTTTTTAAAGATTTTATTTATTTATTTGAGAGAGAGACAGTGAGAGAGAGCATGAGTGAGGAGAAGGTCAGAGGGAGAAGCAGACTCCCCATGGAGCTGGGAGCCTGATGCGGGACTCGATCCCGGGACTCCGGGATCATGACCTGAGCCGAAGGCAGTCGTCCAACAAACTGAGCCACCCAGGCGTCCCAGAGGAAACTGTTTTTTTCTTCAGGCTTTTGTTCTCTGGCGGTTTTTATGCTTGTTCACTTTTTTTTTTTTCTCTCACCTTGACCGCCTTTGACGGTTTTTGTAGTTTTAGAGGAAAACAAACCGCACCCTCTCAGAGAGAAGCCTCAGTCTGGGTGCAGAGCCTAAATAAGTTCCCCATTGGCTGCTGGCAGAGCAGGTTCCAAGTTGCAGACCCTGGGGGTGCAAGATCTTTTTGCTTGTACCCAAAGCCAAGGCAGTGTCATCTGTCTGGGATCTCCTGACTGCCAGAGAGGTTCCAAGCAGCGATCGCACACTAAAATTTTGCCGCTGGCCAGGGCTGGGAGTGCCCGGCTAGCGTGCACCTCTTGAAAGTGGGTCACGCGTGCGTCTCAGGCACTGAGAACGGGGCGCAAGTCCGTAAGTACCAGGCTGGGCTTTTGCGCATCTCTGTCAGGGGAGAGTTTGGGGCGCGCGGCTTAGGCTTTGAAACAATGGCGCGGGTCAAAGAGCGCCAGTCGGGCCTTTGTAACTCAGGGGAGCATGAGAGACATGCGTGCGTATCTCAAGCTTTGTGGTAGGGCTCGCGCGTTCTGCCGACTGGCGTGGCTCCCATCCCCTCACAGGAGCTAGAACCCACGCATTTTCGGGCGCGCTGGCGGCTTAGGGACCAAGAGCTGGTTTCTCCGTCGCACTCTCTCTGCCTCAGCGCTGGGGAGGCTGTCTGGGACCGGGGACTTAAGCCCCTGTCCCTAGCTGCCCCTATTCCCACAATTCCCCCCCACACTTCTTTGCTCTTTTGGAGTGCTTTCAACCAGTCTCCAAGTTAATGCTGGTCCCCAAACGCAGGACACTCTTGCTCGTATTGGGGTATTACTTTCCAACCGGTTGCTCTGGTGGCTCCCTCCCCCTTTTGTTTATCTTCCGATATCAGTCTGCTGTTCCCACTCCACTTTACCTGCCCACTGGCGTCTTCTGCCCCTGCAGAGATCCAGACATGTATAATTCTGAACTCAGGCTGATTTCATGGGTGATTGGAGTTCTTTGGTAGGTAATCAGCTCACTTTGGGGTACCGGCTGAAAAGGCGCTTCCTCCTACTCCCCCGCCCTCTTGTCCCTCCTATTCCTAGGTATCTTATGGTTTTGGGTGCAACTGTAAATGGGATCGATTCCTTAATTTCTCTTTCTTCTGTCTTGTTGATGTATAGAAATGCAACTGATTTCTGTGTATTGATTTTATATCATGACACTTTAATGAATTCCTGTATGAGTTCTAGCAGTTTTCAGGTGGAGACTTCTGGGTTTTCCACATAAAGTATCATATCCGTGCACCTGGGTGGTGGCTCAGTGGGTCAAAACCTCTGCATTGGGCTCAGGTCATGATCCCGGGGTCCTGGGTTCGAGCCCCATCTCAGGCTCTCTGCTCAGTGGGGAGCCTGCTTTCCTTCCTCTCTCTCTGACTACTTGTGATCTCTGTCTGTCAAATAAATAAATAAAAATCTTTAAAGTATCATATCATCTGCAAAGAGTGAGAGTTTGACTTCTTCTTTGCTGATTTGGATGTCTTTAATTTCTTTTTGTTGTCTGACTGTTGAGGCTAGGACCTCTAGTACTATGTTGAATAGCAGTGGTGATAGTTGATAGCTCTGGCGTGTTCCTGACCTTAGGGGAAAATCTCTCAGTTCTTCCCTATTGAGGATGATATTTGCTGCAGGTTTTTCATAGATGACTTTTATGATATTGAGATATGTACCCCCAATTCCCACACTGTGAAGAGTTTTGATCAAGAAATGATGCAGTAATTTGTCAAATGCTTTTTCAGCAGCTATTGAGAGTATCATATGGTTCTTGTTCTTTCTTTTATTAATGTGTTGTATCATATTGATTGATTTGTGGATGTTGAACCAACCTTGCAGCACAGGAATAATTCCCTTTTGTTTGTGGTGAATAATTCTTTTAATGTACTGTTGGATCCTATTGGCTAGTATTTTGGAGAGAATTTTTGCATTCATGCTCATCAAGGATATTGGTCTGTAATTCTTCTTTTTGGTGTTGTCTTTGTCTGGTTTTGGAATCAAGGTAATGCTGGCCTCATAAAATGAGTTTTGAAGTTTCCCCTCCTTTTCTATTTTTTGGAACCATTTCAGGAGAATAGAATTCTTCTCTAAATGCTTGGTAGAATTCCCCTGGGAAGCCATCTGGTCCTGGGCTCTTGTCTGTTGGGAGATTTTTGATGACTGCTGACTGCTTCAATCTCCTCACTGGTTATGGGTCTTTCAGGTTTTCTATTTCTTCCTGGTTCAGATTTGATAGTTTATATGTCTCTGGCAATGCATCCATTTCTTTCAGATTGTCTAATTTGCTGGTGTATAGTTGCTCATAATGTGTTCTTATAATTGTTTTTTTTTTATTTCCAGCATAACAGTATTCATTATTTTTGCACCACACCCCGTGCTCCATGCAATCCGTGCCCTCTATAATACCCACCACCTGGTACCCCAACCTCCCACCCCCTGTCCCTTCAAAACCCTCAGATTGTTTTTCAGAGTCCATAGTCTCTCATGGTTCACCTCCCCTTCCAATTTCCCCCAACTCCCTTCTCCACTCTAAGTCCCCATGTCCTCCATGCTATTTGTTATGCTCCACAAATAAGTGAAACCATATGATAATTGACTCTCTCTGCTTGACTTATTTCACTCAGCATAATCTCTTCCAGTCCCGTCCATGTTGCTACAAAAGTTGGGTATTCATCCTTTCTGATGGAGGCATAATACTCTATCCCCAGGGGTACAGGTCTGTGAATCACCAGGTTTACACACTTCACAGCACCAAAGCACATACCCTCCCAAATGTCCATAATCCCACCCCCTTCTCCCAAACCCCCTCCCCCCAGCAACCCTCAGTTTGTTTTGTGAGATTAAAAGTCACTTATGGTTTGTCTCCCTCCCAATCCCATCTTGTTTCATTTATTCTTCTCCTACCCACTTAAGCCCCCATGTTGCATCACCACTTCCTCATATCAGGGAGATCATATGACAGTTGTCTTTCTCTGCTTGACTTATTTCGCTAAGCATGATACGCTCTAGTTCCATCCATGTTGTCGCAAATGGCAAGATTTCATTTCTTTTGATGGCTGCATAGTATTCCATTGTGTATATATACCACATCTTCTTGATCCATTCATCTGTTGATGGACATCTAGGTTCTTTCCATAGTTTGGCTATTGTGGACATTGCTGCTATAAACATTCGGGTGCATGTGCCCCTTTGGATCACTACGTTTGTATCCTTAGGGTAAATACCCAATAGTGCAATTGCTGGGTCATAGGGCAGTTCTATTTTCAACATTTTGAGGAACCTCCATGCTGTTTTCCAGAGTGGCTGCACCAGCTTGCATGCCCACCAACAGTGTAGGAGGGTTCCCCTTTCTCCGCATCCTCGCCAGCATCTGTCATTTCCTGACTTGTTGATTTTAGCCATTCTGACTGGTGTGAGGTGATATCTCATTGTGGTTTTGATTTGTATTTCCCTGATGCCGAGTGATATGGAGCACTTTTTCATGTGTCTGTTGGCCATCTGGATGTCTTCTTTGCAGAAATGTCTGTTCATGTCCTCTGCCCATTTCTTGATTGGATTATTTGTTCTTTGGGTGTTGAGTTTGCTAAGTTCTTTATAGATTCTGGACACTAGTCCTTTATCTGATATGTCATTTGCAAATATCTTCTCCCATTCTGTCAGTTGTCTTTTGATTTTGTTAACTGTTTCCTTTGCTGTGCAAAAGCTTTTGATCTTGATGAAATCCCAATAGTTCATTTTTGCCCTTGCTTCCCTTGCCTTTTGTGTTGTTCCTAGGAAGATGTTGCTGCGGCAGAGGTCAAAGAGGTTACTGCCTGTGTTCTCCTCAAGGATTTTGATGGATTCCTTTCGCACATTGAGGTCCTTCATCCATTTTGAGTCTATTTTTGTGTGTGGTGTAAGGAAATGGTCCAATTTCATTTTTCTGCCTGTGGCTGTCCAATTTTCCCAGCACCATTTATTGAAGAGGCTGTCTTTTTGCCATTGGACATTCTTTCCTGCTTTGTCGAAGATGAGTTGACCATAGAGTTGAGGGTCTATTTCTGGGCTCTCTATTCTGTTCCATTGATCTATGTGTCTGTTTTTGTGCCAGTACCATGCTGTCTTGATGACGACAGCTTTGTAATAGAGCTTGAAGTCCGGAATTGTGATGCCACCAACGTTGGCTTTCTTTTTCAATATCCCTTTGGCTATTCGAGGTCTTTTCTGGTTCCATATAAATTTTAGCATTATTTGTTCCATTTCTTTGAAAAAGATGGATGGTACTTTGATAGGAATTGCATTAAATGTGTAGATTGCTTTAGGTAGCATAGACATTTTCACAATATTTATTCTTCCAATCCAGGAGCATGGAACATTTTTCCATTTCTTTGTGTCTTCCTCAATTTCTTTCATGAGTACTTTATAGTTTTCTGAGTATAGATTCTGTGTCTCTTTGGTTAGGTTTATTCCTAGGTATCTTATGGTTTTGGGTGCAATTGTAAATGGGATTGACTCCTTAATTTCTCTTTCTTCTGTCTTGCTGTTGGTGTAGAGAAATGCAACTGATTTCTGTGCATTGATTTTATATCCTGACACTTTACTGAATTCCTGTATAAGTTCTAGCAGTTTTGGAGTGGAGTCTTTTGGGTTTTCCACATATAGTATCATATCATCTGCGAAGAGTGATAATTTGACTTCTTCTTTGCCGATTTGGATGCCTTTAATTTCCTTTTGTTGTCTGATTGCTGAGGCTAGGACCTCTAGTACTATGTTGAATAGCAGTGGTGATAATGGACATCCCTGCCGTGTTCCTGACCTTAGCAGAAAAGCTTTCAGTTTTTCTCCATTGAGAATGATATTTGCGGTGGGTTTTTCATAGATGGCTTTGATGATATTGAGGTATGTGCCCTCTATCCCTACACTTTGAAGAGTTTTGATCAGGAAGGGATGCTGTACTTTGTCAAATGCTTTTTCAGCATCTATTGAGAGTATCATATGGTTCTTGTTCTTTCTTTTATTGATGTGTTGTATCACACTGACTGATTTGCGGATGTTGAACCAACCTTGCAGCCCTGGAATAAATCCCACTTGGTCGTGGTGAATAATCCTTTTAATGTACTGTTGAATCCTATTGGCTAGTATTTTGTTGAGTATTTTCGCATCTGTGTTCATCAAGGATATCGGGGTCTGTAGCTCTCTTTTTTGGTGGGATCCTTGTCTGGTTTTAGGATCAAGGTGATGCTGGCCTCATAAAATGAGTTTGGAAGTTTTCCTTCCATTTCTATTTTTTGGAACAGTTTCAGGAGAATAGGAATTAGTTCTTCTTTAAATGTTTGGTAGAATTCCCCCGGGAAGCCGTCTGGCCCTGGGCTTTTGTTTGTTTGGAGATTTTTAATGACTGTTTCAATCTCCTTACTGGTTATGGGTCTGTTCAGGCTTTCTATTTCTTCCTGGTTCAGTTGTGGTAGTTTATATGTTTCTAGGAATGCATCCATTTCTTCCAGATTGTCAAATTTATTGGCGTAGAGTTGCTCATAGTATGTTCTTATAATAGTTTGTATTTCTTTGGTGTTAGTTGTGATCTCTCCTCTTTCATTCATGATTTTATTTATTTGGGTCCTTTCTCTTTTCTTTTTGATAAGTCTGGCCAGGGGTTTATCAATTTTATTAATTCTTTCAAAGAACCAGCTCCTAGTTTCGTTGATTTGTTCTATTGTTTTTTTGGTTTCTATTTCATTGATTTCTGCTCTGATCTTTATGATTTCTCTTCTCCTGCTGGGCTTAGGGTTTCTTTCTTGTTCTTTCTCCAGCTCCTTTAGGTGTAGGGTTAGGTTGTGTACCTGAGACCTTTCTTGTTTCTTGAGAAAGGCTTGTGCCGCTATATATTTTCCTCTCAGGACTGCCTTTGTTGTGTCCCACAGATTTTGAACCGTTGTATTTTCATTATCATTTGTTTCCATGATTTTTTTCAATTCTTCTTTAATTTCCCGGTTGACCCATTCATTCTTTAGAAGGATGCTGTTTAGTCTCCATGTATTTGGGTTCTTTCCAAACTTCCTTTTGTGGTTGAGTTCTAGCTTTAGAGCATTGTGGTCCGAAAATATGCAGGGAATGATCCCAATCTTTTGATACCGGTTGAGTCCTGATTTAGGACCGAGGATGTGATCTATTCTGGAGAATGTTCCATGTGCACTAGAGAAGAATGTGTATTCTGTTGCTTTGGGATGAAATATTCTGAATATATCTGTGATGTCCATCTGGTCCAGTGTGTCGTTTAAGGCCTTTATTTCCTTGCTGATCTTTTGCTTGGATGATCTGTCCATTTCAGTGAGGGGAGTGTTAAAGTCCCCTACTATTATTTTATTATTGTTGATGTGTTTCTTTGATTTTGTTATTAATTGGTTTATATAGTTGGCTGCTCCCACGTTGGGGGCATAGATATTTAAAATTGTTAAATCTTCTTGTTGGACAGACCCTTTGAGTATGATATAGTGTCCTTCCTCATCTCTTATTATAGTCTTTGGCTTAAAATCTAATTGATCTGATATAAGGATTGCCACTCCTGCTTTCTTCTGATGTCCATTAGCATGGTAAATTCTTTTCCACCCCCTCACTTTAAATCTGGAGGTGTCTTCGGGCTTAAAATGAGTTTCTTGGAGGCAACATATAGATGGGTTTTGTTTTTTTATCCATTCTGATACCCTGTGTCTTTTGACAGGGGCATTTAGCCCATTAACATTCAGGGTAACTATTGAGAGATATGAATTTAGTGCCATTGTATTGCCTGTAAGTTGACTGTTACTGTATATGGTCTCTGTTCCTTTCTGATCTACCACTTGTAGGCTCTCTCTTTGCTTAGAGGACCCCTTTCAATATTTCCTGTAGAGCTGGTTTGGTATTTGCAAATTCTTTCAGTTGTTGTTTGTCCTGGAAGCTTTTAATCTCTCCTTCTATTTTCAATGATAGCCTAGCTGGATATAGTATTCTTGGCTGCATGTTTTTCTCGTTTAGTGCTCTGAAAATATCATGCCAGCTCTTTCTGGCCTGCCAGGTCTCTGTGGATAAGTCAGCTGCCAATCTAATATTTTTACCATTGCATGTTACAGACTTCTTTTCCTGGGCTGCTTTCAGGATTTTCTCTTTGTCACTGAGACTTGTAAATTTTACTATTAGGTGACGGGATGTGGGCCTATTCCTATTGATTTTGAGGGGCGTTCTCTGAACCTCCTGAATTTTGATGCTCGTTCCCTTTGCCATATTGGGGAAATTCTCCCCAATAATTCTCTCCAGTATACCTTCTGCTCCCCTCTCTCTTTCTTCTTCTTCTGGAATCCCAATTATTCTAATGTTGTTTCGTCTTATGGTGTCACTTATCTCTCGAATTCTCCCCTCGTGGTCCAGTAGCTGTTTGTCCCTCTTTTGCTCAGCTTCTTTATTCTCTGTCATTTGGTCTTCTATATCACTAATTCTTTCTTCTGCCTCATTTATCCTAGCAGCGAGAGCCTCCATTTTTGATTGCACTTCATTAATAGCTTTTTTTATTTCAACTTGGTTAAATTTTAGTTCTTTTATTTCTCCAGAAAGGGCTTTTATATCTCTCGAGAGGGTTTCTCTAATATCTTCCATGCCTTTTTCGAGCCCGGCTAGAACCTTGAGAATTGTCATTCTGAACTCTAGATCTGACATATTACCAATGTCTGTATTGATTAGGTCCCTAGCCTTCGGTACTGCCTCTTGTTCTTTTTTTGTGTTGAATTTTTCCGTCTTGTCATTTTGTCCAGATAAGAGTATATGAAGGGGCAAGTAAAATACTAAAAGGGTGGCAACAACCCCAGGAAAAAATGCTTTAACCAAATTAGAAGAGATCCAAAATCGTGAGGGGGGAGAAAGGGGATAAAAAGAGGTTCAAAAAGGAAGAAAGAAAAAAAAAGAAAAAAGAAAAAAAAAAAAGAAAAAAAGAAAAAAGAAAAGAAAAGAATTAAAAAAAAAGGAAAACACCTAAGAAAAATGTAAAAAAGAAAAAATATATATATTAGATAAACTAGTAATCGTTAAAAAAGAAAAAGGTAACAGTTAAGAAAAAAAAAATTTTACCCGAAGGCGAGAAAAAAAAAAAATGAAAAAGAAAAAAATTAAATTAACTGCAAGACTAAAAAAAAATCACAGGGAAAAAGCCATGAGTTCCGTGCTTGGCTTTCTCCTCCTCTGGAATTCTGCTGCTCTCCTTGGTATTGAAACCGCACTCATTGGTAGGTGAACTTGGTCTCGGCTGGATTTCTTGTTGATCTTCTGGGGGAGGGCCCTGTTGTAGTGATTCTCAAGTGTCTTTGCCCCAGGCGGAATTACACCGCCCTTACCCGGGGCCGGGGTGAGTAATCCGCTCGGGTTTGCTTTCAGGAGCTTTTGTTCCCTGAGCGCTTTCCGTAGAGTTCCGGAGGACGGGAATACAAATGGCGGCCTCCTGGTCTCCGGCCCGGAGGAGCCGAGAGCCCAGGGCCGCACTCCTCAGTGCGCACTCAGAGAACAGCGCCCAGTTACTCCCGTCTGCCTGACCTCCGGCCGCGCTCCGAGCTCTCTGAGCCTGCGACCAGTTCAAGGTAACACCGAGCTGTGAGCTTACTGTCGGCTCTGTCTCTGTAGCCGGCTTTCCCGTTCCAATACCCGCAAGGTCTGCGACACTCAGACACCCCTGATCCTTCTGTGACCCTGCGGGACCTGAGGCCACACTGAACCCGCGTGGGCTTCGCCCCGGTTTAGCCTCTGGAGCGATGTCCCTCAGCGGAACAGACTTTTAAAAGTCCTGATTTTGTGCGCCGTTGCTCCGCCGCTTGCCGGGAGCCGGCCCCTCCCTCCGGGGTCTATCTTCCCGTCGCTTTGGATTCACTTCTCCGCCGGTCCTACCTTTCAGAAAGTGGTTGTTTTTCTGTTTCCAGAATTGCTGTTCTTCTTCTCTTCGATCTGCCGATGGATTTTCAGGTGTTTGCAATCTTTAGATAAGCTATCTAGCTGATCTCCGGCTAGCTGAAGCAGTCTCAGCCTGCTGCTTCTCCGCCATCTTGACTCCTCCACCTTATAATTGTTTTTTATTTCTTTGGTGTTGGTTGGGATCTTTCCTCTTTCATTCATGATTTTATTAATTTGGGCCCTTTCTCTTTTTTTTGCTAATTCTGACCAGGGGGTTTTCAATCCTCTTAATTCCTTCAACGAACCACCTCCTAGTTTTGTTGATCTGTTCTGTTGTTCTTTTGGTTTCTATTTCATTGATTTCTACTCTGATCTTTATTATTTCTCTTCTCCTGCTGGGCTTATGATTTCTTTGCTATTCTTTCTCCACCCTCTTTAGGTGTAGCATTAGGTTGTGTAGTTGACACTTTTCTTGTTTCTTGAGAAAGGCTTGTACTGCTATATACTTTCCTCTCAGGACTGCCTTTGCTGTGTCCCAAAGATTTTGAACAGTTGTGTTTTCATTTTCATTTGTATCCATGTATTCCTGTATCCATGTATTCCATTAATTTCCTGGCCCATTTATTCTTTGGTAAGATTCTCTTTAGCCTCCATGTATTTGAGTTCTTTACAACCTCTCTCTTGTGGTTGAGTTTGAGTTTCAAAGCCCTGTGGCCTGAAAATATGCAGGGAATGATCCCAGTCTTTTGGTACCAGTTGAGACCTGATTTGTGACTCAGGATGTGATCTATTTTGGTGAGTGTTCTATGTGCACTAGAGAAGAATATGTATTCTGTTTCTTTGGGATGGAATGTTCTGAATATATCTGTGATGTCCATCTGATCCAGCATGTCATTTAAAGCCTTTATTTCCTTGTTATCTTTTGCTTAGATGATCTGTCCATTTCAGTGAGGGGGTTGTTAAAGTCCCCTACTATTGTATTATTGCCAACGTGTTTCTTTGATTTTGCTGTTAATTGGTTTATATAACTGGCTGCTCCCATGTTAGGGGCATAGGTATTTAAAATTGTTTGATCTTCTTGTCGGACAGACCCTTTAAGTATAATATAGTGTCCTTCCTCATCTCTTATTACAGTCTTTGGCTTAAAATCCAATTTATCTGCTATAAGGATTGCCACCCTGGCTTTCTTTTGATGTCTATTAGCATAGTAAATTTTTTCTCACCCCCTCACTTTAAATCTGGAGCTATGTTTGAGTCTAAAATGAGTTTCTTGCAGACAGCATATTGATGGGTCTTATTGTTTTTTTTACCCATTCTGATACACTGTGTTTTTTGATTGGGGCATTTATCCCATTTACATTCAGGGTTACTATTGAAGATATGAACTTAGTGCCATTGTATTGCCTGTAAGGTGACTATTACTGTATATTGTCTTTATTCATTTCTTTTCTCTTATTTTTCATCTCTCTTTTTGGTTAGAGGACCCCTTTCTCTATTTCCTGTAGGGCTGGTTTGGTGTTTGCAAATTCTTTTAGTTTTTGTTTGTCCTGAAAGTTTTTTTATCTCTCCTTCTATTTTCAATGACAGCCTAGCTGGATATAGTATTCTTGACTGCATATTTTTCTAATTTAGTGCTCTGAATATATCATGCCAGTCCTTTCTGGCCTGCTAGGCCTCTGTGGATAGTTCTGCTGTCAATCTAATATTTCTACCATTGTATGTTACAGACCTCTTGTCCTCAGCTGCTTTTAGGATTTTCTTTTTGTGGCTGAAACTTGTAAGTTTTACTCCTAGATGATAGGGCGACCTATTTTTATTGATTTTTGAAGGGGTTCTCTGTGCCTTCTGGATTTTGGTTCTTGTTCTCCTAACCAAGTTAGGGAAATTCTCTACAATAATTTGCTTCAATATATGTTCTGCCCTGCCCCCTCTCTTCTTCTTCTGGGATCCCAATTATTCTAATATAATTTCATCTTATGGTATCACTTATCTCTCAGATTTTCCCCTCTTGGTCCAGTAGTTGTTTATCTCTCGTTTTCTCAGCTTTTTTATTATCCATCATTTGGTCTTCTATATCACTAATTCTCTCTTCTGCCTCATTTATCCTAGCAGTAAGAGCCTCCCATTTTGATTGCACCCCATTAATAGCTTTTTTTGATTTCAACTTGGTTAGATTTTAGTACTTTCATTTTTACAGAAAGGGATCTTATTTCTCCAGAAAGGGATTCTCTACTATTTTCCATGCCTTTTTTGAGCCCAGCTAACACCTTGATAATAGTCATTCTGAACTAGTTTTGACATCTTACTAATGTCCATATTGATTAGGTCCCTAGCCATTGGTACTGCCTCTTGTTCTTTTTTTTTTTTTTTTTTTGAGGTGAGTTTTCCTGCCTTGTCATTTTATCCAGATAAGAATAGATGAATGAGAGAACAATATACTAAAAGAGTATCAATGACCCCATAAAAACATACTCTAACCAAATCAGAAGACACCCAAAACCAGGGGGAGAAGAGAGGAGGGGGAATATAGATATATAGATATATAGATATATATCTCTCTATATATCTATATGTATCTATATATCTACACACACACACACACACACACACACACACACACATTAGACAGGTGAATAAGACACCTTGATTTTGGGTGTATTTTGGTCTGTTAGAATAAACTGCCTCTCAAAATTTTAAAGAAAAAAAGAAAGAAAAACTTATATATATACAAAATAAGGGTAAATATGATGAAGGGATGGAAAATGACTGTAAGATGAAAATGAAAAAAGATTCTAAAAAAGTAATTGATAAGGTAAGAAATTGGTTGAAAAAAGAAAAAAGGAGGAGAGAATGTGATCAGGCTGGAGACTAGAACATGTGCTAGGTTTAGGATATATTTTGATTTGTTAGAAGAAACTGTATCCCCCAGTTTTTTTTAAAGGTTTTATTTATTTATTTGACAGACAGAGATCACAAGTAGGCAGAGAGGCAGGCAGAGAGAGAGAGGAGGAAATGGGCTCCCTGCAGGGCAGAGAGCCCGATGCGGGGCTTGATCCCAGGACCCCGGGATCATGACCTGAGCCAAAGGCAGAGACTTAACCCACTGAGCCACCCAGGAGCCCCAGTATCCCAAAATTTTAAAGAAAAACCTATATGTATACAAAAAATAAGGTTAAATACAATGAATATGACTATAAAAATGAAAATTAAAATGGAGTTTTAAAAAATGGTATCCATAAGATAAAATAGTTTAAAAGGTTAAAATAGGAAAGAGGAAAAATTTTAAAAAATAGAATAAGAAAAAAATAAAACTTAAAAAATTTAACTTTGAAAGACTAAATAATCATGGGAAAAGAGCCATGAAGTCTATGTGTTGCTTTCTCCTAGCTCTGGAGTTTTCCATAGTTGTCATTGATAGGAGAACTTGGTCTTGGCTGGAGGTTCTTGCTAATATCCTGGGAGAGGGGCTTGTTGCAGTGATTCTCAAATGTCTTTGCCTGAGGTGGAATTGCACTGCCCTTGCCAGGGGCCAGGCTAAGTAATCTACTCAGTTTTGCTCTCAGGAGCTTTTCCCCCCTGAATGCTTTCTGAATCGCTTTGGAGGACAGGAATGAAAATGGCAGCCTCCCAATCTCTAGCCAGAGGAGCTGAGAGCTCAGGGTCCTGCTCCCCAGTGCACCCTCAGAGAAAAACAGTCAATTCCTCCCATCTCCCTGGTGTCTGCCCGCACTCCATGCTCATCCGGCCTGTGACTGAGCGTGTCTATCCCTGGCACAGAGCCCTATTTGGAGTCTCCAAACCCAGAAGATTCCTGCAGCATATTCCCATGCCACTCCCCCAGGGGAGGAAAGTGAGTCTCCCCAGATCTGCCACTTGTGGGGGTGTCTGCACAAAGAGCAGTGGCCTGATTGTGCCTTGGATCACAGATTAAGGTAACCCCTAGCTGAGAGCCCCTCCTTGGCTCTGTCTTTGCAGCTGGCTTTCCCAAAGCTATACCTGGGAGCTGCCATACTGAGACACTCCTGGTCTTTCTGTGACCATTTAGGTCCTGAGACCACACTGTCCCTGTAAGGGCTCTAACCCACTTAGCCTCTGGAGTGATGTCCCTCAGTGGAGCAGGCTTCTCTAAAAGTTCTGATTTTGTGCTCCACTGCTCCACTGCTTGCCGGGAGCTGGCCCCTCCCCCGACATTCTCTCTTCCTGTATATCGCCTCAGATTCACTTCTCTGCATGACTTACCTTCCATAAAGTGGTCACTTTTCTGTTCCTAGAATCGTGGCTATTCTCCCTAATCTCCTGTTAACTTTGTAGGTGTTCAGAATAATTTGATAGCTATCTAGCTGAATTCCTGGGACCCAACAAAATTTAGGTGTCCTATGCCTCTGCCATCTTACTCCTCCCTCCAACAAGTGTACTCTTTAATAGCCATCACCCATTTAGCCTGTTCCCCATTATAATATTCCACCACACACATATACACACCACTTTTTCTTTACCCCTTCATCAGGTGGTGAACATTTGGGCTCTTTTCATAATTGGCTGTTGTTGATGATGCTGCTATAAACATTGGGGTGCGTGTGTCCCTCAAATCACTATTTTTGTATCCTTTGGATAAATACCTAGTAATGCAATTACAGAGTCATAGGGTAGTTCTATTAAGTTTTTGAGGAACCTCTATACTATTTTCCAGACTGACTGCACCAGTTTGCATTCCTACCAAAAGTGTAAGAGGGTTTACCGTTCTCTGCATCCTTGCCCACATCTGTTGTTTCCTGAGTTGTTCATTTGAGCCATTCTGGCAGGTGTGAGGTGGTATCTTATTGTGGTTTTGATTTGTATTTCCCTGATGATGAGTGATGTTCAGCATTTTTCCTTGTGTCTATTAACCATTTGTATGTCTTCTTTGGAGAAATGTTTCTTCATGTCTTCTGCCCATTTAACTGGATTATTTACATTCTGGGTGCTGATTTTGATAAGCTATTAACAGACTCTGGATACTTGCCTTTTATCTGATACATCAAATATCTTCTCCCATTCTGTCTGTTGCCTTTTAGTTTTGTTTCTTTCATTGTGCAGAGGCTTTTTATCCCGAAGAGGCCCCACTAGTTTATTTTTGCCTTGTCTCTGAAGACACATCTAGTAAGAAGTTGCTGCAGCTAAGGTAAAAAATGTTGCTACTTGTTTCCTTCTCTAGGATTTTGATGGATTCAGTCTCACATTTAGGTCTTTTTGTATGGTGTAAGAAAGTAGTCTGTTTTTATTCCTCTCCATGTCACTGTCCAGTTTTCCCAACACCATTTGTTGAAGAGACTGTCTTTTTTTCTTTACCTTGGGTACTCTTTCCTGCTATGTTGAATATTAGTTGACCATATAGCTGTGGGTCCATTTCTGGGTTCTCTATTCTGTTCCATTGATCTATGTGACTATTTGTGTGCCAGTACCATATTTTTATTTATTTTTTTTAAATATTTTATCTATTTATTTGACAGAGAGAGAGAGAACAAGCAGGGGGACTGGCAGGCAGAGAGAGAGGGAGAAGCAGGCTCCCCACTGAGCAGTGAGCCCGACATGGGGCTCTATCCCAGGATGTGGGATCATGACATGAGCCAAAAGAAGATGCTTAACTGACTGAGCCAAACAGGCGCCCCTGTGACAGTACCATACTGTCATGATGATTACAGCTTTGTAAAACAGCTAGAAGTCTGGAATTGTGATGCCACCCACTTTACTTTCATTTTTCAGTATAAGTTTGGCCAATTGGGAGTCTTTTCTGGTTCCATACAAATTATAAGATTATTTGTATCCAGCTCTGTGAAAAATGTTGGTGTTATTTTGATTAGGATTGCATTGAATGTGTACATTACTCTGGGCAGCATAGACATTTTTTTAAATTTATTTTTTATTTATTTTCAGCATAACAGTATTCATTATTTTTTCACCACCCCAGTGCTCCATGCAATCCATGCCCTTTATAATACCTGGTACCCCAACCTCCCACCCCCACGCCACTTCAAACCCCTCAGATTGTTTTTCGGAGTCCATAGTCTCTCATGATTCACCTCCCCTTCCAATTTACCCCAACTCCCTTCTCCTCTCTAACTCCCCATGTCTTCCATGCTATTTGTTATGCTCCACAAATAAGTGAGACCATATGATAACTGACTCTCTCTGCTTGACTTATTTCACTCAGCATAATCTCTTCCAGTCCCATCCACGTTGCTACAAAAGTTGGATATTCATCCTTTCTGATGGAGGCATAATACTCCATAGTGTATACGGACCACATCTTCCTTATCCATTCATCCGTTGAAGGGCATCTTAGTTCTCTTCACAGTTTGGCGACCTTGGCCATTGCTGCTATAAACATTGGGGTACAGATGGCCCTTCTTTTCACGATATCTGTATCTTTGGGGTAAATACCCAGGAGTGCAATGGCAGGGTCATAGGGAAGTTCTATTTTTAATTTCTTGAGAAAGCTCCTCACTGCTCTCCAAAGAGGCTACACCAACTTGCATTCCCACCAACAGTGGAAGAGGGTTCCCCTTTCTCCACATCCTCTCCAACGCATGTTGTTTCCTGTCTTGTTAATTTTGGCCATTCTAACTGGTATAAGGTGGTATCTCAATGTGGTTTTAATTTGAATCTCCCTGATGGCTAGTGATGATGAACATTTTTTCATGTGTCTGATAGCCATTTTGTACGTCTTCATTGGAGAAGTGTCTGTTCATATCTTCTGCCCATTTTTTGATATGCTTGTCTGTTTTGTGTGTGTTGAGTTTGAGGAGTTCATTATAGATCCTGGATATCAACCTTTTGTCTGTACTGTCATTTGCAAATATCTTCTCCCATTCCGTGGGTTGCCTCTTTGTTTTGTTGACTGTTTCCTTTGCTGTGCAGAAGCTTTTGATTTTGATGAAGTCCCAAAAGTTCATTTTTGCTTTTGTTTCCTTTGCCTTTGGAGACATATCTTGAAAGAGTAGAGAGCCCAGATATGGACCCTCAATTCTATGGTCAATTAATCTTCGACAAAACAGGAAAAAACATACAGTGGAAAAAAGACAGTCTCTTCAATAAATGGTGCTGGGAAAACTGGACAGCTATAAGTAGAAGAATGAAACTCAACCATTCTCTTACACCATACACAAAGATAAACTCAAAATGAATAAAAGACCTCATCGTGAGACAGGAATCCATCAGAATCCTAGAGGAGAACATAGGCAGCAATCTCTTCGATATCAGCCACAGCAACTTCTTTCAAGATATGTCTCCAAAGACATATTACCCTGATCCCCAAACCAGGCAAAGACCGTACCAAAAAGGAGAATTTCAGACCAATATCACTGATGAATATGGATGCTAAGATTCTCAACAAGATCCTAGCAAACAGGATCCAACAGCACATTAAAATGGTTATCCACCATGATCAGGTGGGGTTCATCCCTGGGCTACAAGGATGGTTCAACATTGGCAAATCAATCAATATAATACAACAAATTAAAATGAGAAGAGAGAAGAACCACATGGTCCTCTCAATTGATGCAGAAAAAGCATTTGACAAAATCCAGCATCTGTTCCTGATTAAAACGATTCAAAGTATAGGGATAGAGGGAACATTCCTGAACTTCATAAAATCTATCTATGAAATACCCACAGCAAATATCATCCTCAATGGGAAAAAGCTTTCAGCCTTCCAGTTGAGATGAGGAACAAGACAAGGATTCCCACTCTCACCACTCTTGTTCAACATAGTATTAGAAGTCCTAGCAACAGCAATCAGACAACAAAGAGAAATAAAAGCTATCTAAATTGGCAATGAAGAAGTCAAATTCTCTCTCTTCGCAGATGACATGATTCTTTATATGGAAAACCCAAAAGACTCCACCCCCAAACTACTAGAACTCATACAGCAGTTCAGCAACGTGGCAGGATACAAAGCCAATGTACATAAATCAGTGGCTCTCTTATACACTAACAATGAAAATACAGAAAGGGAAATTAGAGAATCGATTTCATTTACTATAGCACCAAGAACCATAAGATACCTGGGAATAAATCTAACCAAAGAGGTAAAGGATCTGTACTTGAGGAACTATAGAACACTCATGAAAGAAATTGAAGAAGACACAAAAAGATGGACACAAAAAGACCATTCCATGCTCTTGGATTGGAAGAATAAACATTGTTAAAGTGTCTATATTGCCTAGAGCAATCTATACTTTTAATGCCATTCTGATCAAAATTCCATCAGTATTCTTCAAAGAGCTGGAGCAAATAATCCAGAAATTGGTATGGAATCAGAAGAGACCCTGAATTGCTAAGGAAATGTTGAAAAACAAAAATAAAACTGGGGGCATCACGTTACCTGATTTCAAGCTTTACTACAGACCTGTGATCACCAAGACAGCATGGTACTAGCATAAAAACAGACACATAGACTAGTGGAACAGAGTAGAGAGCCCAGATATGGACCCTCACTCTATGGTCAATTAATCTTCGACAAAACAGGAAAAAACATACAGTGGAAAAAAGACAGTCTCTTCAATAAATGATGCTGGGAAAACTGGACAGCTATATGTAGAAGAATGAAACTCGACCATTCTCTTACACCATATACAAAGATAAACTCAAAATGGATAAAAGACCTCAACGTGAGACAGGAATCCATCAGAATCCTAGAGGAGAACATAGGCAGTAATCTCTTTGATATCAGCCATGGCATAGACATTTTAACAATGTTTTTTCTTCCAATCCATGAGCATGGAATATTTTTCCATCTCTTTGTGTCTTCCTCAATTTCTTTTCTAAGTGTTCTGTAGTTTCTAGAGCACAGATCCTTTACCTCCTAAGTATCTTAAGGTTTTAGGTGCAATTTTAAGTGGAATTGATTCCTCAATTTTTCTTTCTGCTGCATCATTATTGGTGTATTGAAATGTAACAGATTTCTGTATATTGATTTTGCATCCAGTGACTTTGCTGAATTAATGAATCAGTTCTAGCAATATTTTGGAGGAGCCTTTCAGGTTTTCTACATAAATTATCATGTCGTCTGTGAAGAATGAAAGCTTGACTTCTTCTTTGCCAATTTGGATACATTTTATTTCTTTTTGTTTTCTGCTGAGGCTAGGGCTTTTAGTACTATATTGAATAACAGTAGTGAGGGTGGACATTGCTGTCATGTTCCTTACCTTAGGAGAAAAGCTCTCAGTTTTTGCCCATTGAGGGTGATATGACCATCATAACATCACCCAGCAAGGGAGCTGGCTATCAACAATTGACTTCTACTGGAGAGCATGTTTTCTACAGTAATCACAACCTAAGTCATTAAGCATGCAACCAGATACCTAAAGGGAAATAGGCAAGAATAAAAAATAACACCCCAGAGTAGCGGTTTATTTTCTTATGGAATATAATTAGTTATGGTGTACCATATTGTACACTTACTTGCCAAAACATTTTACTGACCTAGCTTTTCAAGTCTTTTTTGGAAAACTTCAACAATAATCAGCATGTTATGAAAATATTGGCCTGAGTTGATCTTGGGAGCAATGCAGAACAGTGTGAGCTGTGAACCATATATATTATGAGCTGGTGATACAGTTCCTCAATGCTATAATAAATAAATTTGAACTTTATTCTGTAGGCAGTGTAAGGTCACTGGATATTTCTAATAGGGTGGTAATCATATTCAGTGAAGATTAATCTGATTGTGGTGTGCAGAATGGATGGAGTGGGAAAAGATTGGGGACCGAGGAACATTTCAGTGGGGGTTTCAGTCATTTAGCTAAGAGACTATGAACTGTCAATTAAATCATTCTTTCCTGGCACCTAACTGTATGAATGCAACCATGCCAGTGGGGCTCAGCACATATTAATGGTGCCAGGCGTTATGCCAAATTGTAAGAATTGGTGTTGCAAAGATGAAATTGACTTGGAAAAACTTTCCCCAAAGATAAAAATTAAAATTTCTTGTGAAAATTAAGATGTTAAAAGGGATGGGGGTCTTGGTAGCCTGGTAAAATGTTATATCAGGTCTACCTAAGGATTCCATCTCAAGCAAACACTTCCTTTCCAGTCCTAGTTTCTATTCTCTCAGCACGGGGACTTCATAGATATGGAGATTCCCAGTGTCAAAAACAATATTGGTAGGGATCCAAGTCACCAGTGTCATAACATGGTGGGGAAATTGATCTTTCCTTGTAGTTTATTCTTGGCCACATACAATAGCACAATCAGATATTCCCTTATTTTGGTCATAAGCTGTTCCATATCATTTTGAAAGTATTCAGGTATATCCTTTATTATATTTTAAATCTGAATGACTGTGATTTTAGAACATTATAACTAGAAGAAATTAAGCTAATGATATTGGCCTGATGATAGGTATGTTTTGATATAGTCCTAGAGCTAAGGCATGAATATTTCAAGTTCATATTACAGATCCTGGAAGTGAGGTCTTCACTTTTTATCCTTCTCTCATTTTTTACTTCTTAATTATGGTGAATACAATTAAGTGGAGACCCGCATATTGGATATGAAGTCAGTATCACAAAGGGGAGTGGATTTTTTTAACCCAAATTAGCTTTCTTAAGGAAGACTTGATGTCTCTGTTCCTCAAACTATAGATAAAAGGATTCAGCACTGGGGTTACCACTGTGTACATGACTGATGCAACTGTGCCCTTCTGTGCTGAGCGGGTTGAAGGAGGACTGAAATAAACACAGAAGGAAGTCCCAAAGAATAGAGAAACTACAGAGAGATGAGAGCTACAAGTGGAAAAAGCTTTCTGCTTCCCCTGAGTTGAGGGGATCTTCAGGATTGTCGAGAAAATATGTGTGTAAGAGATAATCAGGCAAAGTACACAAACCAGGCCTGCGAGACCCCCAATGGTGAAAATTACCAGCTCGTTAATGAAGGGGTCTGTGCAGGACAGACTCAGAAGTGGGTTGATGTCACAGAAGAAGTGTGGGATCTTATGGTCTGCACAAAAGGACAGGCTGTTCATCAAGAGTGTGTGTAGGAGAGAGTGGAGGGCATTCATGATCCAAGATGCAGAAACTAGAAGGACACAGAGCCCAGGGCTCATGACCATGATGTAATGGAGCGGGTGACATATGGCCACATAGCGGTCATAGGCCATGACGGCCAAGAGGAATGCCTCCAACATCACAAACAACATGAAAAAATACAGTTGTGATAGACACCCTGCATATGAAATGACATGATTCTGGATCCATATGTTTGCCAGCATCTTGGGAACTGTGGTTGACATGAAGCAGGCATCAGCAAGAGAAAGGTTGGCCAGGAAGAAGTACATGGGCGTGTGGAGGTGAGCATCAGCAATGATGGCCAGAATGATGAGGAGGTTGCCTGCCACTGTGACCAGGTACATGGATAGAAACAGCCCAAAGAGGACTTCCTGTTGTTCTGGTTGCTCAGAAAGCCCCAAGAGGTAAAATTCTGAGATGCTGGTCAGGTTTTCCCACCCCATTTGCCTGTAAACAGAAAGTTGGGTTAATAGAATGAAATTGGTAAGCCTTGGTTTGTTAACTCTGAAAATTATGCAGTATTCCAATGTTAATCTTCTAGTGTGAGATGGAATCATATGAAATAGCCAATATTTCACTGCTTAGGACCTACAAAAATGGCAGTTTCATATAGTTCAATTGAGTATTTGCAAATACCTGTGCTTTCTGCCATGGGTAACCAAAGGTTTGTTTGCAATAGGAAAGAGGTTTCTTTCTTTCTTCTTTTTTTTTTATTTATTTGACAGACAGAGATTACAAGTAGACAGAGAGGCAGGCAGAGAGAGAGGAAGGGAAGAAGGCTCCCTGCTGAGCAGAGAGCCCGATGCCAGGCTCGATCCCAGGACCCTGGGATCATGACCTGAACTGAAGGCGGAGGCTTTAACCCACTGAGCCACCCAGGCACCCCAAGAAGTTTATTAAAAAATTATATAAGCATTAATTCAATGCATATACTTTAAAGCTACGTTGGAGTTGTTTGCATAACTTCTGTGGTACTCATGTGGACATTGTGACATTAACCCATCCAAAGACTTCACAGGTCAAGTAAATCTTTAGCATATTTTCCCAATATTTTGAAAAGCATGGCTACTGGAAAAAAGGTTTGGAATTGGTGAAAAGCATATCTAATGCTGAAATCATCATCACCACTATCTATACAGCTGGACTGATGAGAAACCTGGATGCCATTATAGACCTTTTTTTCTTCCTCCTCATCTGTATCCAAATACTACCAAATCCTGGTGATTTTATTTTCTCAACATAGTGAAAATTTACCCATTTAAAAAATTTATCCACTGCCCTTGGTCCCAGCTGTCACTACCTTTGTTCAGGATACTCATTTGTCACTTAGATTAAGGCAGTCATTCTTCTTGCCTGTAGGCATACCCATCTGTCATCTGGTCTCACCACAGAGAGAGTGGGCTTTCTACAAATCATATCTGATTTTGTCACTCCACCTGAAAAATTCTTTGGGGTTTTTCATTACTCTCAGGATAAGCCCTAAACTTCTTTATATGGCGTGAAGACCTTTGATCATACTGGCGCTTATTATGGATGTCTCCATTGACTCATGAATTCCTTCTCCATTCTATACCCTAAGAACAATTATACTTTCAATTATTTAGAAGATCTAGATACTTTTTCACCTTTGGGCTTTTTTCCATCTTATTTTCTTGTGCTAGAATAGTCTTCCCTCATGTCTCAGCTTAGATGTCATTTCTTTGAGGAAGTCTTCCCTGACTTATCCTCTTTATAACTAACTCAGGTTCATGCCCCTTCTGGTCCTGCATGTCTCCCATTACAGCATGTGTCACTCCGGATTGTGACCACCTATTTACTTGTCCGTGTCCTCCATTCTATTGTATTTTTGAGAGCAGCTTAAGAAAATGTCTATCTTGTTCATCTTTGAAATCTAGCATTAGCCCTGAGCCTGATATAACATAGGTGCTCAGCAAGTATCTGTCATGTTAATAAATAAACTTCAGAGAATAGAAAGAATTTAAAGGGAGATTGGATAGAAGTAATATCAGGCAGAGGGAACAGCCTGCACCTTTGATTAGTAGTTACACATAGCTTTGAGTTCATAATGTCCTGGCCATAGGAATTTGCAGAAAACATTATGGTGACAGAGACACAAAGATGTCAAAAAAACAAATATACTACATAAAATTCTGGGAATGGAGCACTCTTTCATCTGAGGAATTAATTCACAGAATGTTTTCCACCTTGCTCCTTTTCCCCTCCAAACTTAAGCATGTCCTATGCACCCACTGGAATTACTGTTCACCAGGCAATAGTGGTATCTTATTCTCTCCCTGATCATATATATTTCTCACCAAACTATCTTTCTCTTGTATGTAGATACTGCATGGCATGTTGCACACTGCTCCCCCTCCTTATTAAAAAATGTATCAAAGGAAAAAAATAGAAAGCACAGAAACAGCACAGTAAACATAAGTAAACTCTGCTGAAGATGGTAGTGCCAAGTGGTAGGAAAGGAAAGGGAGATTGAACAGATGGTATTGGGACAAGCTGGTTGACTCTGGGGGGAAAGTGAATTTAGACTGAATTATCAGGAACATTCCCATCTCCTATTCCTACATTGGTCCTCACAGTGTTTACTGAATAAATTTCAGGTGGTTAAAAAAAAAATACACACACACACACACACACACACACACACACACACAGAGCTATAAAGTAACCAGAAAAAAAATACCACATAATAGTTATTTGATCTTGGAACAAGGATGGCCTAAGTAAAAAACAATGGAAGCATTGAAAAGAAAAGGAAAAGAGAATTTGTTTAATCAGATTAAATTTAAAAATTATCCTTTTAAAGAAAAAGATCACACACAAAGCGAAAAAATAAGCAAAAAAAGTGGGGGGCTATTTTTAACGTATATTATAGAAAGAATTAATATTCTTAAAAGAGTAATCAATAATTTTAATGAATTGGTAAAAGAAAACCTACCCTTATAGAAAAATGAATAAGTAACCACTAACTCTTAAGTCACATCCAGCAAGTGTAAAACCTGAACCCAGCCTCAGTATTTAATTGCAAGACCTATTCCTTCCACCCCACTCCTGGTGTCCTTAAGTCACACAATTTGTCTGTTAGCAGGTGATACCTGCAAGGTCACCTGCTGTGTGTCATTGGCTGAAATGTGATCATGATAGGTGGTCTTTCCCCAACTCTCTTCTAGGAGTCGCCACAATACTAGATTCTATAATCTCCAAACCCTTAGAGCTCTCTGTGTAGTGGGGGAGTAGTACACAGCTGCATCGGTTGACTTTCCCTATGCCCTTTCTTTTTTTTTTTTTTTTAATTAATTTTTTATTTTTTATAAACATAAATTTTTATCCCCAGGGGTACAGGTCTGTGAATCACCAGGTTTACACACTTCACAGCACTCACCACAGCACATACCCTCCCCAATGTCCATAATCCCACCCCCTTCTCCCAAACCCCCTCCCCCCAGCAACCCTCAGTTTGTTTTTCCCTATGCCCTTTCTAACCACAGTTAACTTCTGTGGCTCCTTGACCTCCAGAGCTGTTGCTTTTTCCACTGCCTGGAGCTGACCCTCCCCTGTCCCTCCATCAGGACAGAGGTGGCTTATTGGCTCAAGGCAGATCAAAAGGGTCTCAGCATCTTCACTCTTGTCAGTCTTGTCTCTTGACTATTTCTGGCTCAGCAGACAGAAACCCTAACTCCCCCACTAGCTTTCCTCTTAGCTCTCGAAGTCACAGACCAGAAACCATGCGCTGTCCTTTCTTTTCATGTTTGCTTCCAACTTTGAGGCCATCTCTTGTAAAAATACTCAGCACTTCACCCAAACATAAAACTCATTCAGAGCATTGTTTTTTCACATTGGGGATTTCCCCAGGCTTGCTGTAAAATATAACTCCTGAGACTCAAATTTGTTCTCATATTCTATATGGCTGCATGCTTTTTTAACGTACAATTTTTGTGGTTGATTGATTATAATTTTTAGTGAAAACTTGGGAGCCCTCTGAACTCAGGTTCACATTTGAAAACAGAAATGAAATTTAGAGAAGCCCTGCTCCCCACAGGTGAGGAAAAGAACATCCAGGGAGGAAAAAAGTAAAAGTTACTATGTTAGAAATAAGGATTAATGTGGTAGTTGGGGACTGAATGATCAGGAATATTTCCAAATCCTGTTCCTACATTGGTTCTATATATAACAATTTATTCCCACCTCCCAAAATAATATTTTGTATGTTTATTAAAAATCTCTGGAAGAATAAACAGGAAACCAATAATCTAATAATCTAACAAGGGATTACTTGTTAGAGGTATGGGAATTGGGTGGATGAGACACAGGAGAGGGAGAGAGATTTTCATACATATCTTTTACGTCATTTTGAAGTTTGAACTACATGAAAGTAGTACTTATTAAAGAATAAATTAATTGAGGAAACCATTCTCCAAAACCAAACCAAGGGCTCATAAAATGTATAAAGTGAAAGACAATGCAGTATAATATAGCCTCTCTTTACTGAAGATGCTGTAAATAGCAGAGAAATTTCTTTAGCTGGAGCCATATCCTTTTATTGCCTTAATGTGGTGTGTGGGCATGATTGTGTATGTTGTGTGTTTGTACATGTGCGTGGTATGTGTGTGCATTTGTGTGTCCTTCTAAGGTTAGAGGTTGAGTGAAAAGGATCATCATGGAATTATTTGGAGAGAAGTCACTGCTGATTCCTGTGCTCTGTTCTCCTTAAAGCACAATGACTCTCACTGTCTAAAAGAGTTAAAGAACCTGGGTCTCTGCTCTAAAGCAGTGCAGTATCATCATTGTTGTCACACAGCTGTTCATGAGAGATGGGCAACCAGATGACTACAGTGTGGGATGGACACAGGAGAAGGGGGGGAGAAAAGAGGCAGAACGGAGTCATGTATCTTCCTTTCTAGCTCTTACCTGGTTGTTCTTGCCAGTCACTAAGGGTGTAACTGGCAGGCTTTCATCTGCTTCACATACCTCTCTCCCACTGTGGATGGTCAGAGGAAGCGGACAGAAGCATCTTTTAGAAGCACCAAAAGGAAATTTGCTTCACGTTGTGGATATGTTGAATGATTTTTGCCATTACTGCATCTGTTCAAATTTATCCTTTTTGTCTCACTTTATTAGAGAGCTTTTAATTTTGGTCCATTCTGTGAAAAAGGTACAAGATTTCCAGGTTGATTATGACCATGCCAACGTATGTCATACTGGGATGCAGCATTCAAGGAATACCACATGGAGCTTGATAACCACCATGAAACACCCCTTTCCTATTTACTTCAGAATTTTGCTAATGTCTATGCCTTTTACTTGTTCATAGGACCCATGAGAAATGTGTTCTAGTAATTTCATCAGCATCTTTGGAAGTAAGTTTCTGCTATTCTTAGCTATAGGCAGGACCAATCTCAAGATCCATTAAATTAAAGATAATTAATTCTGTGAAATAACAAAACCCAAAAGGACTGAGAATCCAATGTTGTGTCTCTGTTGTAGGCTGGTCAGGGGGACACTTTAAGGACCTGCCATCACACCTCTGTGGTCTGGGTAGGATCCTAGCATTTTATTCACCAGCAACACAGGGACGTCTTTCAAGGCTTGCTGCAACCATCAGAGATTATAGCCCCAGTGCTTCTCATTAACTCTAGACAGTGAACAATTGTCCTCAGAGGACACATGGTTCTTATATTATTCCTTTCTTCAGAAATAAAGAGGTGTAATTTTAGAAAAGGAATACTTTTCCTGCTTTGATTTTTGCCTAAACCCCTGGTCCAATGCCACATATTTTAAATTTTCGCATGACTTCCTGGAAAACCAGAGGAGGAATGGAATATGATAGCTGTGATTTATGTTACTAGTGTTAAATAACAAAATTCAACCAAGTAAATTTGAAGATATAATTGGCTTTATTAAATGACCCATGAATCAGGCAGCCCCCCAAGTAGCAAGTAGAGAGGCACTACAAGGAGTTTTACAAAATGGAAGGTTTTCATGGTCAGGGGGTGCAGACCTAGAAAGTTACTAGCAAAAAAAAAAAAAAAAAAGGATTGTTCTAGAAGGGGCTGTTTGCTTGGGGAAAAATCAAGGGGTCTTACCATGTAGATGACCTCCTCTTTCTTTGGGAGATGGTGAGGGCCCATGTGGCGATCTCATTAGGGCAGACTGAAAAATTTCTGACTGACCAATTAAGACTACATTTCTAGGAGAAGTTGAAACTGCAATTAGATTATATTTTAAGCATCAGTTTGGGAACTCTGACACCATTTTGGACTCTTTTTTTTGGAACAAGATCAAGCTATTTGTGGAATTCTTCAGCATCTACTTCAGTCTGCACTAGATAAATTTGGATTGACAGATTGAAGACAGAAACAGAGAAGGATAATTTCTCTCATTTGTATCAAAATTTGCTAACTTCTATGAGCTCATGTTTCCTATCTCTAAACTATAACTCATGCTCTACTAAGGGCTGAGAGTTCACTCTGCTTGTCAAAGTGTTAGCCATGGCTCTGCTAGTGCATGCATCCTGATATACTTAGATATCCCTTAGAATTTTGTATCTTTTCAGTGGGTCAGTGATGGAGTTGAGGGAAGAGCATTCTTTATGAGGAAATTGGGCTCAAATTCCATCTTACTAGACCTGCATCTTACTAATTAAAAGACATTGAATAAGTGATTTTACCTTTTGGAGATATGACTTTCTTATCTGTAAAGGAAGACTAATTTCTTCTATGCCATAGGGCTATTTTGAAAATTAAAAGACACGGGGGGACCTGGGTGTCTCAGTCTATTAAGTGTCTGCCTTTGGCTCAGGTCATGATCCTGGGGTACTGGGGTCAAGCCCCACATCAGGCTCCCTGTTCAGCAGGGAGTCTTCTCTCTCTTCTTCTGCCCCTCCCCCCACCTGGCTCATGCTCACACACACACTCTCTCTCTCCTTCAAATAAATAAATAAAATCCTAAAAAAAGGAAAATTAAAAGACACAATAATATGTATATTACAGTAAATACATACAACTGCATACAAATGTATATTTGATATTTAATGAAGTTATTTACTTTTTCTAAGCCTGCATGGCATGTTTTAAATTTCTTTTGTAGCACTTATATATCGTTCTTTTCCTTCTGTTGGCTATTGTTTCATTGTTTTGAGTTGAGTGCCTACTCAACATTACTGTGACAATACACTGCTGTGTGCTTTAGCTGTTACAAAGAGGAGCAGATGTGTAGCTTGACATCAATTCCAAGTGTCTTACTTCCCCCACTAGAATCCTCATTCTGCATCATGGCTCCTTTGCTTGAAATTTTGTTGCTTTACTCTTAGATGATTTTTATCTATTTCCATAACTTTACTTATCACTACACTATGGTCCATGTGCTATTAATGTTACTTCAAAATTTCATATCTTTCATTTTACTATTTTATTGAATACCTCCATGAAAATTTCCCATAAGAACTCTTGAAAACATGGAATTAATTTTTCTTAAATGACTTTCTTGCTTACAATTTTCATTAAGTGCATCATTGAATTTTTAGTGAAACCTTAAGCTCTTACTTACTACTTTCATAATAATTATTGTATTATATAGTTTCTATTTCCATTACTTTTGTATTTACAGTTGACCCTTTAACAACTGGGGGTTAGAGACACCAACCCCTTACACAGTAAAAAACCAAAACAAACCAAACAAACAAAAAAATTGCTAGTAGCTTTTGATTCCCCCAAATCTTAGCTGCTAATAGCCTACTGCTGATTGGAAGCCTTACTGATAACACAAAAAGTCTATTAACATGTATTTTGTATGTTGTATTATATGTTGTATTCTTACAATAAGCTAGAGAACATAAAATGTTTATTAAGAGAATCATAAGGAAGAGAAAATACATTTATATTACTGTTCTGCAAAAATTTTATGCGTAAGTGGACCTGTGTAGTTGAAAACCATGTTTGTTCAAGAGTCAACTGTGGATCCTCTTTCTCTATCTTCATTATTTCATTAGATTTCTCTGAGCTGTATAATTAAACTCCTGGTCTCACCAATCTTATGCTCCCATACTGTTCTTGGTCTACCCAATTTTAGTTCAACACAAACCCTCATTATTGTCTCATGCAGAGCTTTTATTATCAATCAGTCAATCATTTATGTATCTACATAATACCACAAATACCCCTAGACCCACCATGCAACTTGAAAATTAGGTCTTTAGTAACTCGTATCTAACTACATGGTATACCCAGGTGCATTCTCCTGACTCTCCACTCTTGAATTTCCTCTCATACTGAATCCTGTGCTATCTTTACCTTTCTTTTGTTTATAGTACACTGTTACTGCATATATATCTATTCACAGAAAGTTTTTTTTGTTGTTGTTGATTTAGCTATTTACAGCCTTAAAAAGGGGTATCAATAACAATCTTTGGGGATTTACATTTTAAAATGTTACTATTATGTTGCTTAGATTTGGTAAAATTGTAGCATGTCTCTGCAGGACATTCAGAAAAAGGAATTCCTCTACTGGCTGGAGAGATAACCCAATTACCAAGGACATGTTGTTGCCTTCACACAATGAGGGGCAAGGAGGACCATGTCTAGAACTATGCCTGAGGTGAAATTTTTTTTAAAGATTTTATTTATTTATTTGATGGGGTTGGGGGAGAGTGCACAAGCAAGGGGAGTAGCAGAGGGAGAGGGAGAAGTAGGCTCTCCCCTGAGCAAGGAGCACAATGTGGGGCTTGATCCCAGAACCCTGGGATCATGACCTGAGGCGAAGACAGTGGCTTAGCTGACTGAGCCACCCAGGTGCCCCACTGAGGTGACTTTTGTATTTCCATGTCCAATAATAGAGATTAACAGGAACTACAGCAACCAAACAACAATAACGACAACAACAACAACAACAACAACAACACTAAAGGCAGTATTATTGTGAACTGAGATCCCTCAGGAGTGAAGTTTTGGGTCATCTCAGCAGGTGAAGACCAAGTGGCATCTATTTTGACAGCTCTACTCAGAGACATGAGCATCAGGCATGTGATCATCCCTCTTCTGAGCTTCCAGTTTCTGGTGACACCACCTTTCCCTTTTGTACCTATGGGGAGTAAATGACTTCTTCTTGCAGTTAATAGTCTCTGGACCTTCACATCCATCTCTTTCTCCTATGATCTTTTTCAGGACAAACCTATGTATCTACTTCCCTTTATTTATTTATTTATTTATTTATTTATTTAATATTTTATTTATTTGACAGAGATCACAAGTTGGCAGAAAGGTGGGGGTTTGGGAGGGGGAAGCAGGCTACCTGCTGAGCAGAGAGCCAGATGCGGGCCTCGACCCAAGATCCTGGGATGATGACCTGAGCCGAAGGCAGAGGCTTTAACCCACTGAGCCACCCAGGAGCCCCTCCAAGTTTCATTTAAGATCAATTTAGTTAACATATAGTGTAGTATTGGTTTCAGGAGTAGAACTTAGTGATTCATCACTTACATATAACACTCAGTGCTCATCACAAGTGCCCTCCTTAATGCCCGTCACCCATTTAGCCTATCCTCCCACGCACCCCCCCCTGCAGAAACCCCTGGTTTGTTTGCTGTAGTTAAGAGTCTCTTATGGTTTTTCTCTTCTATTTTTTAAATCTTATTTTATTTTTCCTTCCCTTCTCCATGTTCATCTGTTTTGTTTCTTAAATTCACATATGTGTGAAATCGTATGTTATTTGTCTTTCTCTTACTGACTTATTTCACTTATCATAATAGCCTCTATTACTTCCATCCACCTCATTGTAAATGGCAAGATTACATTCTGTTTGGTGGCCGAATACCACATCTGAATGTGGTATATATAATGGCAAGATTACATTCTGTTTGATGGCTGAATATATATATATATATATATACACACACAACATCTTCTTTATCCATTTATCTGTTAATGGACACTTGCACTCCTTTCATAGTTTAGCTAATGGTAATAATGCTGCTGTAAACATCGGGGTGCATGTACCCCTTCAAATCAGTACTTTTGTATCCTTTGGAAAAATACCTAGTAGAGCAGTTGCTGCATTGTAGAGTAGTTTTATTTTAAACTTTTTGAGGAATCTCCATACAGTTTTCCTGAGGGCACCAGTTTGCTTTCCCACCAAAAGTGCAAGAGGATTCCGTTTTCTCTGTATCCTCGTCAGCATCTGTTGTTTCTTGTGTTTCTACTTCCCTGTATTAAATCTTCTTAAATACCAGATGTGATTTATGTTTTCTAAATGGGCCTGAACTGACCCAAACTGACATACCAGGTATATACTGCAGCCTTTTCCAGACTTAGTCAGTCCCTGGGCATTGGCATGTAAAATAATTTAAATTGTAGTGTTTAAATTATTCCAGGACAGAGTCAAAGGGAAATGGGTGAGACAATGACTTGACATACAGGTACAGTGATTTTCTTTTTTTTTTGCCTTGTATATATACACGTAGTTTCTTATGATTACTGCAGGATACAGTAGAGGAGGTTAACTTTCCTTCCCCAAATTAAACAGAAGAATAATGTGAGACTGATATAGAGTAGCTATGTGGTATGGAGTTCTCCTAAGAACCTACATTGTCAGGTCTTCTTTTATACACTCTTCCTTGGCACTAAATATTTCACTATGGGAAATATTTGAAACATCTCATACCATTTGGCCTTCTTAAGCTTACCCACAACAACAAAATTAATCTTGTTGCATTTGTCATACTATTGTCATTTAATAAACATATTATTGTGGGATTCAAATATTCATTTCATACAAATTTATTAAATAATTACTATATGTCAGCACTGTCTCAGTACTGAATACACTACAGTGAACAAAACAGACCCCAAATCTTCATACTCTCATGGGGGGAGACAGGCAATACATTTATAGAACATTTTTATTGGCCAACATTGAAAATTCCCTACATGAAATACCTCCATTTCCTCCATTTTGGCCAATCATTTACACAGATTCATATGCATATGTAATCAAATCCTTTTTGGTTGAAAAGGAGATAATTGGGATAGTTCTCATCCTCGGTGATCTAGACACCAGAAAGCATTAAACGGTGAATGATGTCACCTTCCAGCATCCAAATTCTTCCAACATGAACAACTAGTTGACAATATGAATTATCTACAGAAAAAAATAATTTTATATTTTCACTGGCAGTTAAAAATAGTGGATAACAAAACAACTAACAATACTTTTCTAAGATACACTCAACTCCTTTCTTCCTGATGTTACCCTGTTTGGAAATATGATACTTAGGGACAATCACTTATATATTATTAACATTTTGAGAAAGTTTTATAATTTCCTCATGAATTGAATCAAATCATAGGTTTTGGGGTTCCTTGGTGGATAGTGATCCACTGGATTAACAATTTCTATTTAGGAACTATCACTTAAATGTCAGGGCTGATTATTCAGAATCAAGGTCTCATCTTCCCTGGGCTGGAGAAATGAGGTCACATAATTTTCAATACTGCTCTTTTTTTCTGCATTTATTTGGCACCCCAATTTTTTGTCACTGTAATTTTATTTCATTATGTAATTAAGTAAGTCAGAATATTTTTTACTTTAGAATGCAGTAACTCAGTTAATGAGTGTCATTTTGTTAAGATTATAGGCAGAATCTTATACTCTTTAGAAATAGTCTAGTTTAAGCAATGATACAGTAAGAACAAAAATCTCTGCCTAGGTAATTTCCTTTAAAGATTTTACTGGGTGGGTATAGAAAGTCTAGTCTGATTATGTCTATCATATGAAATTAGAGTTCAGAGTGATATTTTCATTTGTTCATCCCATTTTCCAACAAGAATCATGGATACACTTTATATGACCAAGACCATGAGAGGTACAGTAAAGTCTTACGACAGTTTTTGCCCTCAGAGATTTATAAGCAAAGTAGGGGTAATTAACATAATAGTAATAATCAGAAATTTGAATAGTGATTTATAGCCTTTAAATCATGGGCTATTGTGATCCTCACATCCTGTGGCCATGCTGGGCAGATATTACTAATCCCAATATGTTGATGTGGAAGCAGAACATCAGACCTTTTCAACTTTACTCTGATTTGAGTAGCTTAATTGGGACATGAACCCAATATTTCTGTGCTGCTGAAAGGATAATAATCTGTACAAGGTGATAAATTAAATGAGATCTATTATAAACTGTTTCTAGATTTCAGAGAAGAGGACTTTGTAGCTGAAAAGATCAAAGGCAGCTTCGTGGAGGAGATGAATATTAGGGTTAGATTTCAAAGTGCACCCAATTAGTGACTATATTCTCCACTAACACATTGGTTATGAGGAGATTCTCTTGCTGAATAGTATCCCCAAGGCAGCCTTCATGTCTCGGTTTCTCAGACTATAAATGAAAGGATTTAACATCGGGGTCACTGCCATGTACATCACAGTTATGATTGCATCCTTGAGGCTGTAACTAGTTAGAGGGCGGAAATACATGCCCATGACTGTCCCATAATACAGAGAAACAACTGTGAGGTGGGAACCGCAGGTAGAGAAGGCCTTGAGCACACCCTTGGTGGATGGAACCCGTAAAACTGTGGAAAAGACATGAGTATAGGAGATGATGATGCACAGTAATGGCATGGAGAAGATTCCAACCCCTAGGTACATCATCCACACATTAAAATGGATGTCAGAACAGGATAGCTTAAGCAGAGGGGTAATGTCACAGTAGAAGTTGGCTACTTCTTTGTTGCCACAGAAAGACAGACCAGCTGTGAGCAGAGTGTGGGGGAGGGCATTGGCATTTCCAACCACCCAAGACCCAACAACTAGGAAGACACATGTCCGAGGGCTCATAATTGTTGTGTAATGAAGTGGGCGGCTGATGGCCACAGCACGATCATATGCCATTGCAGCCAGGATATAGCTATCTGTGTTACCCAAGGCAATCATAAAATACAACTGTGTTAGGCATCCTCCAAAGGAGATGGCTTTGCTGCCTAAGACATGGTTGGCTAGCATTTTAGGGATGGTTACAGAGGAGAAGAGGATGTCAACAAAGGAGAGATTGGCAAGGAAAAAATACATGGGGTTGTGAAGGCGAATGTCAGAGCGAATGGCCAAGATGATGAGCAGGTTTCCAATCAATGTGATGGGATAAATGAACAGGAAGAGGATGAAGAAGAAGTCTTCCTGGTCCTGCTGACCAGTAACTCCCAGGAGGATGAATTCCAAGGTAGAGGATTGGTTGTCTTCTCTCATGGCTCCTTTGTTAAGAAAGGGGAGAGGAATCCAGAAATATTAGCGAAGTTACTGTGATGATCTTCCTTATCCATCGGTTTTGGTTCAAGTGACCAGCAATCTCTATGAAGCGTTTACTGAATCCAGGGATAGCCAACATTTTGGGCAATTATCCTTGCTCATCAGTGGGACTGATCAACAATTAGCACTTGACAAAATGTCTAAGAAGTGAGCAATCTGTGAATCAAAGATGCCCACCCTCCTCCATCCCAGAACCATCCCTCAAACACCTAGGATTTAGTCAATTAAGCAATATTTATTATATTGTATGTGCTAGATACTTTGCTAGGCTTATGGAAAAAATATGTGTAAAATACAATTTTTAGTCCACTGATTCAACATGTTAGACATAGTCTTTGCTCTCAGGGACTTTACAGTGTAATGGAAAAACCAAAAGTCATGATGCCAATTTTATTACACTTGACAAGGAAAGGGTAGCATTTTGGAATATCTGACAAAATACGCCCCTGCAAAGGATATGTTATTGCAAGGACAAACCATGAACTTGGGAGTTGTCCAAATGACCAAACTAATAGTGACCCCAGGCCCAGGAAATAGCAGGTGTCTACAGTGACACTGGATGATTGTAAGACACTAGGATCACTGGATTTATGTCCTAGTAATAACAAGCCTAGGGAATTTCCTCCCCAAATGTCCCTTTTTCTAAGAATTTCACCACCTCTTTTGATAGGGTGTACCACTTTGGAGAACTCTCTAATATCAATAATCACAGAGCTTTTTTCTTCTCTTTCTTTATTATTTCTTTTGTTGAGTCACCCAATGCCCTGGTGATTTCACTTAGTGCTTAATAAACTCTCAGGTCTATATCTGTAGGCTTGAGCTCCCTTTCCCATATTTCTACATACATTTCTACATGCATCCCATATTTCTACTTGCCAACATGTCTGTCCATACACTATACTCTACACTCCAACCTAAGTGTTTGCAAGCTTATTTGAAAATGAAAACCATAGTTTGTTTATTTTAATATCCCCAGAGAGACTGTAATATGCACAGGCAGTACATATAGAGTACGTATCAAGAAATATGTACAGAGAGTAAATATCGAGTATGTACTCAGTATTTCTTGGATTAAATTAAGGTTTCTATTTTGGGCTCCCCACATGTGGGAGGTTCAGAAGCACACTCATCCAGTGTATCCCTCACTTTTACATCTGATCTTGATTGTTCATTTAAAATAATGCTTACATAACTCAACCTTTCTACTTATGGTTTTGGAACTCCATCATTTCCTGCTTGAAATATTGTAATGCTCCCATAACTGTTTATTAACAGATTCTCTCCTCTTTGACTCACTTGCATTCTGCAGCATACTAGCGATGACAGAGACTGCTAGCTGTCATCCAAATCCCTGTTGTTCTCTTCTTCCTGGACACACAATTAAATTACATTTCCCAGCCTCCCTTGCACTGATGTGTGTTCATGTGCCTGAGTTTTGGCTGGTCCATCCTAACCCATGTGTTCCAGTTCTGGGCTTCCTCCAACTAGATGGAAATGGCCAGGAGGCTGAATGTGTTGGTGGAGTCCCATGGGAGAAAGAGCCTGTGTCCCTAGTTCTCAATATCCAGCGGAGCCATGAACCACCAGGATACCCGCAGGGACTATTACATAGGACAGAAATAGACTTTATTCTGTTTAAGTTGTTATACATTTTGTGATCTATTTGTTATTGTAGTTCAGGATATCCCAAGTAATTCATTAATTTTTCCAAGGAGCACTCTACTCAATAATTAATTCAATCTATATTTAATTCAACCACAAATTCTCAGTGTCTCCTGTGGTGCCTGTGTGAATTATATGCCGGTCACAGAGATGCAGTTCTCATTATATTTTCTCCAAATATGATGTACTTAAAAAAAACTCTGTGCCAAAAGGAATTTGGTTTTCTCTTTTGAAATAACTTTCCCTATTGTTACACATAATATATAAGGGTTTGGAGGGTTCGATAATGTTAAAGGGCCAAGAGACTATGAACAGTTCATGTGGTCTGTAATATTTCAGAGGTGGGGCTTTTGGCAATATGGAGGATTAGCTAATGTTAACAAGTCCCTTAAATTAAAAGACATAGAGGGCCACCTGGGTGGCTGAGTACGTTAAGCCTGTTTTTGGCTCAGGTCATGATCTGAGGGTCCTGAGATTAAGCCCCACATGAGGCTCCCTGCTCAGTGTGAAGCCTCTCCCACTCCTCTCCCACTCTTCTCCCTCTCCCACTCCTCTGCTGGTATTCCCTCTCTTGCTGTGACTTCTATCAAATAAATAAATAAAATCTTTTTTAAAATCCTCTTTAACAAAACAAAACAAAACTCAGAACAAGTGTTGTAAGCCATAGCTGATGCTGATCTTGAGAACTTGGGTTCTGGAGCCAAGGTTGGAATCCTAATGTTGTTAGTACATCTATTTGTGACTTTTGCAATTCAGTTCATCATTCTTGGTCTGAAAAAATGACAAAAATAATTCTACTTACCTTTTGGAGGTTTTGCGGAGGGTCAAAGGAAATAATTCAGGTAGTACAGTTGCTGGCTATCTATCCTTGATTTGTCATTGTATAAAGACTCGGCTTCTCCAACATTCACAGCTCCTACTGAGGTGTCAGCTCAAATGCTGTCAAAAAGAGTTTTGGTCCTGTGGCCTTCCCCCCTCTTCTATGAATGGGAAGTTCACAGCCAGCTGCTGTAGCACTTGTTAACAGTCCCCCTGGGGGGCAGGCATGCTGCAGAAAGGGCCAAGTGTAGGCCTGGAGAGGAGGTCTCTGATCCTCTGGACCTGAGGTGAAGGAGCTAGGACTGGGATGGTTTGGAAAGAAGAGCCCTGAGTTTCCTAATCATGGAGCCGAAAGGGTGGGGCAGGAAGATGAGGCCTCTAGCTTCCTCCTTGGGAAGAAGGGGGTCATAGAATAGAGAAAATTAGGAGCTATTTGCCGGATTATAAGATCTATTTAAACATGTCTCCCTCAGGTCTTCATCCTGGCCATAGTCAGAGTAATTGTTGAGACTCATTACACACTCTTACAGCTGTGCCCTGAGGAGACAATGGTCCTCAAGAGTAATCTTTCCCAGAGTTCTTTTCTAGAAGAAAGGATGGAAGTGTGTTTCCCAGAGAGTGTGTCTCCAGGTCCAAGCCCTGAGCTGACCTCTTCTAGGTACTTTGTTGGAATCTGGGCCCTTGTCCTTTGTTTCAGCACAGATTGGAATGTCTCCTTGGGTGCTGCAAAGACTGTGGTACACTGAGGGAAAAAATAGTCAGCAAAATGAAACAACAATGTATTTTATATTGCAAACCATATATTTGGCAAGGAGTTAATATCCAAAATGCTTGTAGACCATATATTTGGGTTCTTTAAATGTTTGTTAAAATTCACCAGTGAAGCTCTCAGGTCCAGGGATTTTCTTTGTTGGGCAATTTTTGATTACCAATGTACTCTCCTTACTAGTGCAGGTCTATTTAGATTGTTTCTTCATGATTTAGTCTTGGTAGGTGGTGTGTTTCTAGGAATTGTGCATATTAATTGTTGATAATGCTCTTCTATTATTTTTTTTATTTCTGTAGAATTGGTTGTAATGTCTCCACTTTCATTTGTGATTGTAGTAATTTGAGGCTTCTTTTCCTCCTTAGTGCATCCAACCAATTTTTTGTCAAGTTGGATGACCTTTTTGAAGAACCAACTTTAGGTTTTATTGATTTTTTCTATTGTTTTCTATTTTCTGTTTCATTTTTCTCTTTCCTAACTTTTATATTTCCCTCTTTTGCTAGCTTTGGGTTTTGATGTGAGCCCATTCCTATTTTTTTTTTAAAGATTTTATTTATTTACTTATTTGACAGAGAGAAAGATCACAAGTAGGCAGAGAGGCAAGCAGAGAGAGAGAGAGAGAGGAGGAAGCAGGCTCCCTGCTGAGCAGAGAGCCCGATGTGGGACTCGATCCCAGGACCCTGAGATCATGACCTGAGCCAAAGGCAGCGGCTTAACCCACTGAGCCACCCACGCGCCCCTATTCCTATTTTTTAATGTAATCATTTGGGGTATTCTTTTCCCCTTTAGCACTGCTTTTGCTGCATCCCATAACTTTTGATATGTTGTGTTTTTTCTTTCATTCGTCTCTAAGTATTTTCTAATTTTCCTTGTGATTTGTTCTTTGATCCATGGTTGTTTAAAAGTCTGGTTTAAAATTTCTACAATTTTGTGAAGTTTCCAGTTTTTGTTATGTGATTGTTTTCTAATTTTATCTCATTGTGATCCAGAAAGATAGTTTGTATATCTATTTAAAAAATATATTGAGACTTATTTGTAGCCCAAAGTATAGTCTATTCTGGAAAATGGCCCATGGGATCTTGAGAAGAATGTGTATGTTTTTGTTGTTGAGTGGAGTGTTCAGTATATGTCTGTTAGATCTAGTTGGTTATTGCATTAGCTTATCTCTTTTCTTACTCATCTTTAGTCTGACTGCTCTATTCATTATTGTGAATGAGTATGGAATCTCCAAGTACTATTGTAGCATTGTTTAATACTCCTTTCCTTTCTGTCACTTATGGTTAGCATATATTTTGATGGTCTGTCAGTGCTACATAAATATTTATAATCGTTTTATCTTGTATTAAATCTTTTATTGGTATATAATGTCCATCTTTGTCACTTGTAACATTTTTTATTTCAAGTCAATTCTCTCTGATGTTAGTATGGCTTCTCCTACTCTCTTTTGTTACTATTTGCTTGGAATAATTTTTTCCATCTTCTTACTTTCAACTTGTTTATATCTTTAGACCTCAAGCAAGTCTCTTTTAGTCAGCATATAGTTGGATCATGTGTTCTTGTCCATTCTTCCAGTCTCTTTTGATTGGATAATTTTATCCACTTACATTTAAAGTAATTATTGATAAGGAGGGACTTGCTGTTGTCTTTGTGCTATTTATTTGATTATTCCCAATAGCATTTTTGTCTCATTTCTTGCATTCTTACCTTCTTCTGTGTTTATTTGGCTTTTTTGTAGTAAAAAGGTTCAAATTCCTCCTTAATTTTCTTTGTGTATATTCTATAGCTACTTTATTTTGTTTTATTTTTATTTATTTATTTGTTTTTAATTTTTTAAATTTATTTTCAGCATAACAGTATTCATTGTTTTTGTACCACACCCAGTGCTCCATGCAATCCATGCCCTCTATAATACCCACCACCTGGTACCCCGACTTCCCACCCCCCACTCCTTCGAAACCCTCAGATTGTTTTTCAGAGTCCATAGTCTCTCATGGTTCACCTCCCCTTCCAATTTCCCCCAACTCCCTTCTCCTCTCTATCTCCCCATGTCCTCCATGCTTTTTGTTATGCTCCACAAATAAGTGAAACCATATGATAATTGACTCTCTCTGCTTGACTGATTTCACTCAGCATAATCTCTTCCAGTCCCGTCCATGTTGCTACAAAAGTTGGGTATTCATCCTTTGATGGAGGCATAATACTCCATAGTGTATATGGACCACATCTTCCTTATCCATTCGTCCGTTGAAGGGCATCTTGGTTCTCTCCACAGTTTGGCGACCATGGCCATTGCTCCTATAAACATTGGGGTACAGATGGCCCTTCTTTTCACTACATCTGTATAAGATACCTGGGAATAAACTTAACCAAAGAGGTAAAGGATCTGTACTTGAGGAACTACAGAACACTCATGAAAGAAATTGAAGAAGACACAAAAAGATGGAAAGCCATTCCATGCTCTTGGATCGGAAGAATAAACATTGTTAAAATGTCTATACTGCCTAGAGCAATCTATACTTTTAATGCCATTCCGATCAAAATTCCACCGGTATTCTTCAAAGAGCTGGAGCAAATAATCCAAAAATTTGTATGGAATCAGAAGAGACCCCAAATCACTAAGGAAATTTTGAAAAACAAAAATAAAATGGGGGGTATCATGTTACCTGATTTCAAGCTTTACTACAAAGCTGTGATCACCAAGACAGCATGGTACTGGCATAAAAACAGACACATAGACCAGTGGAACAGAGTAGAGAGAGCCCAGATATGGACCCTCAAGTCTATGGTCAATTAATCTTCGACAAAACAGGAAAGAATATACAGTGGAAAAAAGACAGTCTCTTCAATAAATGGTGCTGGGAAAACTGGGCAGCTATATGTAGAAGAACGAAACTGGACCATTCTCTTACACTGTAAACAAAGATAAACTCAAAATGGATAAAAGACCTCAATGTGAGACAGAAATCCATCAGAATCCTAAAGGAGAACATAGGCAATAATCTCTTCGATATCAGCCACAGCAACTTCTTTCAAGATATGTCTCCAAAAGCAAAGGAAACAAAAGTGAAAATGAACTTTGGGGACTTCATCAAAATCAAAAGCTTCTGCACAGCAAAGGAAACAGTCAAAAAAACAAAGAGGCAACCCACAGAATGGGAGAACATATTTACAAATGACAGTACAGACAAAACGTTGATATTTTTATTTATTTTATTTTTTTAAATATAGCTACTTTATTTTTAAAAATATTCATTTATTTTTTGAGAGACAGAAAGAGAGAGAGAGGGTGGGGGGGTCATAGGTAGAGAATTGTCAAGCAGACTCCCTGCTGAACATGTAACCTGACACAGGAGTTAGTCTTACGACCTATGACATTTTGAACTGAGTTGAAACCAAGAGGCAAATGATTAACTGACTGAGCTACCCAGGCACCCCTTTATAGCTATTTTCTTTATGATTATCATGGGGATTATGTTTAACATCCTAATGCTTTAACATTTTCATTTGAATTTATGGCAGCTTAACTTCATAACAAAGTACTCTGCTCTTTTACAACTGGATCTCCATTCTTTTTCAGTTGTTGATGACACGAAATTACATCTTTGTACATGTGTGCCCAAGAACATAAACTGAAAAAATATTTTTAATCCATTAGTCTCCTAAATTATGTAGATTACAGTATTTGGATTTATAAACCAAAATTACAATAATGTCAGCTTTTAAATGAATTGTTTTTTCTTTAAATACATTAGTCCTTTAAATCATATACAAAGCAAAAAGTGTAGTTACAAACCATTCTTATAATAACACTTGCTTTTCTAATTGCCCATGTACTTACTTTTATTGAGATCTTTATTTCTCTATCCAGGTTTGAGGTGTTGTCTAGTATCCTTTTATTTCAATTTGTAGGACTCCCTAGATATTATTGGCAGGGTAGGTCTGTGGTCACAAACTTTCTCAGCTTTAGTTTATCTGGGTATAACTTACTTTCTCTGTTTGAAGGATGATTTTGCTGGATATTGGATACTTGGTTGACAATTACTTTCTTTTTCTTTTTTTTCCTTTCCATGTTTAAATTTATTTATTTATTTATTTACATTAAAAAAATTTGTTTTAGTTTATTTCTTTTCAGTTTTGCAGAATTCATTGTTTACCACACCCAGTGCTCCATGCAATATGTGCCCTCCATAATACCCACAACCAGGCTCAGCCAACCTGTCACCTCACTCCCCTCCAAAACCCTCAGTTTGTTTCTCAGAGTCCACAGTCTCTCATAGTTCATCTCCCACTCCAATTTCCCCCAACTCGCTTCCCTCCATCTTCCTCATGTCCTCCGTGTAACATGGAGGACAATTACTTTCTTTGAGTATTTTGAATGTACAGGGCTACTGTCTCCTGGCCTCCAAAATTTTTGATGAGAAATCTTCTGATAAGGTTATTACAAATCTCTTGTATGTGATGATTTGCTTCTCTCTCTTGCTGCTTGTGAGATTCACTCTTTGTCTTTTGAAAGTTTGATTACAAGGTGTCTTCCTATGGATCTCTGAGCTCATCTTATTCAAGGTTCGTTGAGCTTCTTGGATGTTTATATTCATGGATTTCATCCAATTTGGGAAGTCTTCTGCCATTATTTCTTCAATATCCTCTCTGCCCTATACCTTTCTTTTCTTTTTCTGGGACTTCCATAATGTGAATATTTGTTCATTTGTTAGTATTCCATAGGTTCGTTAGCCTCTGCTTGCTGTTTTTCAATCCTTTTTCTTTCTGCTCCTCAGCTTCAATAATTTCCATTGTCGTGTATTTAACTTCACTGAGTCTTTCTTCTGCCTGCTTAAATCTATCTTCTGCCTGCTTAGTATCCTTCTAGTGAGTTTTTAGTTTCAGTTATTGTACTTTTTCAGCTCCAGGATGTTTTTTATTTTCTTTTCAGGTTTTCTATCTCTTTATTCATATTTCCATTATTTAGATGCCATTTTCTTGACTTTATCCACACTTTCCTTAAATTCTTTGATCATTTTTGAGATCATTGTTTTGAAGTTTAAAAAAGAAAAATACCTGCCATATCTTTTACAGAGATAGCTTCTGTTAAATTATTTTTTTCTTTCAAATGAGCTATGTTTTTCCATTTTTTGTACACTTTTTGGTTTTTTTTTGTTCTATGTTAGACATTTGAATCTAATCATGCAGTAACTCTATAAATTGGATTGTTCCCCTTCTCCAAGATTTGCTGTCTTTTGCAATTGTTTTTGTTTGTTGTTTTCATTTTTTTGTTGTTGTTAAGGCTATCTTTTACCAAGAATCAGCCTGAGATATAAACAATATTTTCTTATTTTTTTTCTAAACTTCCCTTCAAAATGCACAGTCGTTTTCTAATTTCTTCTGTATATACAGTAGTTTTTGAGTGTCCTATGGAAAGAGTGTCCTAGTCTTTAATGTCTGCCTCCTGAAAAGGTAAAACCAAGAACTGAATGGGAGAAAAAAAGGGCACTAGCTCTTTAAAACTCCCTGGAAGTCACATCAGTCAGAGGGGAAGGGTCTATCAACAATAGGGGGACTTGCTAACAATGGCTACCTGTTTCTTTGTCTGCACCTCTGTGATCAGAAGCTACAATCAGCTGTGAGCACAGATCCTCAATATCTTGAGGACGGGGTTTTTTTTTTTCCTATGCTGTCTTTCACGAGCTATGTGTAAACTGCTCCAGGAATGCATGCACAGCTGTTTGTCATGCACATATTGTTGAAGGTAAGGGATAGGACTCTGCTAAGAGCTAAGATCTGAGATTGACCATAGTTTATTATCCAAATCTTCTCTGAATTTGCAGCCTTCAACAGACTGCAGAGTTCTAAAATAGTTATATCAGAAAGATTCTGCCAGGGTAATTTTTGTTTACCTGGGGAGTCAAATTCCTGGTGCATCCTACTCCACCACCTTCCCTCACACAAGCCCCTCCCCCCGTTTTAAGGTTTATAAAATTTATTTGTTTGAGTGAGAGATAGAGAGACAGAGGGAGCATGAGCAGTGGGAGGGGCAGGGGGGAAGGGAATAGAACCAGCAGACTCCCCACTGAGTGAGGAGTCCTATGCAGGGGATCTCAGGACCCCAAGATTGTGACCTGAGCCGAAATCAGATGCTTAACCAAATGATCCACCCAGGTGGCCCCCTCTCACACGAGTTTTAAAAACATCTTTCATTGAATATTATATTGTTTTTTTTAATTACAGTATTATTGAATATACTCTTCATGTTTTAGTTTTTGTCCCCATGACTTATTTTATAACTGGAAGCTTGTACCTCTTAATCCCCTTTATCTACTTATATATCCCCCCAGACCTTCCCCTCAGGCAACCACCAGTTTGCTCCCTATGAGTCAATTTATTTATTTTGTTTTTTAGATTCCACATATAAATGAAATAATGTTATTTATCTTTTTCTAGCTGACTTATTTCACTTAGCATGATACCCTCTAGATCCATCCATGTTGTTGCGAATGACCAGATTTCATTTTTTTTAATTAAATTTATTTATTTTCAGCATAACAGTATTCATTATTTTTTTCTCACACCCAGTCCTCCATGCAATCAGTGCCCTCTATAATACCCACCACCTGGTACCCCAACCTCCCACCTCTCCACCACTTCAAACCCCTCAGACTGTTTTTCAGAGTCCATAGTCAACGTGGCAGGATACAAAGTCAATGTACAGAAATCAGTGGCTTTCTTATACACTAACAATGAAAATACAGAAAGGGAAATTAGAGAATCGATTCCATTTACTATAGCACCAAGAACCATAAGATATCTGGGAATAAACCTAACCAAAGAGGTAAAGGATCTGTACTTGAGGAACTACAGAACACTCATGAAAGAAATTGAAGAAGACACAAAAAGATGGAAAGCCATTCCATGCTCTTGGATCGGAAGAATAAACATTGTTAAAATGTCTATACTGCCTAGAGCAATCTATACTTTTAATGCCATTCTGATCAAAATTCCACCAGTATTCTTCAAAGAGCTGGAGCAAATAATCCAGAAATTTGTATGGAATCAGAAGAGACCCTGAATCGCTAAGGAAATGTTGAAAAATCTCTAAGGGGCATCACGTTACCTGATTTCAAGCTTTTTACAAAGCTGTGATCACCAAGACAGCATGGTACTGGCATAAAAACAGACACATAGACCAGTGGAACAGAGAGGAGAGAGCCCAGATATGGTCCCTCAACTCTATGGTCAATTAATCTTTGACAAAACAGGAAAAAATATACAGTGGAAAAAAGACAGTCTCTTCAATAAATGGTACAGGGAAAACTGGACAGCTATATGTAGAAGATTGAAACTCAACCATTCTCTAACACCGTACACAAAGATAAACTCAAAATGGATGAAAGACCTCAACGTGAGACAGGAATCCATCAGAATCCTAGAGGAGAACATAGGCAGCAATCTCTTCGATATCAGCCACAGCAAATTCTTTCAAGATATGTCTCCAAAGGCAAAGGAAACAAAAGCAAAAATGAACTTTTGGGACTTCATCAAAATCAAAAGCTTCTGCACAGCAAAGGAAGCAGTCAAAAAAACAAAGAGGCAACCCACGGAATGGGAGAAGATATTTGCAAATGAGAGTACAGACACAAGGTTGATATCCAGGATCTATAATGAACTCCTCAAACTCAACACACACAAAACAGACAAGCATATCAAAAAATGGGCAGAAGATATGAACAGACACTTCTCCAATCAAGACATACAAATGGCTATCAGACACATGAAAAAATGTTCATCATCACTAGCCAGCCCTCAGGGAGATTCAAATTAAAACCACATTGAGATATCACCTTACAGCAGTTAGAATGGCCAAAATTAGCAAGACAGGAAACAACATGCGTTGGAGAGGATGTGGAGAAAGGGGAACCCTCTTCCACTGTTGGTGGGAATACAAGTTGGTGCAACGTCTTTGGAGAACAGTGTGGAGCTTCCTCAAGAAATTAAAAATAGAACTTCCCTATGAACCTGTCATTGCACTCCTGGGTATTTACCCCAAAAATACAGATGTCGTGAAAAGAAGGGCCATCTGTACCCCAATCTTTATAGCAGCCATGGCCATGCTCGCCAAAGTATGCAAAGAACCAATATGCCCTTCAACAGACGAATGGATAAGGACAATGTGGTCCGTATACACTATGGAGTATTATGCCTCCATCAGAAAGGATGAATACCCAACTTTTGTAGCAACATGGACGGGACTGGAGGAGATTATGCTGAATGAAATAAGTCAAGCAGAGAGAGTCAATTATCATATGGTTTCACTTATTTGTGGAGACTATGAGAGACTATGAATATTATATTGTATACATTTTCCTGTTACTAAATGTTCTTTAAACATGATTATAATGATGCATGGTTTTCTCTTCCTTTTGTTAATGCAGACACCCCTTTACCATTCCCTATTGTACTCTTTAGTCACTCTGAGCCACTCTCAGTGCCCTGAAGATACCATGCTTTCCTTTGATTCAGCTCAGATGTAACATGAGATTTAAGCTGCCCCAACCAACAAAACTGAATTAAATACATCTTCAAATGACTTCTGTGGCATCTTATTTTTATTCTAAAAGAGATTACAAATATATATTGAATTTTTAGTTTGCCTCTACTACCCTTTGAAGCAAGAAAGATATAATGGTGAAAGAGTTAGAAAATATACTTCCATGGAATAAAAATTACAATGAATAAATAAATAGGCAAGATAATCTTAACATGTAAGTAGTGCCATGAGGTTAACCAGCATGACAATATTATAGAGAGTAATGGCTTCTTCAAATAGAGACATTAAGATAAAACTCTTTGCTGAGAAGATGTTAGAGCCAAGACTTAAAACTGAGACTTCTAGTAATTTTGTGGAAATTGCGTTGTATATATTTTTAGTTTTTGGAGGGATAGAATATTTATGAAATACATTTTTCCCAGCTAGGAACTTGGTATGTCTTTACATTTTCATATCTTGATTGATTTTCTTGAATAAAAATTTAATGTTTTTTTATACTAGTTTTATACTTGACTTGTTGCATATATTCTTAAGTATTTTACAGTTTTGCTATTGCTGTTGCTGCTTGGTTTTTATACTTCTACTTCTAGCTTGTTCTTGAGAGAATGAAGAAAATCCATTTTTACTTACAGCTCTTGTATCCTTCCTTCTTTTTATAAATAATCTTTGTTTCCCCAGATATTTATAGCATTCCTGGTACTTAGTTCACAGTATATTGGTTGAAAGAATGAGCGTCTTAGTATAAATACTGGTAATGGGATCTGTTCTTCCTCATGGCAAAGCTTCTCTATGGGGGTTTAGAAAGAAGGTTTGCACTCACCCAGGAAGTGAGAAGGAGGAATCAGATTGATGTGGTTGGTGGATGACATGATGTGAGATTTTGGAGTTCAAGAAAAGAGGACTTTTTTTTTCTTTCAAGTTTTTATTTAAATTCAATTTAATTAATATATAATGTAGTATTGTTTTCAGGAGTAAGATTTAGTGATTCATTAGTTACATATAACATGCAGTGCTTATCACAAAAGTGCCCTCCTTAATGCCCATCACCCAGTTATCCCATTCTCCCACCCACCTCTCTTCCAGCAACCCGTAGTTTGTTCTATATGGTTAAGAGTCTTTAATGGTTTGCCTCCCTCTCTGTTTTTATCTTATTTTATTTTTCTTTTCCTTCCCCTGTGTTCATCTGTTTTGTTTCTTAATTCCACATATAAGTGAAATCATATGAGATGTGTCTTCCTCTTACTGACTTATTTCACTTAATGTAATACAATTTAGAGCCAGCCATCTCATTGCAAATAGCAAGGTTTTATTCTTTTTGATGGCTGAGTAATATTCCATTGTATATAATACCACATCTTCTTTACCTATTGATCAGTTGATGGACATTGGGGATCTTTCCATAATTTGGCTATTGTTGATAGTGCTACTATAAACATTGGGGTGCAGGTGCCCCTTCAAATCACTATGTTTGTATCCTTCGGGTAAATACTAGTAGTGCAATTCCTGGGTAGTTCTATTTTTAACTTTTTGAGGAACCTCCATACTGTTTTCCAGAGTGCTACACCATTTGTCATTCCCACCAATAGTGTAAGAGGATTCCCCTTCCTCTATGTTCTTGCTAATATCTGTCGTTTCATGAGTTGATCATTTTAGCCATTCTAACAGGTGTAAGGTGATATCTCATTGTGCTTTTGACTTATATTTCCCTTATGATGAGTGATGCTGAGCATTTTTTTTCACGTGTCTGTTATAGCCATTTGCATGTCTTCTTTGGATAAATGTCTGTTCATATCTTCTGTCCATTTCTTAACTGGATTATTTATTTTTGTGGTATTCAGTTTGAGAAATTCTTTATAGATTTTGGATACTAGTCCTTTATCTGATATGTCATTTGTGAATATCTTCTCTCATTCTGTCTGTTGCCTTTTGGTTTTGTTGACTATTTCCTTCTCTGTGCAGAAATATTTTATCTTGACGTCCCAATAGTTCATTTTTGCTTCTGTTTTCCTTGCCTCTGGAGAGATGCCCAGTAAGAAGTCATTCCAGCTGAAGTCAAAGAGGTTGCTTTCTGTTTTATCCTCTAGGATTTTGATGGTTTCCTGTCTTACATTTAGGTTTTTCATCCATTTTGAATTTGTTTTTGTGTATAGTGTAAGAAGGTGGTCCATTTTTATTCTTCTCCATGTTGCTGTCCAGTTTTTCCAAAACCACTTTTTGAAGAGACTTTTTTTGCCCATTGGATATTCTTTCCTGCTTTGTTGAAGATTAGTTGACCATAGAGCTGTGGATCCATTTCTGTGTTCTTCATTCTGTTCCACTGATCTATGTGTCAATTTTTTTTGTCCTAGTACCACATTGTCTTGATGATTACTGCTTTGTAATACAGCTTGAAGTCTGGGATTGTGATGCCTCTCACTTTGGTTTACTTTTTCAAAATTCTTTTGGCTACTTGAGGTCTTTTCTAGTTCCAGACAAATTTTAGGATTGTTTGTTCTAGCTCCATATAAAATCCTGGTGTTATTTTGACAGTGATTACACAGAAAGTATAGATTGCTTTGGGTAATATAGACATTTTAACAATGTTTGTTTTTCCAAGAGGGCTTTAATCTTGATTCTACCACTTAAAACCTTGCCTAGCATGAACTAGGTAAGCTATTTTTCTTGATTTTTCTGAATACCAATTTCCTCATTCTTAAATGGAGATACTGATGTAATTTAGTAGGACAATGTAAAGAATATATAAAATAACACAAGTGAAGAACTTTAGAAAGTGTCCTGGAGAGTAAGTTCTTAAATATATTGATTAAAATTTAAATCATTTGATAAACATTTATCTTTGAAATTAAAAAATTCCTGTATATGAAAATGTGTGAGTCTTTTATCTTTCAGTAGAATCTACAGAACTCTGAGAAGCATTTAGATTTTCAAATGCAAGATTCTTCCCATTTTAGCAAAATTTGCATTAGGTTTTAATATTTTGCTATGTTATGTAAGGTTTCTAAAATTCATGGATTGGATTTTGGGTCTCTAATTCTTATAAGTACTATTTCTTTTCCCATTGTTTTTACCTCTTTATTTCCCCCTGAATGTTTTGAGAACTTTGTTAGTACTCTACAAAACGTATATATTTTGGACTCTCCACGTTAATATCTGCATGCTATGTAGATTTTTTTCAAAAAAATTTTTATATCGTGGGGCACCTGGCTGGCTCAGTGGGTTAAAGCCTCTGCCTTCAGCTCAGGTCATAATCCCAGGGTCCTGGGATCGAGCCCTGCGTTGGGTTCTCTGCTCCGCAGGGAACCTGCTTCCTCCCCCCTCTCTCTATGCCTGCCTCTCTGCCTACTTGTGATCTCTCTCTCTCTGTCAAATAAATAAAATTTTAAAAAATTTTATATCTTTAATTCAGTTAGTTAACATATAGTGTATTGTTAGTTTCAGAGGTAGAGTTTAGTGATTCATTAGTTTCATATAACACCCAGAACTCATTACATCAAGAGCACTCTTTTTTTTTAATATGAATTTTTAAAAAATTTATTTATTTTCAGCATAACAGTATCATTATTTTTTCACCACACCCAGTGCTCCATGCAATCCGTGCCCTCTATAATACCCACCACCTGTGACCCCGACCTCCCAACCAAGAGCACTCCTTAATGCCCATCATACATTTTCCCTGTCCCCCACCCACCTCCCCTCCAGCAACCCTCATTTTGTTTCCTATAGTTAAGAGTCTCTTTATGGTTTGTCTCCCTCACTGATTTCATCTTACTTTATTTTTTCAAATTTTTTTGTTGTGTAAAATACACAAAACATAAAATTTACCATCATAAGCATTTTAAGTGAACATTGCAGCGGTTTTAAATACATTCATTACACTGTGCAACCATCACTACCACCCATTTGTAATTCTGACTGGTAAAACTGTATCTCCATATTACTTTTGTATTCACACTTTTGTGCTGAAATATTTTCAAGTGCATCATGACAGTACATCCCAAAAGAACCAATTTACATGGGAACTGATTGTTATGAGTCAAGTTTCTTTTTTGTCTCCAACATTTCATTTTTCACAACAGTGAATGACCTAAAAGATTGTCCCAATGATATTCACTGAGAGCAGCATCAGCATCACATGAAGCTTGTTAGAAATGCAGACTCTTCAGGCCCCCACCCCAGACCCACTGAATGCAAATCTGCATTGACTTGTGTGCCCATGGTGACTCATGTGCACATAAAAGCTTAGAAGGCACTGTTGTAGAGTGTCCCATTTTTACAATTTACAAGCTGATTTTTCTTTTTTGGAGCTAGTATGCTCCTACATTCCTGTGACTGGAAGTTATTGCTAGCAGTCTGATTACATTTAATTGAAATATTTTTGGCTAAACAGCATCACGTTATAACGTGTGCCATGATTGATTGCTGGTAAGATTCACCACTGGATTTGTGAAATGATAATGAATCCATCAATTGTAAAGTTCACATATGCCTTCTTGTGACCAGGAAGGAATCTTTGCAGTGTTAACTTGGCATCATACAATGATTTGTATGGTTTTCTCTTAACCATTCATTAAATGGCTTTAACACTGTTTGATTTTTTTTTTACCCCTGCCTGAGTTGATGCTTTAGATTTTTAGATTGTTTCTTGTATAGATCCTGACCACTCCTTTTTATTCATTGTACCTATTTTGTCTTTAGTTATTGTTGGTTGTTATTGCAAATCATTTATTTAATCACATCTTCTGTTAGTTTTGTTTTTGTATATGAATATTCTTTATATGTGTCTCTTTTTTCTATATTATTTATTCTTCTGCATTGTTTTATCGCTTCGCAGTTGAGTTTTTTGGGTTCACCAGAAATATTTTCATCTGTAGAGATAATTGTTTCTCTTCCTAATTTTTATTTTTCTAAATATTTATTTATTTACTTATTTATTAGAAAGCACAAGCAGGCAGAGAGGCAGGCAGAGAGAGAGGAAGAAGCAGGCTCCCCACGCAGCAGAGAGCCAAATGTGGGGCTTGATCCCAGGACCCTGAGATCATGACCTGAGTCGAAGGCAGAGGCATTTTTTTTTTAATTTTTATTTTTTATAAACATATATTTTTATCCCCAGGGGTACAGGTCTGTGAATCACCAGGTTTACACACTTTACAGCACTCACCAAAGCACATACCCTCCCCAATGTCCATAATCCCACCCCCTTCTCCCAACCTCCCTCCCCCCAGCAACCCTCAGTTTGTTTTGTGAGATTAACAGTCACTTATGGTTTGTCTCCCTCCCAATTCCATCTTGTTTCATTGATTCTTCTTCTACCCACTTAAGCCCCCATGTTGCATCACCACTTCCTCATATCAGGGAGATCATATGATAGCTGTCTTTCTCCGTTTGACTTATTTCGGTAAGCACGATACGCTCTAGTTCCATCCATGTTGTCGCAAATGGCAAGATTTCATTTCTTTTGATGGATGCATAGTATTCCATTGTGTATATATACCACATCTTCTTGATCCATTCATCTGTTGATGGACATCTAGGTTCTTTCCATAGTTTGGCTATTGTGGACATTGCTGCTATAAACATTCAGGTGCACGTGCCCCTTTGGATCACTATGTTTGTATCTTTAGGGTAAATACCCAGTAGTGCTATTGCTGGGTCATAGGGCAGTTCTATTTTCAACATTTTGAGGAACCTCCATGCTGTTTTCCAGAGTGGCTGCACCAGCTTGCATTCCCACCAACAGTGTAGGAGGGTTCCCCTTTCTCCGCATCCTCGCCAGCATCTGTCATTTCCTGACTTGTTGATTTTAGCCATTCTGACTGGTGTGAGGTGATACCTCATTGTGGTTTTGATTTCTATTTCCCTGATGCCGAGTGATATGGAGCACTTTTTCATGTGTCTGTTGGCCATCTGGATGTCTTCTTTGCAGAAATGTCTGTTCATGTCCTCTGCCCATTTCTTGATTGGATTATTTGTTCTTTGGGTGTTGAGTTTGCTAAGTTCTTTATAGATTTTGGACACTAGTCCTTTATCTGATATGTCGTTTGCAAATATCTTCTCCCATTCTGTCAGTTGTCTTTTGATTTTGTTAACTGTTTCCTTTGCTGTGCAAAAGCTTTTGATCTTGATGAAATCCCAATAGTTCATTTTTGCCCTTGCTTCCCTTGCCTTCGGCGATGTTCCTAGGAAGATGTTGCTGTGGCTGAGGTCGAAGAGGTTGCTGCCTGTGTTCTCCTCAAGGATTTTGATGGATTCCTTTCGCACATTGAGGTCCTTCATCCATTTTGAGTCTATTTTCGTGTGTGGTGAAAGGAAATGGTCCAATTTCATTTTTCTGCATGTGGCTGTCCAATTTTCCCAGCACCATTTATTGAAGAGGCTGTCTTTTTTCCATTGGACATTCTTTCCTGCTTTGTCGAAGATTAGTTGACCATAGAGTTGAGGGTCTATTTCTGGGCTCTCTATTCTGTTCCATTGATCTATGTGTCTGTTTTTGTGCCAGTACCATGCTGTCTTGATGATGATAGCTTTGTAATAGATCTTGAAGTCCGGAATTGTGATGCCACCAACGTTGGCTTTCTTTTTCAATATCCCTTTGGCTATTCGAGGTCTTATCTGGTTCCATATAAATTTTAGAATTATTTGTTCCATTTCTTTGAAAAAGATGGATGTTACTTTGATAGGAATTGCATTAAATGTGTAGATTGCTTTAGGTAGCATAGACATTTTCACAATATTTATTCTTCCAATCCAGGAGCATGGAACATTTTTCCATTTCTTTGTGTCTTCCTCAATTTCTTTCATGAGTACTTTATAGTTTTCTGAGTATAGATTCTGTGCCTCTTTGGTTAGGTTTATTCCTAGGTATCTTATGGTTTTGGGTGCAATTGTAAATGGGATTGACTCCTTAATTTCTCTTTCTTCTGTCTTGTTGTTGGTGTAGAGAAATGCAGCTGATTTCTGTGCATTGATTTTATATCCTGACACTTTACTGAATTCCTGTACAAGTTCTAGCAGCTTTGGAGTGGAGTCTTTTGGGTTTTCCACATATAGTATCATATCATCTGCGAAGAGTGGTAATTTGACTTCTTCTTTGCCGATTTGGATGCCTTTAATTTCCTTTTGTTGTCTGATTGCTGAGGCTAGGACCTCTAGTACTATGTTGAATAGCAGTGGTGATAATGGACATCCCTGCCGTGTTCCTGACCTTAGCGGAAAAGCTTTCAGTTTTTCTCCATTGAGAATGATATTTGCGGTGCGTTTCATAGATGGCTTTTATGATATTGAGGTATGTGCCCTCTATCCCTACACTTTGAAGAGTTTTGATCAGGAAGGGATGCTGTACTTTGTCAAATGCTTTTTCAGCATCTATTGAGAGTATCATATGGTTCTTGTTCTTTCTTTTATTGATGTGTTTTATCACATTGATTTGCGGATGTTGAACCTTGCAGCCCTGGAATAAATCCCACTTGGTCGTGGTGAATAATCCTTTTAATGTACTGTTGAATCCTATTGGCTAGTATTTTGGTGAGAATTTTCGCATCTGTGTTCATCAAGGATATTGGTCTATAGCTCTCTTTTTTGGTGGGATCCTTGTCTGGTTTTGGGATCAAGGTGATGCTGGCCTCATAAAATGAGTTTGGAAGTTTTCCTTCCATTTCTATTTTTGGAACAGTTTCAGGAGAATAGGAATTAGTTCTTCTTTAAATGTTTGGTAGAATTCCCCTGGGAAGCCGTCTGGCCCTGGGCTTTTGTTTGTTTGGAGATTTTTGATGACTGTTTCAATCTCCTTACTGGTTATGGGTCTGTTCAGGCTTTCTATTTCTTCCTGGTTCAGTTGTGGTAGTTTATATGTTTCTAGGAATGCATCCATTTCTTCCAGATTGTCAAATTTGTTGGCGTAGAGTTGCTCATAGTATGTTCTTATAATAGTTTGTATTTCTTTGGTGTTAGTTGTGATCTCTCCTCTTTCATTCATGATTTTATTTATTTGGGTCCTTTCTCTTTTCTTTTTGATAAGTCGGGCCAGGGGTTTATCAATTTTATTAATTCTTTCAAAGAACCAGCTCCTAGTTTCGTTGATTTGTTCTATTGTTTTTTTGGTTTCTATTTCATTGATTTCTGCTCTGATCTTTATGATTTCTCTTCTTCTGCTGGGCTTAGGGTTTCTTTCTTGTTCTTTCTCCAGCTCCTTTAGGTGTAGGGTTAGGTTGTGTACCTGAGACCTTTCTTGTTTCTTGAGAAAGGCTTGTACTGCTATATATTTTCCTCTCAGGACTGCCTTTGTTTTGTCCCACAGATTTTGAACCATTGTATTTTCATTATCATTTGTTTCCATGATTTTTTTCAATTCTTCTTTAATTTCCCGGTTGACCCATTCATTCTTTAGAAGGATGCTGTTTAGTCTCCATGTATTTGGGTTCTTTCCAAACTTCCTTTTGTGGTTGAGTTCTAGCTTTAGAGCATTGTGGTCTGAAAATATGCAGGGAATGATCCCAATCTTTTGATACCGGTTGAGTCCTGCTTTAGGACCAAGGATGTGATCTATTCTGGAGAATGTTCCATGTGCACTAGAGAAGAATGTGTATTCTGTTGCTTTGGGATGAAATGTCCTGAATATATCTGTGATGTCCATCTGGTCCAGTGTGTCGTTTAAGGCCTTTATTTCCTTGCTGACCTTTTGCTTGGATGATCTGTCCATTTCAGTGAGGGGAGTGTTAAAGTCCCCTACTATTATTGTATTGTTGTTGATGTGTTTCTTTGATTTTATTATTAATTGGTTTATATAGTTGGCTGCTCCCACGTTGGGGGCATAGATATTTAAAATTGTTAAATCTTCTTGTTGGACAGACCCTTTGAGTATGATATAGTGTCCTTCCTCATCGCTTATTATATTCCTTGGCTTAAAATCTAATTGATCTGATATAAGGATTGCCACTCCTGCTTTCTTCTGATGTCCATTAGCATGGTAAATTCTTTTCCACCCCCTCACTTTAAATCTGGAGGTGTCTTCGGGCTTAAAATGAGTTTCTTGGAGGCAACATATAGATGGGTTTTGTTTTTTTATCCATTCTGATACCCTGTGTCTTTTGACAGGGGCATTTAGCCCATTAACATTCAGGGTAACTATTGAGAGATATGAATTTAGTGCCATTGTATTGCCTGTAAGGTGACTGTTACTGTATATGGTCTCTGTTCCTTTCTGATCTACCACTTGTAGGCTCTCTCTTTGCTTAGAGGACCCCTTTCAATATTTCCTGTAGAGCTTGTTTGGTGTTTGCAAATTCTTTCAGTTTTTGTTTTTCCTGGAAGGTTTTAATCTCTCCTTCTATTTTCAATGATAGCCTAGCTGGATATAGTATTCTTGGCTGCATGTTTTTCTCGTTTAGTGCTCTGAAAATATCATGCCAGCTCTTTCTGGCCTGCCAGGTCTCTGTGGATAAGTCAGCTGCCAATCTAATATTTTTACCATTGTATGTTACAGACTTCTTTTCCCGGGCTGCTTTCAGGATTTTCTCTTTGTCACTAAGACTTGTGAATTTTACTATTAGGTGACGGGGTGTGGGCCTATACTTATTGATTTTGAGGGGCGTTCTCTGAACCTCCTGAATTTTGATGCTCGTTCCCTTTGCCATATTGGGGAAATTCTCCCCAATAATTCTCTCCAGTATACCTTCTGCTCCCCTCTCTCTTTCTTCTTCTTCTGGAATCCCAATTATTCTAATGTTGTTTCGTCTTATGGTGTCACTTATCTCTCGAATTCTCCCCTCGTGGTCTAGTAGCTGTTTGTCCCTCTTTTGCTCAGCTTCTTTATTCTCTGTCATTTGGTCTTCTATATCACTAATTCTTTCTTCTGCCTCATTTATCCTAGCAGTGAGAGCCTCCATTTTTGATTGCACTTCATTAATAGCTTTTTTTATTTCAACTTGGTTAGATTTTAGTTCTTTTATTTTTCCAGAAAGGGCTTTTATATCTCCCGAGAGGGTTTCTCTAATATCTTCCATGCCTTTTTCAAGCCCGGCTAGAACCTTGAGAATTGTCATTCTGAACTCTAGATCTGACATATTACCAATGTCTGTATTGATTAGGTCCCTAGCCTTCGGTACTGCCTCTTGTTCTTTTTTTGTGGTGAATTTTTCCGTCTTGTCATTTTGCCCAGATAAGGGTATATGAAGGAGCAAGAAAAATACTAAAAGGGTGGCAACAACCCCAGGAAAATATGCTTTAACCAAATTAGAAGAGATCCCAAATCGTGAGGGGGGAGAAAGGGGATAAAAAGAGGTTCAAAAAGCAAGAAAGAAAAAAAAAAGAGAAAAAAAGAAAAGAATTTTAAAAAAAGAAAACGAATAAAGAAAAATATAAAAAAGAAAACATATATATATTAGATAAACTAGTTAAAAAACGTTAAAAAAGAAAAGGGTAAAAATTAAAAAAAAAAATTTTACCCAAAGGCGAGAAAAAAGAAAAAAAAAAAAAGGAAAAGAAAAAAATTAAATTAACTGCAAGACTAAAAAAAAATCACAGGGAGAAAGCCATGAGTTCCGTGCTTTGCTTTCTCCTCCTCTGGAATTCTGCTGCTCTCCTTGGTATTGAAACCGCACTCCTTGGTTGGTGAACTTGGTCTTGGCTGGATTTCTTGTTGATCTTCTGGGGGAGGGGCCTGGTGTAGTGATTTTCAAGTGTCTTTGCCCCAGACAGAATTGCACCGCCCTTACCAGGGGCCAGGCTGAGTAATCCGCTCGCGTTTGCTTTCAGGAGCTTTTGTTCCCTGAGTGCTTTCTGTAGAGTTCCGGAGGATGGGAATACAAATGGTGGCCTCCTGGTCTCTGGCCCAGAGGAGCCACGAGCCTGGGGCCCCACTCCTCAGTGCGCCCTCAGAGAACAACGCCCAGTTACTCCTGTCTGCCTGACCTCTGGCCGCGCTCCGAGCTCACCGAGCCTGTGGCTGGTTCAAGGTAACCCCCGAGCTGTGAGCTTACTGTCGGCTCTGTCTCTGTAGCCAGTTTTCCTGTTCCAATACCCACAAGCTCTGTGACACTCAGACACCCCCGATCCTTCTGTAACCCTGCGGGACCTGAGGCCACGCTGACCCCGCGTGGGCTTTGCCCCGGTTTAGCCTCTGGAGCGATGTCCCTCAGTGGAACAGACTTTTAAAAGTCCTGATTTTGTGCTCCGTTGCTCCGCCGCTTGCCGGGAGCTGGCCCCTCCCCCCGGGGTCTATCTTCCCGTTGCTTTGGATTCATGTCTCCGCCAGTCCTACCTTTCAGAAAGTGGTTGTTTTTCTGTTTCCAGAATTGCTGTTCTTCTTCTCTTCGATCTGCCGATGGATTTGTAGGTGTTTGCAATCTTTAGATAAGCTATCTAGCTGATCTCCGGCTAGCTGATGTAATCTCAGCCTGCTACTTCTCTGCCATCTTGACTCCTCCCCCCGAAGGCAGAGGCTTTAACCCACTGAGCCACCCAGGTGCCCCAATTTTGATGGTTCTAATTGAATATCGTATCTAATTGCATTAGGTATATCTCCAATACATTTTAAATATGAACTTTAACAATGAATATCCTCATCTTACTCATCACTTTGGTATAAATGCCTCCTTTCTCCCCATTATGATGTCAGTTGTTTTTGTTGTTTTGGTTTTTGGTTTTTTTGGAGAGGGAAAGAGGGAGACAGTGAGAGAGGGAGAGAGAAAGATAGACTCCATGCCCAGTGCAGACCCTGATGCAGGGCTCAATCTCACAACCTTGAGATCATGACCTGAGTCAAAATCAAGAGTCAGACCCTTAACATACTGAACCACCCAGGCACCCCTAAAAGTAGCTTTTTTATAAAGACACATAATATTATATCATGTAACTGAAACATCAATTAATTTCCCAATTAATGTTTATTTTTAACGAGAAATGGGTTTTGAATATAATTAAATGTTTGAAGCATTCACATGAATGATAACATCATTTTTCTTTATATGTAGCTTTCTGGTTAACTTTTCCTAATAAGTATTATTCCTTGCATTCCTAGAATAACCCCCATGTGGTGAAGATGTTATTCTTTTAATGTTTTATTGGCCCCTTCTCATATTATTTTTTTAGAATTTTTGCATCAGTATTTCCAAGTCAGGTTCATCTGTGGTTTTGGTTCTGTGCAATATTTGTCAGGTTTTAAAATCAATGATCCTTGCTTTAAAAATGGTTTGAAAGATTTTCTTTCCCTTCTATATTTGAGTGAGTAACTGTCTTCAGAGGACACTCATGTTGCTATCTCTTTGCCTAGGATAGGAATGGCATGATTTTAGAGTAGAAATGCTTCTTTTGCATTGCCTCTTACCCAAGCCCATGGCACAGTGCCACACCATATAACAATATCTATATGACCTCCTGGGAAACCAGAGGCATAAATGGAATGTGATAGCTGTGACTTATGTTACCATCACCTCTCCTTGTGAATTCTCTTCATTTTTTGTAGTGGTCTTGGATACATTGGGATAGACTGAATGATAGTAATGAGAATGGGAACTGAGACTAGAATGATCACTTCTCTTTCCTGTATTAAAGTCCTGAAGGTTGGGGTGCCTGGGTGGCTCAGTAGGTTAAGCCTCTGCCTTCTGCCTATGTCATCATCTCAGGGTCCTGGCATTGAGTCCTGCATCAGGATCTGTGCTCAGCAGGGAACCTTCTCTCCCCCAGCTCCCTGCCTGCCTCTCTGCCTACTTATGATCTTTGTCTGTCAAATAAACAAATAAAATCTTAAAAAGAAAAAAAGTCCAGAAGGTTAAATGAGGTAGAGCTTCATGTATAGGGCTTCGCACATAGCCAGACATATAAAATTGCTCAACAAATTATAGAGAAGAATTTGTCATCTTTATAATTAAAGAAAAGTAATAGTAAATGTTTTTTTAATGCCAAAGAATAATAAAGTTTGATAACTTCTATGTGAGTCCATGTTTCTCACCTCTGCCCTATAACTCAGATATTGCCATGGCTGGAGTGTACCCTCTACTTGTCAAAACCCTAGTTATGTCTCCTGCACACAGCCTTACCTCCTTAGATATCTCTCATTATTTTATATCTTCTCTGTAGGCCACCTGTTGAGTCAGGAGAACACTGGGCATCTGGAAAGTAGGGCTCAAATCTTCATCTGCCTCTTTCTAATTGAAGGACAGCCCATAACACATTACTTTTCAGATTTGATTTTCTCCTCTGTAAAAGAAGGCTCTTATTGTCTATGCTGCAGGACTGTTTTGAGACTTAAAAGAGACTATCATATATGTGATATATAGTACATATGCACATACATTTTGATATTTAATGAACTGCTTGCTTTTTCTGAAACTACATGGCATGTGGAACTACCTTTTTAGCACTCATCTCTGTCCTTGTGGTGGATACAGTTTCATTTTTTCCAGAAGATAATTCAAGGAACAGAACTAAAATCTTAATGACTGCCGAAGCAATTAGGTATTGTACTAGGTATTGTTTTAAGTTTTTCAAAAATAACTGGAGGCATTAGTAATCTTTGTAAATATTACGGCTGATTGTGCAGAATCACTTTTTTTTCCCATTCTCTAGTTCTGTAGATGGCAAAATATTATAAATCTATAGAAAATGAAATGTTTGATTTGAATGGTTTCTGAATGAGTAAAGCAAACTAAGAATGATTTAATTCTTTGCTGCTAGTCAGTAGCATAGCTAGAACATGATCCCAATAATTCTTTGCTGTAAAAAGAATAATAACATGTACATATCAACAATCTCAATAGGAAGTCTCATGAAACTGTTACAAGATTTCCAAGAAGTGTAATTCAGTGGCTGGAAAGCACAAATGTAGATCCTTGGAAGGGGAGGACATTGGGACTGGATCTTCAAGTGCATTCTAATTGATGACTCTAATTGACTTTATGATATGACCTCACATTGGTTATAAAGAGAGTTTTTTGCTGAAGAGTTTCCCCAGGGCTGCCTTCATGTCTCAGTTTCTCAGACTATAAATGAAAGGATTTAACATTGGGGTCATTGCAATATACATCACAGTTATCACTGCATCCTTTAGGCTGTAACTAGACAGAGGGTGGAAATACATGCCCATACTGTCCCATAATACAGAGAGACAACTGTGAGGTGAGAACCACAGGTAGAGAAGGCTTTGAGCACACCCTTGGTGGATGGAACCTGTAAGACTGCGGAAAAGACATGAATATAGGAGATGATGTTGTATAGTAATGGCACAGAGAAAACACCAACCCCTAGATACATCATCTTCACATTAAAATGGATGTCAGAGCAAGATAGCTTGAGTAAAGAGGCAATGTCACAGTAGAAGTTGGCTACTTCCTTGTTGCCACAGAAAGACAGACCAGCTGTGAGCAGAGTGTGGGGAAGGCATTGGTATTTCCAACCACCCAAGACCCAACAACTAGGAGGACACATGTCCTAGGGCTCATAATTGTTGTGTAATGAAGTGGGCAGCTGATGGCCACAGCACAATCACATGCCATTGCAGCCAGGATATAGCTATCTGTGTTACCCAAGGCTAACATTAAACACATCTGTGTTAGGCATCCCCTAAAGGAGATGGCTTTTCTGCCTAAGACATGGTTTGCTAGCATTTTAGGGATGGTTACAGAGGAGAAGAGGATGTCAACAAAGGAGAGATTGGCAAGGAAAAAATACATGGGATTGTGAAGGCGAGTATCAGAGCGAATGGCCAAGATGATGAGCAGATTCCCAATCAGTGTGATGGGATAAATGAACAGGAAGAGGATGAAGAAGTCTTCCCATTGCTGTTAACCCTGACTCCCAGGGGAATGAAACCAAGAGTAAAAGACTGGTTGTCTCCTCTCATGGATCCTTCAGCAGAAAGAGGAGAGGAATCCAGAATTATTAATAAAGTTACTGTGTATAATGATCTTCCTAACCACCACATTTGGTTTCCATGGTTGTGGTGTCTCTGTCTGGACTTACTGAGTTCCTAGATAGCCAATATATGGCAGGGGCAAGTCCCTGTGGTCAGTGGGCCTAATTAACAATTAGCCCTGGACACTCATGTCTACAAAGTGAGTAAGCTTGAGTTAGAGGTTCTCATCCACCCAAGCCCACATCATCACCCATACAACTAAGGTTTAATAATTTAGCAGATAATTCATATTCTGTGGGCTAAGAATTGTGTTAGGCTTTGTGGAAATCACGAATATGTGAAAACACATTTTATGCATCCATTTAGTTATGTATGACATAGTCTCTGGTTTGAAAGACCATACAACAAAATCAGGAAGACAAAACTACACATAATTTTATTTATATATATTTATATAAACATATAAATTTTAATTATTAATATATTAATATAATTATAAAAATATATTTTAATAATTTTATTACACATAAAAGAGAAAGGACAGCAATTTGATGCCTTTGAAAAAACTATCCAGTGCAAAGGATGGCAAGTAATGAACATCTGGGGCAGTTAGAAATTTTTCCACTTATGAGAGTGAGAATGAGCCCAGACCCAGGAGGTAACAAGTGTCTGCTCTTGCATGAGAAGACTATAAATCACAAGACTACTGGGGTTAGGTTATAGTAAAAGGAGATAAGTGAATTTACCTTGCTCGTGTTCATTTTTAAAGTAAACATTTGCCTTTGATAGGTTTCATCTCTATTCCAAACCCTTTGCTCAGTGAAATAAGTCAAGCAGAGAAAATTAATTGTCATATGGTTTCACTTACTTGTGGAACATAAGGAATAGCATGGAGGACATTAGCAGAAGGAAGGAAAAGTGAAGCGGAGGAAATCAGAGGGGGAGATGAACCATGAGAGACTGTGGACTCCAAGAAATAAACAGGGTTTTAGAGGGGAGGGGGCTGGTTGGATAGGTTGGCCCAGTGATGGGTATTAAGAAGGGCATGTTTTGCATGGAGCACTGGGTGTTACATGTAAACAATGAATCTTGGAACACTACATCAAAAACTAAAGACGTACTATATGGTGACTAACATAACATAAAATTTTTTAAAAATATATATAACCAAAGCGTTTTTTTCTCTTCAACCTTCTCTTACCTTTTTTAGTTATTTCCTTTGGTAACTCATCCACCTCTGTCATGGCTTCGACTACTGCTTAAGGGAATCTCAGTTCTGTATTTGTAGGCTTGATTTCACATAATTCCATGTTCACTCATCCTGTTAATCTGTCTGAGCCAAGCCTATATTCTGTGCATTCAATCTAAGTAGATTGCAAGCGCTTTTAGCAGAAGAACCTATCTTGTCTATTTTTATCTCTTCTAGTGAGATTATTGTGGAATATTGTTCATTTTATATACCAATAAGTTTGCAGTTTATAGTTCCTGAATTATGTGAAAATGTATTTCATGGGTTTCCCACATACAGAATTCTATTTGGCATCATGACTTTTATAAGGTTATCCTTCATCTCTTCACATCCAATCCTATTGATTCTTCAATTTAAAATAATGTATACAGTACTTTTCTACTTATTGTCTCAGTGCTTTAGCTTGACCACCATCATTTTCTGCATGAAATCTTATAATGCTCTCTTAACTCCTTGACTACTGATTTTTCTTTTCTTTTGATCCATCTTAAGGCATACAATGGTGGTAGAGCCTACTAAGCTGCTCACCCAAATATAAGTTTTCTTCTTCCTGGACACTCAGCTTGACTACATTTCCCAAATTCCCTTACATTGAGGTGTGAACATATGACTGAATTCTAGGAAATCCACTCATGTGTTCCACTTCTGGTCTTCCCCCACACTCTCTTTACCCTATTGTCAGCTGGATGCAGATGAACAGGAAGCTAAATGGGATGGTGGAGTCACAGAGTGGAATGAATCTGTGTCCCATGTTCTCAACATGTTGGAGAGCTGCCATCCACCAAGAAGACACATTGGCACTGGGTATATAGGAGAGAAACAAACTTTTATTCTTTTAAAACCATTACCACATTGTATTTTGCAGTATTTACTACCTCAGTCCAGGATATTCTAAGTAATTCACCAATTTTTCTAAAGAGATTTTACTCAATAAAAAAACAACCTATAATTAATTCATTTATCATTTCTCAGTGTCTCCTATAGTGTACATGTGCATTGTATGCTAGAGACAGGGAATGCAGTTAAAATTATAATTCCCTCCAGTATGATGTGCTTTTTCCAGCTCTGCACCTAAATAAGTTTGGTTTTGTCTCTTGAAATGGTTTTCCACATGTTTGCATGAAAACATAGTATCTGGAAGTTGAGAGGATTCTGTAAAACTGGAGGGCTCAGAGACTATGGTTAGCTTATATGGAAAGGAATTGTCATCTTTTGAGTTGGGGCTCTTGGCATAATGGTAGGTTTAGCTGATGTCAGCAGGTCTCATTCCAATTAAAACACCTAGAAATTATAGATAAATCATAAGTCTTTAAAATTTCTTATATAAACCCAAGAGAAAGAAATGGCAGCATGTAGGCACCAGATCCAATGGAAGAGCAGGAGTCGTAAGCCTGAGATGATGCAGTGGTGGCTCCATGGGGATTCAGCCAGCTGTGGGGCCCAAAATCTGGGGTCTGGGGAATTACTGTCCCTTGTACAAGAGATGTGGCCACAGAGCCATATGAAGAAAATTTAATTTGTGTCTTTTGTATGAAATGCCAGAAGCATTGTCTTGTTTGTGAAAAGAGCAGTAGAACACATTTTGGTATGAAGAAATAGAAGGAAGGAACAAAATGGATAGACTTCACAGAAAATATGATTATCTACAAGATAAATCCACAAGACTCTCTAGATGAATTAAGAAGTTTCAGGGTTTGTTTAATAAAACAATATTTAAAACTGAATACAGGGGGTGCCTGAGTGGTCAGTCATTAAGCATCTGCTTTCTACTCTGCTTTCTACTTAGATCATGATCCTGAAGCCCTGGGATGGAGCTCCACATCAGACTCCTTGCTCAGTGGGAAGCCTGATATTCCCTCTCCCACTCTCCCTCCTTTTGTTCCCTCTCTTGCTGTATCTCCCTCTGTCAAATAAATAAATAAAATTTAAAAAACTCAATACAGGGTGCCTGGGTGGCTCAGTGGGTTAGGCCGCTGCCTTCGGCTCAGATCATGATCTCAGAGTCCTGGGATCGAGCCCCGCATCGGGCTCTCTGCTCAGCAGGGAGCCTGCTTCCTCATCTCTCTCTCTGCCTGCCTCTCTGCCTACTTGTGATCTCTCTCTGTCAAATAAATAAGTAAAATCTTTTAAAAAAACTCAATACACATCTTACTCTTCAGTAAAAACATATTGCAAAGTATAATTTAAAAAATTATATGCCATTCCCAATAACAACAGAAGCTTAAGGAACCCAGAAATAATTCTATCAAACAAGGTCCATGATTGGATTCAAAAATCACAATACTTTACTGAACAACAAAATACTTGAAAAACATGGAATAAACAGTGTGAATGGAGACTCACTGTTGTCATATTGTCAAGAATGCTGGGACAGCTGTCTCTCCATACATAAAAGTATCATGAAAAATGCCTTAGAAAACAATATGTTTATGATATCAGGGTAGGAACTGATCTCTTAATCCAGGCTCAAAAAGTACAATATATCAGAGAAAACATATAAGAAGGAGAAAAGACAAGCCATGGACTGGAGAAGGTATATGCTGAACACACATCAATAAGGGATTAGTGCTCAGAACACAGAATACTCCTACACACCACAAAAAAGAGCAAAAACCCAGTAGGAAGTAATGGCAGAGAAAGCTTGAATCAGCAAATCACAGAAGGAGAAACGAATGGACAATAACCAAAATAAAAGATGTTCAATCAAATTAAAACAAAATTGAAATTTTCATTCTTCTTCATCTTGAAGCAAGTATAAATTCTGACAATCCCAAGTATTAGGGAGGAAATGGAAAAATCTGTATTATCATTTGGAGAATGGTTATCCCATATGTAGGAAATTCTTACATCTCTGGTTGATTTAGTAATTTCAGTTCTTGACTAGACTCTAGAAAAACTCTTAACACTTGTGTTCAAGAAGACATTCAGAGAATGTGTATTGTTATAGAAAAGCTTGCAAATGGATGTTATTTGTGCCATTTTCTTATTAATAAATTCTGTACAACAGTTCTGAATGTATTTATGTAGAATGTTTTTAAAAAACTAACATAACAATAAAAAAAACCATAGTGTGATGTAAAAGGCAAGTTATTGGAAGACATGTGACATATTAACACAGTATATGTAAGTGGTTTTTTTTTTTAGTATATCTAAGTTTTATTGCATAAAATAATATACATGTATGTAGTAAAAGCACACATCCTGAACTGGAGTAAACTATCCATTCTAGAATAACAGCCTCTCTAGGGAAGAGTGGAACAATAAGATTTTGGATGGGAGCAAAGAGAGTTTTGAGTCTGTATTATTTATTTCTTTGAGAAATTTGGAGCAGATATGACATAATGTTTATATTCGTTCATAATTTTGTTACATCCATGTGATAAGTTTTTGTTATGTTATTCTCTTTGTCTTTTGATTTTTAACAACATTGTAATAAAAATTTAAACTTAACATAAGGATTTTGCAGGCTTGGTGATTACTGGGTCCAGAGTATGGCCATTGACTTCGGTACCCAAGTCCAATTTCACTGAAGGTGGGAGATTGAGAAAGTGTTGCATGTGAAGAAATTGAGAAAAAGTGAAAGTTTATTTATGGTGGGAAGAGGGACGTTTGGGGCAGTATATCATGCTGAGAGAGAAGATGCAATGGAAAAGAAGATTCAGGTTAGAGAAAGCGAAGTACTAAGTGGAAGCAAGTAGGTTTTTGTTTTTAACACATTTGGCGCATGTTATTTAATCATCCAGTACTACTCCTTCCATCTCATTTCTTTTGTGTACACCTGTTCTTTGACCCAATGGAGATCTCAAGCCCCTTGACCTCTATATTGCATCTCAGATAGCTAGCTTTGCTCTGGCACTTTCATCCTTTCCCAACCCACACCCCATGGTCATGCAAAAACAAAAAACAAAAACAAAACCTTCATCCTAAGGCAATCTGTTCATGTGCTCACTTCCTTCTTCCTGGATGGTTGAGGCATCTTGAACAAATCATACAACATGGGGCTAGAATTTATAGTGCTCAATTCCATTTGGATCCTCAACAAGATTTCCTCTCATTATTCATAACAGTCCATCCAAACCTTTGACACTATCCCCAATTCACCATGCACCCAACATCAGCACTCTCCCAGATCTATATGTCATGTCTTACTTCAGTGAGAAACTTGAACCCATATGGGTACATTCCCTCACTTTAACTCTTTGTGATAATAGGCTTGTGCATCTTTTGTTTAATGTAAATATATTATATTATGTATTTGTTATATATTATATTATATATTATAAATATTAAAAATTTTATATATTATATATCTGTTTATTTATATGTCCAAATATATTATATATATATAATATATAATATATTTATATGTCCAAATATATTATATATATTTATATTATATTATAAAATATAATATATTTATATGTCCAAATATATAATATATTTGGACATATAAATATATTATATTCGGACATATAAATAAAGTGACTGGTCAGTAGGGCAACATTTGGAGTGACAATCTGGTACACAGAGACCACCACAAGGAGATAAAATTAGAAAGTGAAAAAATGTAAGAAAAACAGCACCAGAAAAGGGTGAAATTAGTATAATCACTTCAGGAACTAAAGAAACAGGGAACCAAGGAGAGGGGTATTGAGCAATCAGGGACTGAGGATGTAGAAGCACAGAGCAGGATGTTGGAGATGATCATGAGGAGAGATGATTTTTGCATAAGCCCAGAAGGAAGGGGTAACAGACAGTATCTTTTCCTCCCCAGAAGAGAAGCAGGACTTGCAGCAGCATGAATCCCAGAGGCAGTGACAGCCTTGAGTTTCCTGGAAAGACCCCAGGTTTCTAGGCAATGCTGACCACTAATGGCTCTTCCTGGAAGGGTTTGTGCTCTGAAAATTTCAGTCTATGATGTTGCTGAGGACCATCTTTCAGGATACACAAGACAGAATGCCTCCCCTCTCTGGCATCAGTGGTAGCAGACAAAGCCAACAAAAGTCCTCTAAGTGCTTTGAGTATCCCTGATAGTTCAGGCCTTCGGTGCTTTGACTGTGAAGTAACACAATTTTCTGAAGGTGCCTCTTTGCCAACACCCTTGAGTGTGGGAATACAAGGTGGCTCTGTAGCTCTTCTAGGAGATGATGGACTCCTGCAAGTCCACACACATGCAAATACACACCCAAACACATACACATCTTCAGGAGTCAGAAAAGGCTCAGACCTGGCAAAACCAAATCAGAACTTCCCACTCCTATTTTCATAGACAAGAGCCCACAGATATTTATTGTCAGAAGGGGAGCATTCTCTCCAACTCTCTTCTCTCTCTGTCACCTTTTTGCCTACTTTATTTAGAGAACTTGGTTTCTGGGTTCAAGATCAGTTTAAATTTTGCACTACCTCTCTGTGTGACTTTAGGCAATTTAATTCAGCAATTTTTCTTCTAATAAAGTGACAAAAACAATTCATACCTCTGGGAGCTTTGTAAGGGGTAAAGGAGATAATTCAGGGAGTTTAGTTGCTGGCTCTCTATCCTTAGATGTTGCTGTCATAAAGAGTGCTCTTTAACACCTACAGCTCTGGCTGGAGAATCAGCTCAGATGTTGTTTAAAAAAGGTCCTGTTGGGGTGCCTGGGTGGCTCAGTGGGTTAAGGCCTTTGCCTTCGGCTCGGGTCATGATCTCAGGGTCCTGGGATCCAGCCCCGCATCGGGCTCTCTGCTTGGCGGGGAGCCTGCCTCCCCCTCTCTCTCTGCCTGCCTCTCTGCCTACTTGTGATTTCTGTCTGTCAAATAAATAGATTTAAAAAAAAAAGGTCCTGTCTGTGTGGCTTTAACTCCTCTTCCACAAATGGGGAGTTTACAACCAGCTGTGTTAGTATCTGCCAGAATTCCCTTTTGGAGGTTGGCATGCTGGAGCAAGTTCCAGTAGTAGTACTGCAGAGTGGGTCTCTGGTGCTCTGTTCCTGTGGCAGATGAGACAGGACTGGGATGGTTTGGAAAGAGGAATCCTGAATTTCCTAAGAATGGAGCATCAGAGGCAGAAGGAGCTGTCCCAGATGGGGCCTAAAGATAAGGAGTCCTATTTCCTCCTCAAAGAAGTAGAGCACGTTGTAGCATAGAGAAAATTGTGACTTATTCATGAGGTTATAAGTCCAGTAATATGACTCTCCCTTGTATTTATTCAGGCCAAAGTCAGAGAAATTGTTCAAATTTGTCAGCATACTCTTATAGCTGTGCCCTGAGGACACTCACTGTTTCTCAAGAGTAATAGATCCCAGAGTTCTCTAGAAGGAAAGATGGATGAGAAGGTTTCTACGAGAGTATGTCTTCAGGGTCCAAGTTCTGCGCTGCCCTATTCTAGCCTCTTTGTTGGAATGTAGGCCCCTCTCCTCTGCTGTTCAGCACAAGCTTTGAGAACCACTCCTTGGGATACAAAAACTGTACTATGGTTGAGCTCCTGGTCATTCTTCCAGGCTTTGCTGAATCCTTTCTGGTGTAAGTGTGATGAGGAAAATAGCTATATTTTATTTTTCCCTCTAGCATTTGACTTATGGGAGGTTAAGGTAGAAATCATACTTTCTTTATTTAGCATGGTGTTGGGAGGTCTCTTAGATTTTTATATTCATAGAGATGGAATGGACTTAGATGCTAAATAGTGTCCTTTCTGTGTGTGTCACCTTTATATTAGCTCCAATTAATGGTCATTATCCTACAACATGGCCTTTTCTGTGCTGAGAAGTCACTTTCTTTTTGTAAAAAGCCATAGTGAGGACTGCAAGCTCTGGCTGGGTGTCCATCCAGACTCTGTCTCTTACTGGCTATAACTAACCTTGGGTAGTTTAATGTACTTACTCGTTTCTAAAAAAGAAATTTAAATAATGATATCAGTCTCATAAACTTGTTAAGAGAATCAAATGAATTAACATCTGAAAAGTTCTTAAAACAGAGCCTTGCACATAGTACTTAGTAAATGTTAACTATTATTTTATTAGCTCCTCTTCTACTCTTGTAATTGTAGGAGAACTCAACAAAATCATCTTTTAGACTATGCACATAGTAGATGTTAAACACTTGTTTGATTCTATTTTCTTCTAGATATGATTCCAGTTATACATCCCATTTGCTTTACTTCCCCAGTGTCCAGGACTTGGGGTACCAGACATGGATAAGATGACTTCCCATGAAAATATTTTCTTCTTAGTCATCACATTTGTTTCAGCATCTTTTCAGAATTGCTTACTGCATCCAAGTTTTATTTACTGAGTGTCCATTAGGAGTAAGGAATTGTGCAATGATATATGTGAGACTTATGAGGAAAATTATGCTTTAACACTCAAACATTTGCAAATATTTTTGATAGAGATTGACTACAGTTTTCATCACTTATCAAGGACATGTCTGATCTTTTCCTTTCCTCCTAAAGGAAAAACTTCTGGGTGGTGAAGGGATCAAGCCTGGTGAATTCCAGGCTTGATTAAATCCCCTTTGTTTAAAGACTTATTTAAAAAAAAACCTCTGTGTAATATATTTACATAGTAGAGAACTGGAGCAGCATCATAAGTAATTAGAAGAAGAAATCATATTTGAAAGCAACTTAAGAAAGGGAAGGAAATTTTTTTAAAGATTTGCTTATTTATTTTAGAGAGAGAGAGAGAGCAAGAGAGAGGGCAAACACGAGTGGGTGGAAGGGCAGAGGAAGAGAATCTTCCGCAGATTTCCCACTGAGCATGGAGAGCAATGTGGGTCTCAATCTCATGACCCATAAGATCATGACCTGAGCTGAAACTAAAAGTTGGATGCTTAACAGCCTAACTGACTGAGCCACCCAGGCACCCTGGAAAAAAAAACTTTTAGGAACCATTTTTTTCCCTATCTTTTTAATACATCAAGAGAAGAAGAGACATATAAAACAACAGCAAATTTAAATGAAAATGAAATTGACCTTGAAATTGCAGATAGAAATGAATAAAGACAAAAATTTTTTTATTGACATTTTAGGTGGGTTGATATCATAAAATTAAATTTATAAGCAAAGTAAGAGGAAAAAAATTTCTCTCATAAAAGGTAATGCCCCAAAAGCTATTAGATTTCTCATCAGAGACCTTGGAGATGAGAAGAAAATGTGATGATACAGTCAATACAATGGCTTTGTAATACTTAACTATCAAAACAACTCTAAAGGTAATGGATTCTCCAATCCAAAGCCATAGAGTGATTGAAAGATTAAAAACAAAACAAAACAGGGTGGCTCAGTGGGTTAAGCCTCTGCCTTTGGCTCAGGTCATGATCTCGGGGTCCTGGGATCAAGCCCCACATTGGACTCTCTGCTCAGCAGGGAATCAGCTTGCCCCCCCCACCTGCCTGCCTCTCTGACAATTTGTGATCTCTCTCTCTCTGTAAAGTGAATAAATAAAATCTTTAAAAAATTAAAAAACAAAACAAAACAAAACTTGATACTGCCTTCAGAGACTCACTTCAGTTTTAAGGACACACATGGGTTCAAAGTGAAGGGATGGAAAAGATATTCTATGCAGGTGTAAACCAAATAAATGCATGGGTAGCTATACTTAAACAGAAATATAAACTTAAAACCAAAAATGCTAACAAGAGACAAAGGTCACTGTATAATGATAGGGAAGATCTTTACAAAGATACAGCAAATGTAAATATATATGCACCAGCTTGAAAGCTCCTAAACTTGTCAAGCAAATACTAACAGATCTGAAGGGAGAAATAGACCACTTACTAATAAGATATTTCAATACCCCACTTTCAACAACAGAGAGATCATCCAGAGAGAACATCAACAAAGAAACTTTGAACTTGAAAAGACATACAGATGGCCAATAGACACATGAAAAGATGCTCAACATCACTAATTATCAGGGTAATGCAAATCAAAACCACAGTGGCTATCAACTCACACCTGTCAGAATGGCTAAAATCAAAAACACAAGAAACAAGTGTTGGTGAGGATTCAAAGACAAAGGTACTCTTGTGCACTTTTGGTGGAAATGCAACACAGTGCAACAACTTTGGAAGAGTATGGAGGTTCCTCAAAAAAATAAAACGAGAAATGCCATATGATCCGGTAATTCCACTACTGAATATTTGCGGAAAGAATATAAAAACACAAATTAAAAAAGCTATATGTATCTCTATGTTTATTGCATCATTATTTGCAATAACCAGATTAGGGAAACAAGCCAGGTGTCCATAGTAGATGAATGGATAAGGAAGAAAATATATATATATATATATATATATATAACTGCTAGAACCTAGAAGTTTTATATATATATTATATACACATAATATAATAATGGAATATTACACAGTCACAAAAAGGAAGAAATTGGGCCATTTGAGAAAACATGGATGAACCTAGAAGTTATTATGCTAAGTGAAATAAGTGAGACAGAAAGAAAATACCATATGATTTCACTCATATGTGGAGCTTAAGAAACAAAGCAAACAAAGAAAAAAGGACAAACCAAAAATCAGACTCTTAACTATAGAGAACAAAGTGATGGTTAGCAGAGGGGAAGTGAGTGGGGGGATGGGTTAAATAGACGATGGGGATTAAGAGTACACATATCATTTTGAGCACTGAGTAAAGTAAGGTATTGCTGAATAACTAAAATTTATACCTGAAACCAGTATAACACTGTTTGTTAACTACACTGGAATTTAAAAAAAGGAACTTTAGACTTGAATCACAGTTTAGACCAAGTGTACCTAACAGATATATACAGAACATTTCAACAGCAACAGAATACACATTCTTTCTTCTCAAGTTGTTGTGAAAATTCTCCAGGATTGATCATATGATTAGTCACAAAATGTCTTGGAAATTAAAGTAAAAAAAAAATCCAGCATCCGTTCCAGATTAAAACACTTCAAAGTATAGGGATAGAGGGAATATTCCTGAACTTCATCAAACCAACTCCAATTCAAACTCCAATCAAACCAACTCCACACATAAGAAGGGAAATCATCAAGATTAGAACTGAGATCAATGATGTAGAAACCAGAGATACAGTAGAACGTATCAATGAAACTAGAAGCTGGTGTTTTGAAAGAATCAATAAGATCGATAAACCATTGGCCACACTAATCCAAAAGAAAAGAGAGAAAGCCCAAATTCATAAAATTATGAATGAAAAGGGAGAGATCACAACGAACACCAAGGAAGTAGAAACAATCATCAGAAGTTAATACCAACAATTATATGCCAATAAGCTTAGCAAACTAGATGAAATGGATGCATTCCTGGAAAACTATAAACTCCCGAAATTGAACCAGGAAGAAATCGACAACCTGAATAGACCGATATCTAGTAACGAGATGGAAGCAGTGATCAAAAACCTCCCAAAAAACAAGAGCCCAGGACCTGACGGACTCCCTGGGGAATCCTGCCAAACTTTCAAAGAAGAAATAACACCTATTCTCCTGAAGCTGTTTCAAAAAATTGAAGCAGAAGGAAAACTTCCACACTCTTTCTATGAAGCCAGCATTACCCTGATCCCCAAACCAGGCAAAGACCCTACCAAAAAGGAGAATTTCAGACCAATATCACTGATGAATATGGATGCTAAGATTCTCAACAAGATCCTAGCCAACAGGATCCTACAGCACATTAAAACGATTATCCACCATGACCGGGGGGATTCATCCCTGGGCTACAAGGATGGTTCAACATTCGCAAATCAATCAATGTGATACAACAAATTAATATGAGAAGAGAGAAGAACCACATGGTCCTCTCAATTGATGCAGAAAAAGCATTTGACAAAATCCAGCATCCGTTCCTGATTAAAACGCTTCAAAGTATAGGGATAGAGGGAACATTCCTGAACTTCATCAAATCTATCTATAAAAAACCTACAGCAAATATCATCCTCAATGGGAAAAAGCTTTCAGCCTTCCAGTTGAGATCAGGAATAAGACAAGGATTCCCACTCTCACCACTCTTGTTCAACATAGTATTAGAAGTCCTAGCAACAGCAATCAGACAACAGAGAGAAATAAAAGGTATCCAAATTGGCAATGAAGAAGTCAAAGTCTCTCTCTTTGCAGATGACATGATTCTTTATATGGAAAACCCAAAAACTCCACCCCCAAACTACTAGAACTCATACAACAATTCAGCAACGTGGCAGGATACAAAGTCAATGTACAGAAATCAGTGGCTTTCTTATACACTAATAACGAAAATACAGAAAGGGGAATTAGAGAATCGATTCCATTTACTATAGCACCAAGAACCATAAGATACCTGGGAATAAACCTAACCAAAGGGGTAAAGGACCTGTACTTGAGGAACTACAGAACACTCATGAAAGAAATTGAAGAAGACACAAAAATGTGGAAGACCATTCCATGCTCTTGGATCGGAAGAATAAACATTGTTAAAATGTCTATACTGCCTAGAGCAATCTATACTTTTAATGCCATTCTGATCAAACTTCCACGAGTATTCTTCAAAGAGCTGGAGCAAATAATCCAAAAATTGGTATGGAATCAGAAGAGACCCCGAATCGCTAAGGAAATGTTGAAAAACCAAAATAAAACTGGGGGCATCACGTTACCTGATTTCAAGCTTTATTGCAAAGCTGTGATCACCAAGACAGCATGGTACTGGCATAAAAACAGACACATAGACCAGTGGAACAGAGTAGAGAGCCCAGATATGGACCCTCAACTCTATGGTCAATTAATCTTCGACAAAACAGGAAAGAATATCCAATGGAAAAAAGACAGTCTCTTCAATAAATGGTGCTGGGAAAACTGGACAGCTATATGTAGAAGAATGAAACTCGGCCATTCTCTTACACCGTACACAAAGATAAACTCAAAATGGATGAAAGACCTCAACGTGAGACAGGAATCCATCAGAATCCTAGAGGAGAACATAGGCAGTAATCTCTTCGATATCAGCCACAGCAACTTCTTTCAAGATATGTCTCCAAAAGCAAAGGAAACAAAGCGAAAATAAACTTTTGGGACTTCATCAAAATCAAAAGCTTCTGCACAGCAAAGGAAACAGTCAACAAAACAAAGAGGCAACCCACGGAACTGCTGTAAGTTGATATCTCAATGTGGTTTTAATTTGAATCTCCCTGAGGGCTAGTGATGATGAACATTTTTTCATGTGTCTGATAGCCATTTGTATGTCTTCATTGGATAAGTGTCTGTTCATATCTTCTGCCCATTTTTTGATATGATTGTCTGTTTTGTGAGTGTTGAGTTTGAGGAGTTCATTATAGATCCTGGATATTAACCTTTGTCTGTACTGTTATTTGCAAATATCTTCTCCCATTCCGTGGGTTGCCTCTTTGTTTTGTTGACTGTTTCCTTTGCTGTGCAGAAGCTTTTGATTTTGATGAAGTCCCCAAAGTTTATTTTCGCTTTGTTTCCTTTGCTTTTGGAGACATATCTTGAAAGAAGTTGCTGTGGCTGATATCGAAGAGATTACTGCCTATGTTCTCCTCTAGGATTCTGATGGATTCCTGTCTCACGTTGAGGTCTTTCATCCATTTTGAGTTTATCTTTGTGTACGGTGTAAGAGAATGGCCGAGTTTCATTCTTCTACATATAGCTGTCCAGTTTTCCCAGCACCATTTATTGAAGAGACTGTCTTTTTTCCATTGGATATTCTTTCCTGTTTTGTCGAAGATTAATTGACCATAGAGTTGAGGGTCCATATCTGGGCTCTCTACTCTGTTCCACTGGTCTATGTGTCTGTTTTTATGCCAGTACCATGCTGTCTTGGTGATCACAGCTTTGCAATAAAGCTTGAAATCAGGTAACGTGATGCCCCCAGTTTTATTTTGGTTTTTCAACATTTCCTTAGCGATTCGGGGTCTCTTCTGATTCCATACCAATTTTTGGATTATTTGCTCCAGCTCTTTGAAGAATACTCGTGGAAGTTTGATCAGAATGGCATTAAAAGTATAGATTGCTCTAGGCAGTATAGACATTTTAACAATGTTTATTCTTCCGATCCAAGAGCATGGAATGGTCTTCCACATTTTTGTGTCTTCTTCAATTTCTTTCATGAGTGTTCTGTAGTTCCTCAAGTACAGGTCCTTTACCCCTTTGGTTAGGTTTATTCCCAGGTATCTTTTTTTTTTTTTTTTTAATTTTATTTATTTATTTATTTATTTATTTTTTTATTTCCAGCATAACAGTATTCATTATTTTTGCACCACACCCCGTGCTCCATGCAATCCGTGCCCTCTATAATACCCACCACCTGGTACCCCAACCTCCCACCCCCCGTCCCTTCAAAACCCTCAGATTGTTTTTCAGAGTCCATAGTCTCTCATGGTTCACCTCCCCTTCCAATTTCCCCCAACTCCCTTCTCCACTCTAAGTCCCCATGTCCTCCATGCTATTTGTTATGCTCCACAAATAAGTGAAACCATATGATAATTGACTCTCTCTGCTTGACTTATTTCACTCAGCATAATCTCTTCCAGTCCCGTCCATGTTGCTACAAAAGTTGGGTATTCATCCTTTCTGATGGAGGCATAATACTCTATCCCCAGGGGTACAGGTCTGTGAATCACCAGGTTTACACACTTTACAGCACTCACCAAAGCACATACCCTCCCCAATGTTCATAATCCCACCCCCTTCTCCTAAATCCCCTCCCCCTAGCAACCCTCAGTTTGTTTTGTGAGATTAAAAGTCACTTATGGTTTGTCTCTCTCCCAATCCCATCTTGTTTCATTTATTCTTCTCCTACCCACTTAAGCCCCCATGTTGCATCACCACTTCCTCATATCAAGGAGATCATATGATAGTTGTCTTTCTCTGCTTGACTTATTTCGCTAAGCATGATACGCTCTAGTTCCATCCATGTTGTCGCAAATGGCAAGATTTCATTTCTTTTGATGGCTGCGTAGTATTCCATTGTGTATATATACCACATCTTCTTGATCCATTCATCTGTTGATGGACATCTAGGTTCTTTCCATAGTTTGGCTATTGTGGACATTGCTGCTATAAACATTCAGGTGCATGTGCCCCTTTGGATCACTACGTTTGTATCCTTAGGGTAAATACCCAATAGTGCAATTGCTGGGTCATAGGGCAGTTCTATTTTCAACATTTTGAGGAACCTCCATGCTGTTTTCCAGAGTGGCTGCACCAGCTTGCATTCCCACCAACAGTGTAGGAGGGTTCCCCTTTCTCCGCATCCTCGCCAGCATCTGTCATTTCCTGACTTGTTGATTTTAGCCATTCTGACTGGTGTGAGGTGATATCTCATTGTGGTTTTGATTTGTATTTCCCTGATGCCGAGTGATATGGAGCACTTTTTCATGTGTCTGTTGGCCATCTGGATGTCTTCTTTGCAGAAATGTCTGTTCATGTCCTCTGCCCATTTCTTGATTGGATTATTTGTTCTTTGGGTGTTGAGTTTGCTAAGTTCTTTATAGATTCTGGACACTAGTCCTTTATCTGATATGTCATTTGCAAATATCTTCTCCCATTCTGTCAGTTGTCTTTTGATTTTGTTAACTGTTTCCTTTGCTGTGCAAAAGCTTTTGATCTTGATGAAATCCCAATAGTTCATTTTTGCCCTTGCTTCCCTTGCCTTTGGCGTTGTTCCTAGGAAGATGTTGCTGCGGCAGAGGTCAAAGAGGTTGCTGCCTGTGTTCTCCTCAAGGATTTTGATGGATTCCTTTCGCACATTGAGGTCCTTCATCCATTTTGAGTCTATTTTTGTGTGTGGTGTAAGGAAATGGTCCAATTTCATTTTTCTACATGTGGCTGTCCAATTTTCCCAGCACCATTTATTGAAGAGGCTGTCTTTTTGCCATTGGACATTCTTTCCTGCTTTGTCGAAGATTAGTTGACCATAGAGTTGAGGGTCTATTTCTGGGCTCTCTATTCTGTTCCATTGATCTATGTGTCTGTTTTTGTGCCAGTACCATGCTGTCTTGATGACGACAGCTTTGTAATAGAGCTTGAAGTCCGGAATTGTGATGCCACCAACGTTGGCTTTCTTTTTCAATATCCCTTTGGCTATTCGAGGTCTTTTCTGGTTCCATATAAATTTTAGCATTATTTGTTCCATTTCTTTGAAAAAGATGGATGGTACTTTGATAGGAATTGCATTAAATGTGTAGATTGCTTTAGGTAGCATAGACATTTTCACAATATTTATTCTTCCAATCCAGGAGCATGGAACATTTTTCCATTTCTTTGTGTCTTCCTCAATTTCTTTCATGAGTACTTTATAGTTTTCTGAGTATAGATTCTGTGTCTCTTTGGTTAGGTTTATTCCTAGGTATCTTATGGTTTTGGGTGCAATTGTAAATGGGATTGACTCCTTAATTTCTCTTTCTTCTGTCTTGCTGTTGGTGTAGAGAAATGCAACTGATTTCTGTGCATTGATTTTATATCCTGACACTTTACTGAATTCCTGTATAAGTTCTAGCAGTTTTGGAGTGGAGTCTTTTGGGTTTTCCACATATAGTATCATATCATCTGCGAAGAGTGATAATTTGACTTCTTCTTTGCCGATTTGGATGCCTTTAATTTCCTTTTGTTGTCTGATTGCTGAGGCTAGGACCTCTAGTACTATGTTGAATAGCAGTGGTGATAATGGACATCCCTGCCGTGTTCCTGACCTTAGCGGAAAAGCTTTCAGTTTTTCTCCATTGAGAATGATATTTGCGGTGGGTTTTTCATAGATGGCTTTGATGATATTGAGGTATGTGCCCTCTATCCCTACACTTTGAAGAGTTTTGATCAGGAAGGGATGCTGTACTTTGTCAAATGCTTTTTCAGCATCTATTGAGAGTATCATATGGTTCTTGTTCTTTCTTTGATTGATGTGTTGTATCACACTGACTGATTTGCGGATGTTGAACCAACCTTGCAGCCCTGGAATAAATCCCACTTGGTCATGGTGAATAATCTTTTTAATGTACTGTTGAATCCTATTGGCTAGTATTTTGTTGAGTATTTTCGCATCTGTGTTCATCAAGGATATCGGTCTATAGCTCTCTTTTTTGGTGGGATCCTTGTCTGGTTTTAGGATCAAGGTGATGCTGGCCTCATAAAATGAGTTTGGAAGTTTTCCTTCCATTTCTATTTTTTGGAACAGTTTCAGGAGAATAGGAATTAGTTCTTCTTTAAATGTTTGGTAGAATTCCCCCGGGAAGCCGTCTGGCCCTGGGCTTTTGTTTGTTTGGAGATTTTTAATGACTGTTTCAATCTCCTTACTGGTTATGGGTCTGTTCAGGCTTTCTATTTCTTCCTGGTTCAGTTGTGGTAGTTTATATGTTTCTAGGAATGCATCCATTTCTTCCAGATTGTCAAATTTATTGGCGTAGAGTTGCTCATAGTATGTTCTTATAATAGTTTGTATTTCTTTGGTGTTAGTTGTGATCTCTCCTCTTTCATTCATGATTTTATTTATTTGGGTCCTTTCTCTTTTCTTTTTGATAAGTTGGGCCAGGGGTTTATCAATTTTATTAATTCTTTCAAAGAACCAGCTCCTAGTTTCGTTGATTTGTTCTATTGTTTTTTTGGCTTCTATTTCATTGATTTCTGCTCTGATCTTTATGATTTCTCTTCTCCTGCTGGGCTTAGGGTTTCTTTCTTGTTCTTTCTCCAGCTCCTTTAGGTGTAGGGTTAGGTTGTGTACCTGAGACCTTTCTTGTTTCTTGAGAAAGGCTTGTACCGCTATATATTTTCCTCTCAGGACTGCCTTTGTTGTGTCCCACAGATTTTGAACCGTTGTATTTTCATTATCATTTGTTTCCATGATTTTTTTCAATTCTTCTTTAATTTCCCGGTTGACCCATTCATTCTTTAGAAGGATGCTGTTTAGTCTCCATGTATTTGGGTTCTTTCCAAACTTCCTTTTGTGGTTGAGTTCTAGCTTTAGAGCATTGTGGTCTGAAAATATGCAGGGAATGATCCCAATCTTTTGATACCGGTTGAGTCCTGCTTTAGGACCAAGGATGTGATCTATTCTGGAGAATGTTCCATGTGCACTAGAGAAGAATGTGTATTCTGTTGCTTTGGGATGAAATATTCTGAATATATCTGTGATGTCCATCTGGTCCAGTGTGTCGTTTAAGGCCTTTATTTCCTTGCTGATCTTTTGCTTGGATGATCTGTCCATTTCAGTGAGGGGAGTGTTAAAGTCCCCTACTATTATTGTATTATTGTTGATGTGTTTCTTTGATTTTGTTATTAATTGGTTTATATAGTTGGCTGCTCCCACGTTGGGGGCATAGATATTTAAAATTGTTAAATCTTCTTGTTGGACAGACCCTTTGAGTATGATATAGTGTCCTTCCTCATCTCTTATTATAGTCTTTGGCTTAAAATCTAATTGATCTGATATAAGGATTGCCACTCCTGCTTTCTTCTGATGTCCATTAGCATGGTAAATTCTTTTCCACCCCCTCACTTTAAATCTGGAGGTGTCTTCGGGCTTAAAATGAGTTTCTTGGAGGCAACATATAGATGGGTTTTGTTTTTTTATCCATTCTGATACCCTGTGTCTTTTGACAGGGGCATTTAGCCCATTAACATTCAGGGTAACTATTGAGAGATATGAATTTAGTGCCATTGTATTGCCTGTAAGTTGACTGTTACTGTATATGGTCTCTGTTCCTTTCTGATCTACCACTTGTAGGCTCTCTCTTTGCTTAGAGGACCCCTTTCAATATTTCCTGTAGAGCTGGTTTGGTATTTGCAAATTCTTTCAGTTTTTGTTTGTCCTGGAAGCTTTTAATCTCTCCTTCTATTTTCAATGATAGCCTAGCTGGATATAGTATTCTTGGCTGCATGTTTTTCTCGTTTAGTGCTCTGAAAATATCATGCCAGCTCTTTCTGGCCTGCCAGGTCTCTGTGGATAAGTCAGCTGCCAATCTAATATTTTTACCATTGTATGTTACAGACTTCTTTTCCCGGGCTGCTTTCAGGATTTTCTCTTTGTCACTGAGACTTGTAAATTTTACTATTAGGTGATGGGGTGTGGGCCTATTCCTATTGATTTTGAGGGGCGTTCTCTGAACCTCCTGAATTTTGATGCTCATTCCCTTTGCCATATTGGGGAAATTCTCCCCAATAATTCTCTCCAGTATACCTTCTGCTCCCCTCTCTCTTTCTTCTTCTTCTGGAATCCCAATTATTCTAATGTTGTTTCGTCTTATGGTGTCACTTATCTCTCGAATTCTCCCCTCGTGGTCCAGTAGCTGTTTGTCCCTCTTTTGCTCAGCTTCTTTATTCTCTGTCATTTGGTCTTCTATATCACTAATTCTTTCTTCTGCCTCATTTATCCTAGCAGTGAGAGCCTCCATTTTTGATTGCACTTCATTAATAGCTTTTTTTATTTCAACTTGGTTAGATTTTAGTTCTTTTATTTCTCCAGAAAGGGCTTTTATATCTCTCGAGAGGGTTTCTCTAATATCTTCCATGCCTTTTTCGAGCCCGGCTAGAACCTTGAGAATTGTCATTCTGAACTCTAGATCTGACATATTACCAATGTCTGTATTGATTAGGTCCCTAGCCTTCGGTACTGCCTCTTGTTCTTTTTTTTGTGTTGAATTTTTCCGTCTTGTCATTTTGTCCAGATAAGAGTATATGAAGGGGCAAGTAAAATACTAAAAGGGTGGCAACAACCCCAGGAAAAAATGCTTTAACCAAATTAGAAGAGATCCAAAATCGTGAGGGGGGAGAAGGGGATAAAAAGAGGTTCAAAAAGGAAGAAAGAAAAAAAAAGAAAAAAGAAAAAAAAAAAGAAAAAAGAAAAGAGAAGAATTAAAAAAAAAAGGAAAACACCTAAGAAAAATGTAAAAAAGAAAAAATATATATATTAGATAAACTAGTAAAAAATCGTTAAAAAAGAAAAAGGTAACAGTTAAAAAAAAAAAAATTTTACCCGAAGGCGAGAAAAAAAAAAAAAACAGAAAATGAAAAAGAAAAAAATTAAATTAACTGCAAGACTAAAAAAAAAATCACACGGCAAAAGCCATGAGTTCCGTGCTTGGCTTTCTCCTCCTCTGGAATTCTGCTGTTCTCCTTGGTATTGAAACCGCACTCCTTGGTAGGTGAACTTTGTCTCGGCTGGATTTCTTGTTGATCTTCTGGGGGAGGGGCCTGTTGTAGTGATTCTCAAGTGTCTTTGCCCCAGGCGGAATTACACCGCCCTTACCCCGGGGCCGGGGTGAGTAATCCGCTCGGGTTTGCTTTCAGGAGCTTTTGTTCCCTGAGCTCTTTCCGTAGAGTTCCGGAGGACGGGAATACAAATGGCGGCCTCCTGGTCTCCGGCCCGGAGGAGCCGAGAGCCCAGGGCCGCACTCCTCAGTGCGCCCTCAGAGAACAGCGTCCAGTTACTCCCGTCTGCCTGACCTCCGGCCGCGCTCCGAGCTCTCCGAGCCTGCGACCAGTTCAAGGTAACACCGAGCTGTGAGCTTACTGTCGGCTCTGTCTCTGTAGCCGGCTTTCCCGTTCCAATACCCGCAAGGTCTGCGACACTCAGACACCCCTGATCCTTCTGTGACCCTGCGGGACCTGAGGCCACGCTGACCCCGCGTGGGCTTTGCCCCGGTTTAGCCTCTGGAGCGATGTCCCTCAGCGGAACAGACTTTTAAAAGTCCTGATTTTGTGCACCGTTGCTCCGCCGCTTGCCGGGAGCCGGCCCCTCCCCCCGGGGTCTATCTTCCCGTCGCTTTGGATTCACTTCTCCGCCGGTCCTACCTTTCAGAAAGTGGTTGTTTTCTGTTTCCAGAATTGCTGTTCTTCTTCTCTTCGATCTGCCGATGGATTTTCAGGTGTTTGCAATCTTTAGATAAGCTATCTAGCTGATCTCCGGCTAGCTGAAGCAGTCTCAGCCTGCTACTTCTCCGCCATCTTGACTCCTCTATTCCCAGGTATCTTATGGTTCTTGGTGCTATAGTAAATGGAATCGATTCTCTAATTCCCCTTTCTGTATTTTCGTTATTAGTGTATAAGAAAGCCACTGATTTCTGTACATTGACTTTGTATCCTGCCACGTTGCTGAATTGTTGTATGAGTTCTAGTAGTTTGGGGGTGGAGTTTTTGGGTTTTCCATATAAAGAATCATGTCATCTGCAAAGAGAGAGACTTTGACTTCTTCATTGCCAATTTGGATACCTTTTATTTCTCTCTGTTGTCTGATTGCTGTTGCTAGGACTTCTAATACTATGTTGAACAAGAGTGGTGAGAGTGGGAATCCTTGTCTTATTCCTGATCTCAACTGGAAGGCTGAAAGCTTTTTCCCATTGAGGATGATATTTGCTGTAGGTTTTTTATAGATAGATTTGATGAAGTTCAGGAATGTTCCCTCTATCCCTATACTTTGAAGCGTTTTAATCAGGAACGGATGCTGGATTTTGTCAAATGCTTTTTCTGCATCAATTGAGAGGACCATGTGGTTCTTCTCTCTTCTCATATTAATTTGTTGTATCACATTGATTGATTTGCGAATGTTGAACCATCCTTGTAGCCCAGGGATGAATCCCCCCGGTCATGGTGGATAATCGTTTTAATGTGCTGTAGGATCCTGTTGGCTAGGATCTTGTTGAGAATCTTAGCATCCATATTCATCAGTGATATTGGTCTGAAATTCTCCTTTTTGGTAGGGTCTTTGCCTGGTTTGGGGATCAGGGTAATGCTGGCTTCATAGAAAGAGTGTGGAAGTTTTCCTTCTGCTTCAATTTTTTGAAACAGCTTCAGGAGAATAGGTGTTATTTCTTCTTTGAAAGTTTGGCAGGATTCCCCAGGGAGTCCGTCAGGTCCTGGGCTCTTGTTTTTTGGGAGGTTTTTGATCACTGCTTCCATCTCGTTACTAGATATCGGTCTATTCAGGTTGTCGATTTCTTCCTGGTTCAATTTCGGGAGTTTATAGTTTTCCAGGAATGCATCCATTTCATCTAGTTTGCTAAGCTTATTGGCATATAATTGTTGGTATTAACTTCTGATGATTGTTTCTACTTCTTTGGTGTTCGTTGTGATCTCTCCCTTTTCATTCATAATTTTATGAATTTGGGCTTTCTCTCTTTTCTTTTGGATTAGTGTGGCCAATGGTTTATCGATCTTATTGATTCTTTCAAAAAACCAGCTTCTAGTTTCATTGATACATTCTACTGTATCTCTGGTTTCTACCTCATTGATCTCAGCTCCACTCTTAATGATTTCCCTTCTTATGTGTGGAGTTGGTTTAATTTGTTGTTGATTCTCCAGTTATTTAAGGTGTAGAGACAGCTGGTGTATTCTGGATTTTTCAATTTTTTTGAGGGAGGCTTGGGTGGCTATGTATTTCCCCCTGAGGACCGCCTTTGCTGTATCCCATAGGTTTTGGACTGAAGTGTCTTCATTCTCATTGGTTTCCATGAATTGTTTCAGTTCTTCTTTGACCTCCTGGTTGAGCCAAGCATTCTTAAGCAAGGTGGTCTTTAGCTTCCAGGTGTTTGAGTTCCCTCGGAACTTTTTCTTGTGATTGAACTCCAGTTTCAAAGCATTGTGATCTGAGAATATGCAGGGAATAATCTCAGTCTTTTGGTATCGGTTGAGTGCTGATTTGTGACCCAGTATGTGGTCTATTCTGGAGAAGGTTCCGTGGGCACTTGAGAAGAATGAGTATTCTGCTGTTTTAGGGTGGAATGTTCTGTATATATCTATGAGGTCCATCTGGTCCAATGTGTCATTCAATGCTCTTGTTTCTTTATTGATTTTCTGCTTCGATGATCTGTCTATTTCTGAGAGGGGCATGTTAAGATCTCCTACAATTAGTGTATTCAGATCAATATGACTCTTTATCTTGATTAACAGTTTTCTTAAGTAATTGGCTGCTCCCATATTGGGGGCATAGATATTTACAATTGTTAGATCATCTTGGTGGATAGTCCCTTTAAGGATTATGTACTGTCCTTCTGTATCTCTGACTACAGTCTTTAGTTTAAAATCTAATTTATCAATATGAGAATCGCTACCCCAGCCTTTTTGAGGCCCACTGGCATGAAAGATGCTTCTCCATCCCTTCACTTTCAGTCTGGGTGTATCTTTAGGTTCAAAATGGGTCTCTTGTAGACAACATATGGATGGGTCCTGTCACTTTATGCAATCTGCAACCCTGTGCCATTTTATGGGCGCATTTAGGCCATTCACATTGAGAGTGATTATTGATAGATACGTTTTTATTGACATCGAGTTACCTTTGAAGTCTTTCTTCTGTAGATTGTCTCTATATTATTGTGCAATGCTATTCTTAGGATTTTTCCTCTTTTATAGAACCCCCCTTAATATTTCCTGCTGTGTCGGCTCGGTGGTTGCATAGTCTTTTAAGCCTTGCCGGTCTTGGACACTCTTTATCTCTCCATCCATTTTGAATGTCAGTCTTGCTGGATAAAGTTTTCTCAGCTGCATGTTCTTAACATTTAGTGCCCTGAATATATCTTGCCAGCGTTTTCTGGCTTGCCAGGTCTCTGTGGACAGGTCTGACGTTATTCTGATGGGCTTTCCTCTGTAAGTAAGGAGCCTCTTTGCCTTAGTGGCTTTCAAGAGATTATACCTACAATTATAATTTCTCAATTTGACTATCAGGTGTCGTGATTTTTTTTGGAATGTATAATCTTGGGTGGAGACCTTTCGGCCTCTAGTACATGAATGCTGGTTCCATTCGTGAGATTGGGAAATTTTTCATGAAGGACTTGTTCCACTATATCTTCTAGACTTCTTTCTTTCTCCTCCCCTTCTGGGATTCCAATAATTCTGACGTTGGAACGCTTCACGGCATCATTTATTTTCCTGATTCTGTTTTCGTGGTTTCTAAGCTATTTGTTCCAGGTTTCCTCCTGGTCCTCTCTCTCTATCTGTTTGTCTTCCAGATTACTAATTCTATCTTCTATCTCAGTTACCCTAGCTTTGAGAGAGTTTAGATTAGATTGGAACTCATTGAGAGCATTGTGAACCTCCTCCCTGGTAGCTTTAAGCTCCGCCCTAACATTGTGAACCTCATCTCTCATCGCTTTCAGCTCGGCCCTAATCAGTTCCATTTGGTCATCCATGGATTTCTCCAACCTAGCTAATTGCCTGGATAATTTTTAGCCTGAATTCTCTTTCCAACATATTGTCTATGTTGATAGCCATTAGCTCTGTTGCAGAAGGTCCGTCCTCTGTATTTTTCTTCTGTTAAGCATTCCTTTTCCTAGTCATTTTGGTGGGAGATGACTGAACAGATGTAGCTGGATGTATGAACCATGGTGCAGTCAAGGTGCACCCTGGAACAGTTCTGAGCGATCAGGATTCCCCACCCAAACAAGAGACAAAAGAAAAGGAAAAGAAGAAAAAAAAAGAGAGAGGGAGAGAGAGACGGGAAAGAAAGGGAAGATGAAAGAGAAGGTTCAGCCCAAATGGGCCCCAAGGTAAGATTTATGAAGTAGACAAACAAAAACAGACAAACAAAAAGACTGATACAAGTATTTAACAAGAGAAAAAAAATATGCAAATAAAAGAAGAACCTCATCAAAAAGAACCCAAGTGTAAGATTTTTATGCTATCAGGACAAACACAAAAACACAGAAACACTGGTGGAAGAAAAAGATGGGAGAGTTCTTATAAATTCTCAGTGTGTGCGAGGAAGGTTGTTTTGATTCTTCCTGGATGTATCTTGATATCTTTGTTAAAGGACTTAACTTTCCTAAGATAAAGAGGGATTAAAAATTGGTTTACCTATAGGGGTAGTATTGATTGGGGAAAGGGGATTACTTTGAAGTTTAACTCTATATGAATATTAGAAGATAAAAATAAAAAGGAATAAACTAGACTAAAGTGAACTAAAATTTAAAAAAAGGAATTCAAAAAATAGAAATGCAAAAGAGAAACATAGGTGTATGTATCAAAAAGTTCATGTTAGAAGGTTATTATGGAATTTGATGTACTGTACAGCTCGCTGTGATGGTAAATAGGTTAAAAAAATTACCTATGTATAAAAAAAATGAACCAGAATAGGGGGAATGAGTGAAAAATAAAAGTTTTCCTAAGAAGTAATGGTTGTTCTCTTGTAGTCCTTTTTTTTCCCTCTTTTTTTTTCTTTTTTCTTTCTTGGTTTGTTTTCTGGGTGAGGGGCCTGCCACGTGGGTTTTCAGTCAATGAAGTTCCCTGAGTTAAGTCCTCCCACCCTTCCTCAAGGGGTGGGCTCTGAGGAAACTGGTTTTTTTCAGGCTTTTGTTCTCTGGCGGTTTTTATGTTTGTTCACTTTTTTTTTTTCCTCTCACTTTGACCGCTTTTGATGGTTTTTGTAGTTTTAGAGGAAAACAAACCGCACCCTGATCTCCCTCTCAGAGAGAAGCCTCAGTCTGGCTGCAGAGCCTAAATAAATTCCCCCTTGGCCGCTGGCAGAGCGGGTTCCAAGTCGCGGTCCCTGGGGACGCAGGATCTTTTGCTTGTACTCAAAGCCAAGGCAGTGGCGGCTGTCTGGGCAGCTCCAGACTGCCAGAGAGGTTCCAAGAAGCGATTGCACACTGAGATTTTCCCGCTGGCCCGGGCTGGGAGTGCCTGATATTTCTGGATCTAAGAGCGCCCGGCTTGTGTGCACCAATTTCAGGGGAGACTGTGGGTCGCGCGCAGTTCTCAGGCTCTGAGAATGGGGCACAGGTCCGAAAGCACCATGCTGGGCCTTCCATGCACCTCTCTGGGGCGAGAGTTTGGTCTGAAATAATGGCAGGTATCAAAGGGCACCAGCTGGGCCTTTGTACCTCTCTCAGGGGAGTATCTCAGGCTCTAGAGCAGGGCTTGAGCATTCTGCCGCCCAGCGTGGCTCCCATCCCCTCACAGGAAATGGACTCTGGCACGCTGGTGGCTTAGGGACCAAGAGCTGGTTTCTCCGCCACACTCTCTCTGCCTCAGCGCCAGAGGAGGCTGTCCTGGGACCGGGGACTTAAGCCCGTGTCCCTAGCCGCCCGATTCCCACAATTTCCCCCCGCGATCCTTTGCTCTTTTGGAGTGCTTTCAACCAGTCTCCAAGTTAATGCTGGTCCCCAGACGCAGGGCACTCTCACTTGTATTGGGGTATTACTTTCCAACCGGTCGCTCTGGTGGCTCCCTCCCCCTTTTGTTTATCTTCCAATATCAGTCGCTGTTCCCACTCTGCTTTACCTGTCCACTGGCATCTTCTGTCCCTGTAGAGATCCAGACATGTATAATTCTGATCTCAGACTGATTTCATGGGTGATCGGAGTTCTTTGGTAGGTAATCAGCTCACTTTGGAATACAGGCCGAAAAGGCGCCTCCTTTTACTTCCCTACCGTCTTGTCCCCCCCCCTTGGGTTTTTTCTTCTAAAAAATTCTGGGATACAACTTCTTCTAATAGATCAAAATATACCCCAAATCTAGCACAAGACTTTGTTCTAAACAGTCTCTAGCCTAAGCAAATTCTCTCCACTTTCTTTTTCTTTCTTTTCCCAACCAACTTATCTTATCAACTCCTTTTTTAGATTAAAAAAAATTTCATCTTCATCTTTACAGTCATACTCCATCCCTTCATTGTGTTTACCTTTATTTATATATATATATAATATTTATATATATAAATATAAATACATATATTTATATATATACCCTAATTTATATATATATTTATATGTGTTTTATATATAAATATATAAAATTTATATATAAATATATAAAATTATTTATATACAATATATAATATATTTGTATATACTTATATATAATATACAATATATTATTTATATTATATATAAATTTTATATAAATATATATAATTATTTATATATAATATATAATATATTTATATATAGTTATATATATAGTCATATATAAATATATATTATATATAGTTATATATAAATATATTATATATAGTTATATATATAGTTATATATAAATATATTATATATAAAATATATAATATAAAATATATAATATAAAATATATAATATATAATATATAACTATATATAAATATATTATATATTATTTATATTATATATAAATTTTATATATTATATAATATTTATATATTATATAAAATATATATAAAAGTTTTTCTCTATTTAAAATTTTGGGAGGTAGTTTCTCCAAGAGACCAAAATACTCCCAAAATTAAGTCGGTGGCTCTGTTCTATTCACCAGTCTAATGTATATTTTTTCTTATTTATTTATTTATTTATTTATCTATTTATTATTTACTTACTGAACTTTTTTTACTCCCTTTCTTCCCCCCATGATTTGGGGTCTCTTCTGATTTGGTTAACACTCATTTTTCTGGGGCATTTGCCACCCTTTTAGTATTTTATTCTCTCCTTCATATATTCTTATCTGGATAAAATGACAAGGCAGAAAAACTCACCACAAAAAAAAAAAAGCAAGAGGCAGTACCAAAGGCTAGGGTTCTTGGTAATATGTCAGATCTAGAGTTCAGAATGATGATTCTAGCTGGGCTTGAAAAAGGCATGGAAGATATTAGAGAAAAACTGTCTGGAGAAAAAAAAATCCTTTTATGGAGAAATAAAAGAACTAAAATCTAACCAAGCTGAAATTTAAAAAGCTATTAATGAGGTGCAATAAAAAATGGAGGCTCTTACTGCTAAGATGAATGAGGCAGAACAAAGAATTAGTGATATAGAAGACCAAATGATGGAGAATAAAGAAGCTGAGCAAAAGAGAGACAAACAACTACTGGACCACGAGGGGAGAATTCAAAAGATAAGTGATACCAGAAGACGAAAAGACATTAGAATAATTGGGATTCCAGAAGAAAAAGAAAGAGAGAGGGGAGCAGAAGGTATATTGGAGCAAATTATTGTAGAGAATTTCCATAATAGGGCAAAGGGAACAAGCATCAAAATTCAGGAGGCGCAGAGAACCCCCCCCAAAATCAATAAGAATAGGTACACACCCCACCATCTAATAGTAAAACTTACAAGTCTTAGTGACAAAGAGAAATTCCCGAAAGCAGCCCAGGACAAGAAGTCTGTAACATGCAATGTTAAAAATATTAGATTGACAGCAGACTTATTGACAGAGAACTGGCAAGCCAGAAAGAACTGGCATGATATATTCAGAGTACTAAATGAGAAAAATATGATGCCAAGAATACTCTATCCATATAGGCTATCATTGAAAATAGAAGAAGAGATAAAAAGTTCCAGGGCAAACAAAAACTAAAAGAATTTGTAAAAACCAAACCAGCTCTACAGGAAATATTGAAAGGGGTCCTCTAAGCAAAGAGAGACCCTAAATGTAGGAGATTAGAAAGGAACAGAGACAATATACAGTAACAGTCACCTTACAGGCAATACAATGGCACTAAATTCGTATCTCTCAATAGTTACCCTGAATGTAAATGGGCTTAATGCTCCAATCAAAAGACACAGGGTTTCAGAATGTATTAAAAAAAAAAACTATCAATATGCCATCTATAAGAAACTCATTTTAGACCTAAAGATGCCTCCAGATGTAAAGTGAGGGGGTGGAAAACAATTTTCCATGCCAATGGACATCAGAAGAAAGCTGGAGTGGCAATCCTTATATCAGATAAAGTAGATTTTAAGCCAAAGACTTATAAGAGATGAGGAAGGACACTATATCATACTCAAAAGTTCTGTCCAACAAGAAGATCTAACAATTTTAAATATCTATTCCCCTAAACTGGGAGCAGCCAACCATATAAACTAATTAATAACAAAGTCCAAGAAACACATTAACAATAATACAATAATAGTAGGGGACTTTAACACTCCCCTCACTGAAATGGACAGATCATCCAAGCAAAAAATCAACAAGGAAATAAAGGCCTAAATAACACACTGGACCAGATGGACATCACATATATATTCAGAACATTCTATCCCAAAGAAAGAGAATACACAGTCTTCACTAGTGAACATGGAACATTGTCCAGAATAAATCACATTATGGGTCACAAATCAGTTCTCAACCAGTACCAAAAGATTAGGATTATTCCCTGTATATTTTCAGACCAGAATGCTCTGAAGCTAGAACTCAATCACAAGAGGAAGTTTTGAAAGAACCCAAATACATGGAGGCTAAAGAGCATCCTTCTAAAGAATGAATGGGTCAACCAGGAAATAAAGAATTGAAAAAATCCATGGAAACAAATGATAATGAAAACACAATGTTTCAAAATCTTTGGGACACAGCAAAGGCAGTCCTGCGAGGAAAATATATAGTGATACAAGACTTTCTCAAGAAACAAGAAAGGTCTCAAAAACACAACCTAACCCTACACCTAAAGGAGCTGGAGAAAGAACAACAAAGAAGGCCTAAACCCAGCAGGAGAGGAGAAATAATAAAGATCAGAGCAGAAATCAATGAGGTAGAAACAAACAAACAAACAAACGCCAACAACAACAACAACAACAACAACACCAAAAAACTGCAATAGAACAAATCAACAAAACTAGGAGCTGTTTCTTTGAAAGAATTAACAAGATTAATAACCCCCTGGCCAAACTTATCAAAAAGAAAAGAGAAAGGAGCCAAATTAATAAAATCATGAATGAAAAAGGAGAGATCACAACCAACACACACAAAAAAATACAAACAATTATAAGAACATATTATGAGCAAATATACACCAGCAAATTTGACAATCTGGAAGAAATGGATGCATTCCTAGAGACATATAAACTACCAAAAGTAAACCGGTAAGAAACAGAAAACCTGGACAGACCCATAACCAGTAAGGAGATTGAAGAAGTCACCAAATATCTCCCAAGAAACAAGAGCCCAGGGCCAGATGGCTTCCCAGGGGAATTCTACCAAACGTTTAAAGAATAATTTATTCCTATTCTTCTGAGACTGTTCCAAAAAATAGAAATGGAAGGAAAACTTCTGAATTTGTTCTGTGAGGCCAGCATTACCTTGATCCCAAAACCAAAGATCCCATCAAAAAAGAGAATTACAGACCAATATCCTTGATCAACACAGATGCGAAAATTCTCACCAAAATAGCCAATAGGATCATTAAAACATTATAAGGATTATTCTCCACAACCAAGTGGGATTTATTCCAAGGCTGCAAGTTTGGTTCATCATCTGAAAATCAATCAATATGATACAATACGTTATTAAAAGAAAGAACAAGAACCATATGATACTCTCAATAGATGATGAAAAAGAATTTGACAAAGTACAGCATCCTTTCTTGATCAAAACTCTTCAAAGTGTAGGGATAGAGGGTCCATACCTCAATATCATCAAAGCCATCTATGAAAAACCCACAGCGAATATCATGCTCAATGGAGAAAAACTGAGAGCTTTTCCCCTAAGGTCAGGAACATGGCAGGGATGGCCATTATCACCACTGCTATTCAACATAGTAGAAGAAGGCCTAGCCTCAGCAATCAGACAACAAAAAGAAATTAAAGGCATCTGAATCAGCAAAGAAGAAGTCAAACTATCACTCTTTGCAGATGATATGATACTTCCTGTGAAAACCCAAAAAACTACACTCCAAATCTGCTAGAACTTGTACAGGAATTCAGTAAAGTGTCAGGATATGAAATCAGTGCACAGAAATCAGTTGCATTTCTATTCACCAACAACAAGACAGAAGAAAGAGAAATTAAGGAGTCAATTCCATTTACAATTGCACCCAAAACCATAAGATGCTTAGGAATAAACCTAACCAAAGAGGCAAAGAATCTGTACTCAGAAAACTATAAAGTACTCATGAAAGAAATTGAGGAAGACACAAAGAAATGGAAAAATGTTCCATGCCCCTGGATTGGAAGAACAAATATTGTGAAAATGTCTATGCTACATAAAGCAATCTACACGTTTAATGCAATCCCTATCAAAATCCCATGCATTTTTTTCAAAGCAATGGAACAAATAATCCTAAAATTTATATGGAACCAGAAAAGGCCTCGAATAGCCAGATGAATTTTGAGGAAGAAACCCAAAGTTGGTGGCATCACAATTCCAGACTTCAAGCTCTGTTACAAAGCTGTCATCTTCAAGACAGTATGGTACTGGCACAAAAACAGACACATAGATCAAGGGAACAGAATAGAGAGCCCAGAAATAGACCCTCAACTCTATGGTCAAGTAATCTTCGGCAAAACAGGAAAGAATATCCAATGGAAAAAAGACAGTCTCTTCAACAAATGGTGTTGGGAAAATTGGACAGCCACATGCAGGAAAATGAAATTGGATCATTTTCTTACACTACACATTAAAATAGACTCAAAAGGGATGAAGGACCTCAATGTGAGAAAGGAATCCATCAAAATCCTCGAGAAGAACACAGGCAGCAACCATTTTGACCATAGCTGCAGCAACTTTTTCCTAGAAACATTGCCAAAAGCAAGGGAAGCAAGGGAAAAAAGAACTATTGGGACTTCATCAAGATCAAAAGCTTTTGCACAGCAAAGGAAACAGTTAACAAAATCAAAAGACAACTGACAAAATGGGAGAAGATATTTGCAAACAACATAACAGATAAAGGGCTAGTATCCAAAATCTATAAAGAACTTATCAAACTCAACACCCAAAGAACAAATAATCTGATCAAGAAATGGACAGAAGACATGAACAGACATTTCTGCAAAGAAGACATTCGGATGGCCAACAGATACATGAAAAAGTGTTCCACATCACTTGGATCAGGGAAATACAAATCAAAATCACAATGAGATACCACCTCACACCAGTCAGAATAGCTAAAATTAACAAGTCAGGAAATGACAGATCCTGTCAAGGATGTGGAGAAAGGGGAACCCTCCTACATTGTTAGTGGGAATGCAAGCTGGTGCAACCATTCTGGAAAAGAATATGGAGGTTCCTCAAAAAGTTGAAAATAGAGCTACACTATGACCCAGCAATTACACTACCGGGTATTTACCCTAAAGATACAAATGTAGTGATCTGAAGGGGCATGTGCACCCGAATGTTTATAGCAGCATAGTCCACAATAGCCAAACTATGGAAAGAACCTAGATGTCCATCAACAGATGAATGGATAAAGAAGAGATGGTATATATATATTGATATATATCGATATATATACCATCTATATATATATATCAATATATATATATATATATATTGATATATATATATAGATGGTATATATATATGTATCTATATATATAATGAATTGAATACTATGCAGCCATCAAAAGAAACGAAATGAAATCTTGCCATTTGCAATGACATAGATATAACTAGAGGGTATTATGCTTAGCGAAATACGTCAATCAGAGAAAGACAATTATTATATGTTGATAGGCAACATGGCGGGTTTGGGGGGTGGGAAAGGAATAAATGAAACAAGACAGGATCAGGAGGGAGACAAAGCATAAGAGACTTAATTTCACAAAACAAACTGAGGGTTGTCAGGGGGAGGGTTGTAGGGAGAGGGTGGTTGGGTCATGGACATTGGGGAAGGTATGTGCTAAGATGAGTGCTGTGAAGTGTGTAAACCTGGCGATTCACAGACCTGTATTCCTGGGGCTAATAATACATTATATGTTAATAAAATAATAAAAAATTTTTAAAAAGATAAAAATTAATATCAGGGAAAATTAAAAAAATACTGAAAATGAGTGGAAATAGAAATACAAATATCAAAACCCATGGGATTCTGCAAAAGCATTTGTAGAGAGAAGTTTATAGCAATAATATGTTAAAAGAAAATAAAAATGTCAATTAAACAGCTTAATTTTATACCTCATGGAACAAAAAAGAAGAATACACTAAGCCTATAGCTAGCAGAAGGAAGGAAGCAAAGAAGATCAGAGCAGAAATAAATGAAATAGAGACCAAGAAAATAATAGAAGACCAGTGAAAGAAGGGTTGGTTTTATGAATAGCTGAGCAATAAACCTGGAGAAAAAAGGAAAAAGAAACACGTGAAAATAGTTTTGATAATATATTTATTTAACCCAATATGTCCAAATTATTGTCATTTCAACATGCAATCAATATTTTAAAATAGTATTGATATTTTATCATCATCAAAATCGAGTGTAATTTACATTCACAACACATTTCAATTTACTCAGCACATTTCAAGGGTTCTACAGCCACATATAGCTAAAGGTTAAAAATTTGCAATAGCTGTAGATTCAGAATATGACACTGACTGCACAGTGGTAAAAGCCTAAAAATTTAGGCTTTTACTGACTCATGGGCAGTTACCAATTGCCTAATTATATGTGGCCCAGCAGAAGGACATTGGCAAGCTGTCCTGTTAAAAAGATCTTTATATCAGGATCAGCGCTATAGTAATCTCAGCGGGAATTTGAGGAATGCATTAAAGTAGGATGAGTTGAAAACCCATCAGAACTCACTTCCAAGTTCGGAAGGATTTTGGAATGGGCAAGTAGATATCCTGAAGCACTCACTTGAGGTGGCCACCTGGGTCTATGAAATGAGTAGACGTAGAGTCCTGCAATAATGTAGAGGTGGCCTGAATATAGGCATATTTTTCTTACACTTTGTAAGGCACAAAATGCCAATAAGAACTGTTCTGCCTGTTAGCAAAAGAGATAGAGACTACAGATGGCTCCACAGCATCTGCTCTGTGGGGAAGGCCCTGACTTCAGCTGACAAGTGAGACTGATGTCGGTAGCCCTAGGAGCCAACACTTGGGTCCTAATAGGAGTAGACACTTACTCTGGACTAGGCTTTCCTCACCTGGTGGTAGATGCAGAAACTCAAAGTGTGTAAAAGAACCAGAAGAGAAGCTATTGCACCATTTTGTGTGGCTGTCCATCATTTCTTCATAGCAAGTAGCACATTTTATAGCCCATAATGTCCAGCAGTAAGCAGACAGATATCCTCTTTAGAGTACAAGCTTGATAGAAAATTGGAACTGGCAATTAAAACATTGGTGGTCTGAAATGGTCCCAAGGGTGTGCTCACACACAACATGAACATGAGAAGGGCTAATGGTGTGTCCCGACTGTTTTTTCTGGTGGATCTGGGGAACAGGGGATGAGGAAGGATGTTCTAGATCCGTACTTATGTAACATTGCCTTATCTGAATAAAGTGGACGGATAGGGAGGGACTAGTTAGACAGGCATTGCTGCCTACAAGTGAATGAGACTAAACTTAATGCCCCTTCCAAAGATAAAAGTGTTAGGGCAAAGAAGGAGAGAAGGTGGAATAGATGAGGTTAAGAGAATGAATAAATGAATTACATAATGAGGGAATTCAATATTACATAAAAACCTAGAAAGAAAGAATCCTTGGGGCGCCTGGCTGGCTCAGTGGGTTAAGCCGCTGCCTTCGGCTCAGGTCATGATCTCGGGGTCCTGGGATCAAGTCCCGCATCTGGCTCTCTGCTCAGCAGGGAGCCTGCTTCCTCCTCTCTCTCTCTCTGCCTGCCTCTCTGCCTACTTGTGATTTCTCTCTGTCAAATAAATAAATAAAATCTTTTTTTTTTTTAAAAAGAAAGAGAATCCTGACAAAAAGTGATATTCAAAGATAATATTGACTCTTACTCAATTATACCTGATGTCTGAAAGGGTGAAGCTACATATTGCTGACACCACTTCTACTCTGGAACCTGACAAGATCAAATGGATGTCTGCAGACTTGAGTGGCCTTGGCCTGGGAGAAAAAGGTGGCTTCTTGGAGGGGGAGGATATCGGGGCTGGATTCTAAGTGCATCCTAATTGGTGACTGCAATTAACTCTTCAATGATCTCACACTGTTTATGAAGAGAGTCTTGCTGAAGAGTTTCCCCAGGGCAGCTTTCATGTCTCGGTTTCTCAGACTATAAATGAAAGGATTTAACATTGGGGTCACTGCGATATACATCACAGTTATCACTGCATCCTTTAGGCTGTAACTAGACAGAGGGCGGAAATACATGCCCATGACTGTCCCATAATACAGAGAGACAACTGTGAGGTGAGAACCACAGGTAGAGAAGGCTTTGAGCACACCCTTGGTGGATGGAACCCGTAAGACTGTGGAAAAGACCTGGACATAGGAGATGATGATGCATAGTAATGGCACAGAGAAAACACCAACCCCTAGGTACATCATCTTCACATTAAAGTAGGTGTCAGAACACGATAGCTTGAGTAAAGAGGTAATGTCACAATAAAAGTTGGTTACTTCCTTGCTGCCACAGAAGGACAGACGAGCTGTGAGCAGAGTGTGGGAGAGGGCATTGGTATTTCCAACCACCCAAGACCCAACAACTAGGAGGACACATGTCCGAGGGCTCATAATTGTTGTGTAATGAAGTGGGCGGCTGATGGCCACAGCACGATCATACGCCATCACAGCCAGGATGTAGCTATCTGTGTTAGCCATGCCAATCATGAAACACATCTGTGTTAGGCATCCCCTAAAGGAGATGGCCTTGCTGCCTAAGACATGGTTGGCTAGCATTTTAGGGATGGTTACAGAGGAGAAGAGGATGTCAACAAAGGAGAGATTGGCAAGGAAAAAATACATGGGATTGTGAAGGCGAATGTCAGACTGAATGGCCAAGATGATGAGAAGATTCCCAATCAGTGTGATGGGGTAAATGAACAGGAAGAGGATGAAGAAGAAGTCTTCCTGTTGCTGCTGACCACTGACTCCCAGGAGAATGAAACCAAGGGTAAAGGACTCGTTGTCTCCTCTCATCCTCTCATGGATCCTTCAGTAGAAAGAGGAGAGGAGTCCAGAATTATTAATAAAGTTACTGTGTGTAATGGTCTTCCTAAATCACCTCTTTTGACCCCTGTGATTTTTGTGTCTATACTTAGGTGTGCTAAATCCAATAAATTGTTGGGGGGATTCCCTGTTTGTTAGTGTACCTAATTTCCATGTGCTAGAAATTTTGTTAAGCTTTGCAGAAAAATTACAAACATGTGAAAAACAGTTTATTCATCTATTTAGTCATATATGATATAGTCTCTGGTCTGTAGCACCTTACAACTTAATGGAGATTGCAGAATCACATACTAGTTTTATTACACATGGAAATGAAAGGACAATGTTTCGGAGTCTTTGAAAAAATCTCTCCAGTGGAAGGAGTGGTTAGTACAAAAACACTGTGAACAATCAGAAATTCTTCCACCGACTAGACTGAGAATGAACCCAGAGCTAGGAGGTAACTGGTGTCTGTCTGAACTGGCATGGAAGATTGTAAATTTTAAGACTACTGGACTTAGGTCGTAGCAAAGGAAGAATTGGGTGTTTACTCTCCAATTTTGAAAGTAGACATTTACCACTTCCTTCAATAGGTTTCATCTTTATTCCAAGCCCTGAAGTTTGTGGTATCAGAATATTTTTCTCTTTGATCTTCTCTTCCCATTTTTTAAATTATTTCCTCTAATGACTCATCCAATGCCATTGTGGCTTCATCCCCTGCTTAGTAGACTCTAGGTCTCTATGTATAGACCAGATCTTTTCTTCTAATTTCCATGACCAGCCATCCCACCAACATGTCTGACTGAACCTCATCCTCTGCACATCTTTCTTGAGTAGACAATGGAATACTTGAGAAAGAGAATCCTATCTTTTTTATTTTTAATCTCCCTTATGGAGATTACTTGGAATATTATTTTATGTACCAATACATTCGTATTCAATAGTTTGACTATAACCAGGTTTGTTCCATGGCTTCTCACACGGAGGATGCTACCAGGTATTGTCACTTAGGTTATCCCTCACATCGATATCTGATCTTGTTGATTCTTCATTTTAAATAATTCATATATAAGTTTCCTACTTATTGTTTCAGTGCTTTAGCTTTGACCACCATCAATTCCTACCTGAAATATTGTAGTGCTCCCTAGTTTCTCGAATAAAGAAGATTCCCTCTTTTCATTCACCTGAATTCTGAGGCATACTAAGTGTGTCAGAGACTACTAGAATATTACCCAAATCCATTTTGTTCTCTTCTTCCTGGAGACCGGGCTAGACTACATACTCCAGCGTCCCTTACACTGAAGTGTGGCATGTGACTGAGTTCTAGCCAATCTATATATTGAGTTCTGCTCTTCCTCCAAATTCTCTGTCCCCTTGGGCCAGCTGGATGCAAATGGCCTGGAGGCTAACGGGGATGGTGGAATCACATGGTGCTATGAGCTTGTGTCTCCAGTACTCTTCATTCATTCACTCACCATCAGGCACATCCACTAGTGCCACTATGTGACAGATAGAACTTTATTCTGCTTAAACTGTTACATATTTTACATGTATTTGTTACTGTAGCCCAGAAAGACTAAGTAATTCTCAAAATTTTCTGTTTTTTTAAAAAATATTTATTTACTTATTTGAGACAGAGAGAGAGAGTGAGAAGTGAGTGAGCAAGGGCAGAGAGAAACAGAAGAAGGGGGAGAAACAGACTCCCCACTGAGCAGGGACCCAGACTCTGGGCTCAATCCCAGGGCCCTGACATCATGACCTGAGCCAAAGACAGATGCTTAACTGATGGAGCTGCCCAGGCTCCCTAGTAATTCATTAAGTTTTCTAAAGAGATCTTGACCTCAATAATTTAATCTATCTGTAATTAAGTTAATTACTAATTCTCAGTGTCTCCTATAGTACACACTGAAATTATATGGTAGGTAAGGGGAAACAGGTAAAATTACCTTCCCCCAAAAATGTTGTTCTTTTTCATCTCTTCACGTAAACAAATTGGATTTTTTTCTCTTAAATGCCCTTTACCCTGTGTACACAGAATCATGTTATTTCAGAGTTGTGGTGGTTCAATAAATGGGGTGTCTCAGAAACTATGGTTATCTGAAATGGTAGAGAAGTAGAGCATTACAGAGACCATGTTGACAATATGACAGACAGCTGATATTGATACATCAAATCCCTATTAAAACACATAGACTATCTATACTAGTTACTAAAGGAAAAGAAATATATATAGCCAAATCTAAAAGAAAGAAATGGTATTACAGAGGTAAAGAAAGAAAAAGAACTCAGCAGGAGTTGTGGATCAGAGCTGATGTTGTGGTACCCCTGGAAGATGTGGCCACTTATCCATATACAGCAGGGAATTTATATTGAGCCTTCAGCATAAACTTGAAATGTGGTCCTATTTGTGAATAGAACACTAGAAGAAATTATTGCCATATATGAATTGGAAGAGAAAGAACAAAATTGAAAGAGTTCACAGAAAATGATTGTCTAAAGAAATCCATGAGAGACTCCCTATACAAACTACAAATTTTCTGAAAATTTATTTGATGTAAGCCAGTGTTGAAAAGTCAATATTGTTGGTACACTTTAAAAATGCATTGCAAAATATTATTTTAGAAAGATTCCTATTCCCAACAGGAACAGAAAATTTAAGGAATCTAGAAATAATTCTAATAAACAAGGTCCACATTGGGATTCAAAAATTGCAAAACTTTAATGAAGGAAAAGAAGAATATGTAGACATAAGCAATGTATATGGAGACCCAATGTTTTAAATATGTCAATTCTGTTCCATTAATTTATGATCTGTTACAATTCCTGTCAAAACACCACAGATTTCTTTTAACAATGGGCCTTGGTAAAATGGCCCAACCATTCATACAGGAGAACAAAGAGTGAAGAAGACCTGAGACAATTAGAGGAAAAGCATAAGGAGAGAGGACTGCCCTATAGGTATGAAAATTAGTTCCTTTGTTACTTCAAAGATTTGTTTATTTTTGAGAGAGAGAGTGAGCAGTAGGGCAGAGGGAACGAGTCTTCAAGCAGAATCCCCACAGAGTGTAGAGTCTGGCTCACAGAGTGTAGAGTCTGGCTCAATTTCATGACCCATGAGAACAAGACCTGAGCTGAAACAAAGAGTCAAACACTTAACTGATTGAGTCTCCCAGGCATCCCACTCTTGGTACTTCATATAGTGGACTAGCTCTGGCATAGGGACTGACAAATCTACAGAATTCCTGTAACAGACGAGAAAGCCTAGACACAGATTAAGTATTTCTTAGTAATTGGTAGATAATATGGTTGGTTCAGAATCAGGCAGGGAGTGGTTGGGCTGATTGTTGGTAAGGCGTGCTGGACAACTGGATGCTATACATAACAAATAACATGGAAAATGAGTCCTAGAAGATTGATTATGGAAAGCAAAATGTTACCAACTTTAGAAGGAATATATTTATGATATCAGAATAGGAACTGATTTCTTAGTCCAGCACAAAATGTTCAACATATGATAGAACCTGTAAAATTTGACAACCTTAAACTTAAAACATTTGTATGAAACAGACACTATAGAGAACAAAGGAAGAGAAGTCATGGACTGGAAGAGGTATATGATACACACACATCAATAAGGGATCCATGTTCAGAATAAAGAAAATTCCTATACTAAGAGGAAAAAGAGCAAAAACCCAGTAGAAAGTAATGGGAGAGAAGGCTTGAATCAGCAAGTAATAGAAGGAGAAAGTGGAATGCACAATAACCAAAATAAAAGATGTTCAACATAATTAAAATAAAATTCAATTACCATCCTTTGTCGTGGAGCAACCCTAAAGTCTGACAATCCAACCATTAGGAAAGAAAAATTCATTTTATCATGTGGACAACAGTTATCCTGTATCTAGGAAAGCTGATAACTCTTACACCTCTAGTTAACTAACACTTCCAATTCTTGATTATATCCTAGAGTATTATGTGTTCAAGAACATATTTGTATATTGTCATACAGAAAATCTAGTAATGGATAAGTTATTTACAACATTTGCTTTTTTTTTCTTTAAAGATTTTATTTATTTGAGAGAGGGGAAGAGCATGAGTTGGGGGAGGGACAGAAGGAGAAGTAGACTCCATGTTGAGCAGGGCATGGGACTCGATCCCAGGACCCTGAGATCATGACCTGAGCTGAAGGCAGACACTTAACCAACTGGGCCACCCAAGTGCCCCTACCACATTTGCTTATTAATATTGTTCAACAGCTGAACTAAATGTATGTCCATGGAGCAATTTTTAAAAATTGAAATGACATTTCTTTTTTAAAAAATTAATTTATTTTAGAGAATAGAGAGAGCAAGTGCACAGGGTGGAGGAACTGAGAGAGGGGGACAAGCAGACTCCACATTGTGTGTAGAGTCTGACATTGGGCTTGATCCCACAACCCTGAGGTCATGACCTGAGCTGAAATCGAGAGTTGGACGCCTAGCCAGCTGAACCACCCAAGTGTCTTTCATGGAACAAGTTTTAAAACCACAATGTGATGGGGAAAAAAAAGTTGCCATAAGATATTTGGTGAATCACACCATACGTGTAAATTTTAACACATAAAATAATACGTGTATCTGCAGGTAAAGCACATACATCTTAAGTGGGAATACATTACCCATTGTTGAACAACAGTTATCTCTGGGGTGAGAGAGGTAATATTGCCTGGACATTGTTTCCATATGCCTACTCCCATCCTTTTCATTTTCCTCAAAGATTCAGAAGAAAAGTGTCTATGCATCCCATATACTCTCATTATTATTCTCTTCTGCTTCCTCAGCTATGTTACTCCACCATTCTTTCAGCTACAGTATTTGCTCTCTGCAGGGGTTCCTCAACACCAGCTGTTTCCCATTAACCATTAACCATTAAACATATTACAGTCTGTTTAGTCATTCCATGCATGTTCCTCAATCTTTCTAGCTACCATGACACTTCTTATCTATGTTATTCCTTTTTCAGGCAGGCTTCTTTATAGAGACATCTGCTTACAGGACTCCAAATCCTATTTATAATATAAAAGTGTGACTGTACACATGTCTTCAACTAATTCACTATTTAGCATCATCTAACAGATAAAAGTCTCTTTCCTTATCATGGAGAAAATTTCAAAGACAAAGCGTACATTTGAGGAGTACTTCAGGGCAAATGAGTTATATATGTTTATTAGAAGCACCAGATTAAAGCAGGAGAATCAATCTGGAAAAGATGCATGGGTTCATATGTGGAGGATTTTGAACTAGTGCAAACACTTGGTTCTATATTCATTGGGAGGTAGGCTTAGTATAGCGGATGTAGGCCACACTAACTCTTTGTGATACAGGCATATGCACATTTTATTTAATGTAAATATAGGTATATCACATATAAATAAAGTGACTGATCAATAGGGTAACATTTTAGAGTGACAATCTGGTACACAGAGACAATCACAAGGAGATAAAATTAGAAAGTGAAAGAATGTAAGAAAAACAGCACCAGAAAAAGATGAGATTGGTCTAAACACTGCAGGAACAAAAGAAACAGGGAACCAAGGAGAGGGGTATTGGGCAGTCAGGGACTGAGGATGTAGAAGCACAGAGCAAGATGTTGGAGATGATCATGAGGAGAGATGATTCTTGCATAAGCCCAGGAGGAAGAGGTGACAGACAGTATCTTCTCCTCCCCAGAAGAGAAGCAGGACATGCAGCAATGTGAATCCCAGAGGCAGTGACAGCCTTGAGTTTGCTGGAAAGACCCCAGGTTTCTAGGCAATGCTGACCACTAATGACTCTTCCTGGAAGTGTTTGTGCTCTGAGAATTCCAGTCTTGATGGTGCTGAGGACCATCTTTCAGGATACACAAGACAGAATGCCTCCCCTCTCTGGCATCAGTGGTAGCAGACAAAGCCAACAAAAGTCCCCTAAGTGCTTTAAGTATCCCTGATAGTTCAGGCCATCAGTGCTTTGACTGTGAAGTAACACAATTTTCTGAATTTGCCAACATTTGCCAACACCCTTGAGTGTGCGAGTACAAGGTGGCTCTGTAGCTCTTCTAGGAGATGATGGACTCCTGCAAGTCCACACACATGCAAACACACACCCAGACACACACACTTTCAGGAGTCAGAAAAGGCTCAGACTTGGCAAAACCAACAGAAACTCTTCTTCCTGATCCTATTTTCATAGACAAAAGTCCATAGGTAACCCTTGTCAGAGGGGAGGAATTCTTGCCTGCCCTCCCCAACTTTCTCCCTTTTGTCTACCAAATCTAGAGAGTCTAATTCCAGAGCCAAAGTGTGAGTCCTACCTATCTGTGTGACTCTGGACAATTCAATTCACCATTTTTTCATCTGATAAAATGACAAAATACTTCTCCTTACCTCTGAGGGTTTTGTGAGTGTCAAAGGAGCTAACACACACAGGTAGTGCAGTTGTTGGCTCTGTATCCTTTGATGTCACTGTCATAGACTCTTCAACATTTACAGGACTTGGGTTCTTCACTGTGGAGACAGCTCAGATGCTGTCAGAAAGGGTCTTGAACTAGTGGCCTTCACTTCTCTTCTTCTAGTCAGCACCTAGTGTTTGTTAGCCTTCATTTTTGGGCCAGGTATGCTGGATTGTAAATCTTCTGTTCCTGGGGCAGAGAAGGGCTGGGATGTCTTGTAAAGGGAAGCCCCCAGCTTCCCATGTGTGGGAAAAAATGAAGCAGGAGCTGTTTTGGATGGAGCCTGAAGATGAGGACTTCAATTTCTTCTTCAAGGAAGAAGGATATGTTATATCTTCAAGAAAATTATGAATATTCACCAGGTTATAATGTTTTAAAAACTGACTCCCCAAGGTGTTCATTCAGGCCTAAATCCAAATAATCATTGAGGCCTGTTGACACACTCTTATATTTGTCTCCTGAGGGGACACAGTGGCTCTCAAGGGTAATCTTTCTCATAGTTCTCTTCTAGAGAAAAGATAGGTAAGGTGGTATCAGGCAGAATGTGTCTCTATGACCCAAGCCCTGGGTTGACTTATTCTAGCCCCTTTGTTGAAATGTGGGCCCCCCTACTGTTCAACACAAACTTGAAACCACCCCTTGGGATACAAAGGCTGTGCTACAGCTGGTCATTCTTCCAGACTACTCCAAAAACTTTGTGGTGTTAAGTCTGCGGGGAGAAAGAATTCTATTTCATCTTTCCTTTAGGATTTGGCTTGAGGAGAGTTAGTGTAGATACTATACTTTCTTTATCTAGCATGCTGAGGCATTTGTAGAGATGAATGGGACTTAGTTGTTTATCTGGTCAGCTTCATGTGTTTGTTACCTTTAGAAAAGGTCTGCTTAATGGTAATTGTTCTATAACTTAGCACCTTCTGTGGCAGAGAAGTCACTTCCTTTCTTAGAAGTTTGTGGTGAAGACTAAGCTCTGGACAGATGTCTCTCTCTTACTGGCTGTAATTGACCCTGGACAGTTATTAAAAATACTTTCTCACCTTTAAAATAAGAGCACCAATACTGTTAATACTACCCTACAATACAACTAATATGCTCATAAAGTTTCTGTGAGGATCAAATGAATTAATATCTTAAGTGTCTTTAGAAGAGTCTAGCAGATAGAACTTAGGTAAAGGCCCAATCAGTGTTAACTGTTATTTTATGAAGTCCTGATCTACTCCTGTAGTTGTTGGATGCCTCTCTAAAATCTTCCATCAGACTGTGCATATCTACTACAGATGTTAGTACAACACTGTTTCACCACACTCTGCTCTAGACATGTTTCAAGTCATGCTACCCAGTGATCTGTTGTTACTGTGTTATGTTAGGATCATGCTCCAGTGTCCAAGACTCAGATACTATGACATGTCATGATAATATTTCTTCTTTGTAATCACCATTTTGATGTTGACTTGCTTTCCAGAGTCTCTTGCTACTTCTAGTTTTTTTTTTTTTAACTGGGAATGCACTAGAGGCAAGGGATTATGCAATGGTATTGGAGAGAACTATGAAGAAAATGATATTTAATACAAAATATTTGCAAATATTAACTGTGGACAGTGACTTTCATTAACGTACAAAAGAATCTTTGACTGTCTCCTCCCCACAAAGAGAAAAACCTCTGGATGTTAAGAGAAGGTAAATTGAGGTGTCTGCTGGCAAATCCAGGCTTGAGAAAATCTCTTCTCATTTAAACATCTTTTAAAGGACTGGTTTATGAAATGTATTTGCAGAGTAGGATAGAGAGCAACATCTTACATACCATAACACACACACACACACACACACACACACATACACACACACACTTATACCTGAAAACAGTGTAAGAATGGAAACAAAATTTTTATGAATTAATTTTTTTCATGTTAACACATGAAAACATATAGTATAAGTCAGAAACAAATTTAGATGAAAATGTAACTGATATAGAAACAACAAACAGTAATGATTAAGAACAACAACAACAAAAAGATTTCAATTGACTTTATGTGGAATTGACATCAGACAAACATTAGTAATGTGGAGAACAGATTTCAGAAATCTTTCCAGATGAATATTAAAATAAGGAGTTTAAAATAATAATGTAAATTAGCTAGATTTAAAATAAACACTTAAAATGAAAAAATGAGTTTAAAACAATAAAATAGAGAAATATGGGTGTTGAAAAGAATGTGGAATTCTGACTTAAGAACAATAGTTGTTCCAGAGGGAGGAAAACCCAACAAACAGAACTCAAGCAACAGTTAAAAGTTGCACCAAAATGTAATATTGTAGGGAACCCAAAGTGAAATTCCAACCATACTCTGGATAATATTAATGTTGATATCCCTAGATGTATCCTAGTGATACATTTTATTTTTGACAGGAGAAAAAAAAAATTTTTTGGAATGAAAATTACAGTGCAGGGAGTAACAGATTAATTTTTTAATGTTTTTTATTAATATATTTATTTTCAGCATAACAGTATTCATTATTTTTTCACCACACCCAGTGCTCCATGCAATCCGTGTCCTCTATGATACCCACCTCCTGGTACCCCAAACTCCCACTCCCCCACCACTTCAAACCCCTCAGATTGTTTTTCAGAGTCCATAGTCTCTCATGGTTCACCTCCCCTTCCAATTTCCCCCAACTCCCTTCTCCACTCTAAGTCCCCATGTCCTCCATGCTATTTGTTATGCTCCACAAATAAGTGAAACCATATGATAATTGACTCTCTCTGCTTGACTTATTTCACTCAGCATAATCTCTTCCAGTCCCGTCCATGTTGCTACAAAAGTTGGGTATTCATCCTTTCTGATGGAGGCATAATACTCTATCCCCAGGGGTACAGGTCTGTGAATCACCAGGTTTACACACTTCACAGCACCAAAGCACATACCCTCCCAAATGTCCATAATCCCACCCCCTTCTCCCAAACTCCCTCCCCCCAGCAACCCTCAGTTTGTTTTGTGAGATTAAAAGTCACTTATGGTTTGTCTCCCTCCCAATCCCATCTTGTTTCATTTATTCTTCTCCTACCCACTTAAGCCCCCATGTTGCATCACCACTTCCTCATATCAGGGAGATCATATGATAGTTGTCTTTCTCTGCTTGACTTATTTCGCTAAGCATGATACGCTCTAGTTCCATCCATGTTGTTGCAAATGGCAAGATTTCATTTCTTTTGATGGCTGCATAGTATTCCATTGTGTATATATACCACATCTTCTTGATCCATTCATCTGTTGATGGACATCTAGGTTCTTTCCATAGTTTGGCTATTGTGGACATTGCTGCTATAAACATTCGGGTGCATGTGCCCCTTTGGATCACTACATTTGTATCCTTAGGGTAAATACCCAATAGTGCAATTGCTGGGTCATAGGGCAGTTCTATTTTCAACATTTTGAGGAACCTCCATGCTGTTTTCCAGAGTGGCTGCACCAGCTTGCATTCCCACCAACAGTGTAGGAGGGTTCCCCTTTCTCCGCATCCTCGCCAGCATCTGTCATTTCCTGACTTGTTTATTTCAGCCATTCTGACTGGTGTGAGGTGATATCTCATTGTGGTTTTGATTTGTATTTCCCTGATGCCGAGTGATATGGAGCACTTTTTCATGTGTCTGTTGGCCATCTGGATGTCTTCTTTGCAGAAATGTCTGTTCATGTCCTCTGCCCATTTCTTGATTGGATTATTTGTTCTTTGGGTGTTGAGTTTGCTAAGTTCTTTATAGATTCTGGACACTAGTCCTTTATCTGATATGTCATTTGCAAATATCTTCTCCCATTCTGTCAGTTGTCTTTTGATTTTGTTAACTGTTTCCTTTGCTGTGCAAAAGCTTTTGATCTTGATGAAATCCCAATAGTTCATTTTTGCCCTTGCTTCCCTTGCCTTTGGCGTTGTTCCTAGGAAGATGTTGCTGCGGTTGAGGTCAAAGAGGTTGCTGCCTGTGTTCTCCTCAAGGATTTTGATGGATTCCTTTCGCACATTGAGGTCCTTCATCCATTTTGAGTCTATTTTTGTGTGTGGTGTAAGGAAATGGTCCAATTTTATTTTTCTGCATGTGGCTGTCCAATTTTCCCAGCACCATTTATTGAAGAGGCTGTCTTTTTGCCATTGGACATTCTTTCCTGCTTTGTCGAAGATTAGTTGACCATAGAGTTGAGGGTCTATTTCTGGGCTCTCTATTCTGTTCCATTGATCTATGTGTCTGTTTTTGTGCCAGTACCATGCTGTCTTGATGACGACAGCTTTGTAATAGAGCTTGAAGTCCGGAATTGTGATGCCACCAACGTTGGCTTTCTTTTTCAATATCCCTTTGGCTATTCGAGGTCTTTTCTGGTTCCATATAAATTTTAGCATTATTTGTTCCATTTCTTTGAAAAAGATGGATGGTACTTTGATAGGAATTGCATTAAATGTGTAGATTGCTTTAGGTAGCATAGACATTTTCACAATATTTATTCTTCCAATCCAGGAGCATGGAACATTTTTCCATTTCTTTGTGTCTTCCTCAATTTCTTTCATGAGTACTTTATAGTTTTCTGAGTATAGATTCTGTGTCTCTTTGGTTAGGTTTATTCCTAGGTATCTTATGGTTTTGGGTGCAATTGTAAATGGGATTGACTCCTTAATTTCTCTTTCTTCTGTCTTGCTGTTGGTGTAGAGAAATGCAACTGATTTCTGTGCATTGATTTTATATCCTGACACTTTACTGAATTCCTGTATAAGTTCTAGCAGTTTTGGAGTGGAGTCTTTTGGGTTTTCCACATATAGTATCATATCATCTGCGAAGAGTGATAATTTGACTTCTTCTTTGCCGATTTGGATGCCTTTAATTTCCTTTTGTTGTCTGATTGCTGAGGCTAGGACCTCTAGTACTATGTTGAATAGCAGTGGTGATAATGGACATCCCTGCCGTGTTCCTGACCTTAGCGGAAAAGCTTTCAGTTTTTCTCCATTGAGAATGATATTTGCGGTGGGTTTTTCATAGATGGCTTTGATGATATTGAGGTATGTGCCCTCTATCCCTACACTTTGAAGAGTTTTGATCAGGAAGGGATGCTGTACTTTGTCAAATGCTTTTTCAGCATCTATTGAGAGTATCATATGGTTCTTGTTCTTTCTTTGATTGATGTGTTGTATCACACTGACTGATTTGCGGATGTTGAACCAACCTTGCAGCCCTGGAATAAATCCCACTTGGTCGTGGTGAATAATCTTTTTAATGTACTGTTGAATCCTATTGGCTAGTATTTTGTTGAGTATTTTCGCATCTGTGTTCATCAAGGATATCGGTCTATAGCTCTCTTTTTTGATGGGATCCCTGTGTGGTTTTGGGATCAAGGTGATGCTGGCCTCATAAAATGAGTTTGGAAGTTTTCCTTCCATTTCTATTTTTTGGAACAGTTTCAGGAGAATAGGAATTAGTTCTTCTTTAAATGTTTGGTAGAATTCCCCCGGGAAGCCGTCTGGCCCTGGGCTTTTGTTTGTTTGGAGATTTTTAATGACTGTTTCAATCTCCTTACTGGTTATGGGTCTGTTCAGGCTTTCTATTTCTTCCTGGTTCAGTTGTGGTAGTTTATATGTTTCTAGGAATGCATCCATTTCTTCCAGATTGTCAAATTTATTGGCGTAGAGTTGCTCATAGTATGTTCTTATAATAGTTTGTATTTCTTTGGTGTTAGTTGTGATCTCTCCTCTTTCATTCATGATTTTATTTATTTGGGTCCTTTCTCTTTTCTTTTTGATAAGTCTGGCCAGGGGTTTATCAATTTTATTAATTCTTTCAAAGAACCAGCTCCTAGTTTCGTTGATTTGTTCTATTGTTTTTTTGGTTTCTATTTCATTGATTTCTGCTCTGATCTTTATGATTTCTCTTCTCCTGCTGGGCTTAGGGTTTCTTTCTTGTTCTTTCTCCAGCTCCTTTAGGTGTAGGGTTAGGTTGTGTACCTGAGACCTTTCTTGTTTCTTGAGAAAGGCTTGTACCGCTATATATTTTCCTCTCAGGACTGCCTTTGTTGTGTCCCACAGATTTTGAACCGTTGTATTTTCATTATCATTTGTTTCCATGATTTTTTTCAATTCTTCTTTAATTTCCCGGTTGACCCATTCATTCTTTAGAAGGATGCTGTTTAGTCTCCATGTATTTGGGTTCTTTCCAAACTTCCTTTTGTGGTTGAGTTCTAGCTTTAGAGCATTGTGGTCCGAAAATATGCAGGGAATGATCCCAATCTTTTGATACCGGTTGAGTCCTGATTTAGGACCGAGGATGTGATCTATTCTGGAGAATGTTCCATGTGCACTAGAGAAGAATGTGTATTCTGTTGCTTTGGGATGAAATATTCTGAATATATCTGTGATGTCCATCTGGTCCAGTGTGTCGTTTAAGGCCTTTATTTCCTTGCTGATCTTTTGCTTGGATGATCTGTCCATTTCAGTGAGGGGAGTGTTAAAGTCCCCTACTATTATTGTATTATTGTTGATGTGTTTCTTTGATTTTGTTATTAATTGGTTTATATAGTTGGCTGCTCCCACGTTGGGGGCATAGATATTAAAATTGTTAAATCTTCTTGTTGGACAGACCCTTTGAGTATGATATAGTGTCCTTCCTCATCTCTTATTATAGTCTTTGGCTTAAAATCTAATTGATCTGATATAAGGATTGCCACTCCTGCTTTCTTCTGATGTCCATTAGCATGGTAAATTCTTTTCCACCCCCTCACTTTAAATCTGGAGGTGTCTTCGGGCTTAAAATGAGTTTCTTGGAGGCAACATATAGATGGGTTTTGTTTTTTTATCCATTCTGATACCCTGTGTCTTTTGACAGGGGCATTTAGCCCATTAACATTCAGGGTAACTATTGAGAGATATGAATTTAGTGCCATTGTATTGCCTGTAAGTTGACTGTTACTGTATATGGTCTCTGTTCCTTTCTGATCTACCACTTGTAGGCTCTCTCTTTGCTTAGAGGACCCCTTTCAATATTTCCTGTAGAGCTGGTTTGGTATTTGCAAATTCTTTCAGTTTTTGTTTGTCCTGGAAGCTTTTAATCTCTCCTTCTATTTTCAATGATAGCCTAGCTGGATATAGTATTCTTGGCTGCATGTTTTTCTCGTTTAGTGCTCTGAAAATATCATGCCAGCTCTTTCTGGCCTGCCAGGTCTCTGTGGATAAGTCAGCTGCCAATCTAATATTTTTACCATTGTATGTTACAGACTTCTTTTCCCGGGCTGCTTTCAGGATTTTCTCTTTGTCACTGAGACTTGTAAATTTTACTATTAGGTGACGGGGTGTGGGCCTATTCCTATTGATTTTGAGGGGCGTTCTCTGAACCTCCTGAATTTTGATGCTCGTTCCCTTTGCCATATTGGGGAAATTCTCCCCAATAATTTTCTCCAGTATACCTTCTGCTCCCCTCTCTCTTTCTTCTTCTTCTGGAATCCCAATTATTCTAATGTTGTTTCGTCTTATGGTGTCACTTATCTCTCGAATTCTCCCCTCGTGGTCCAGTAGCTGTTTGTCCCTCTTTTGCTCAGCTTCTTTATTCTCTGTCATTTGGTCTTCTATATCACTAATTCTTTCTTCTGCCTCATTTATCCTAGCAGTGAGAGCCTCCATTTTTGATTGCACTTCATTAATAGCTTTTTTTATTTCAACTTGGTTAGATTTTAGTTCTTTTATTTCTCCAGAAAGGGCTTTTATATCTCTCGAGAGGGTTTCTCTAATATCTTCCATGCCTTTTTCGAGCCCGGCTAGAACCTTGAGAATTGTCATTCTGAACTCTAGATCTGACATATTACCAATGTCTGTATTGATTAGGTCCCTAGCCTTCGGTACTGCCTCTTGTTCTTTTTTTTGTGTTGAATCTCTGGCGGTTTTTATGTTTGTTCACTTTTTTTTTCTCTCACTTTGACCGCTTTTGATGGTTTTTATAGTTTTAGAGGAAAACAAACTGCACCCTGATCTCCTTCTCAGAGAGAAGCCTTAGTCTGGCTGCAGAGCTTAAATAAGTTCCCCCTTGGCTGCTGGCAGAGCAGGTTCCAAGTCGAGGTCCCTGGAGATGCAAGATCTTTTGCTTGTACCCAAAGCCAAGGCAGTGGCGGCTGTCTGGGCAGCTCCAGACCGCTAGAGAGGTTCCAAGGAGCAATTGCACACTGAGATTTTCCCGCTGGCCAGGGCTGGGAGTGCCTGATCTTTCAGGATCTAAGAGCGCTGGGCTTGCGCGCACCAGTTTCAGGGGAGACTGTGGGTCGTGCGCGGGTCTCAGGCTCTGAGAACATGGCGCAGGTCCGAAAGCACCAGGGTGGGCCTTCCATGCACCTCTCTTGGGGTAGAGTTTGGTGCAGGCGTCTGAGGTTCTGAAACAATGGCACATATCATAGGGTGCCGGCTGGGCCTTTGTACTTCTCTCAGGGGAGTATCTCAGGCTCTATAGCAGGGCTCGAGCATTCTGCCGCCCAGCGTGGCTCCCATCCCCTCACAGGAAATGGACCCCACACGTTCTCGGGCGTGCTGGTGGCTTAGGGACCAAGAGTTGGTTTCTCCACCGCACTCTCTTTGCCTCAGCGCCAGGGGAGGCTGTCCTGGGATGGGGGACTTAAGCCCCTGTCCTTAGCCACCCCGATTCCCACAATTTCCCCCCACGATCCTTTGCTCTTTTGGAGTGCTTTCAACCAGTCTCCAAGTTAATGCTGGTCCCCAGACGCAGGGCACTCTTGCTCGTATTGGAGTATTATTTTCCAACCGGTCACTCTGGTGGCTCCCTCCCCCTTTTGTTTATCTTCCAATATCAGTCACTGTTCCCACTTCGCTTTACCTGTCTACTGGCATCTTCTGCCCCTGTAGAGATCCAGACGTGTATAATTCTGATCTCAGGCTGATTTCATGGGTGATCGGAGTTCTTTGGTAGGTAATCAGCTCACTTTGGGGTACGGGCTGAAAAGGCGCCTCCTCCTATTTCCCCGCCATCTTGTCCCCCCGAGTAACAGATTTCTTAAAAAGAAATAGAAATTCAAACTTGCTTCAGATTTCTGCCTACAACATACTGATGGCATAAAATACTGAAGTATTATCAGAGTTTTAGGATAAATATTTTATAACTCAAAATTCTATACCCAGTTAGGTTATTCCTATTGTAAATAGGTTTATGAGACTAAATGAATATATTGAAAATACTTTTTAAAAAAATAACATTTTGTCAGCACAAATTTAATTATTGTGAGTAACCAGCATTTTAAATCTGCATAATTTAGCAAGACCATGAATTTGAATACTGGGAATGAATGCAGGAAGCAAAACACATTCTGATTCTTGTGTTAAGTCATTGTTTTGTTCTTGACTTTATAAACAGAAAAATGAAGGTATAAGTATCTACTACTTAAAGAGATATCTCCTAGCAGAATTAAAAAAAAAGTAGAAGTCACTATATCAACTCAAATCAGCTGTGATCTATATGATATTATAGAAAAAGATTCAGATTTTCATATTTTCAGTTTAAAAGAAGACATCTCCCAGAGTTAGATACCCATTCTAAATTTATTTTTTAATCACTTTATTTTTTTATTATATTCAGTTAGTCAACATATAGAACATCAATAATTTTGGTGTAGTGTTCAACAATTCATTTGTTGTATATAAAACCCAGTGGTCATCCCAACATGTGTCCTTCTCAATATCCACTACCCAGTTACCTCATTTCCCAACACTCTCCCTTCTGTAACTCCTAGTATGTTTCCTGGAGTAGAGTCTCTCATAGTTTGTCTCCCTCTCTGATTTCATCCCATTCAGTTTTCCCTCACTTACCCTGTGGTCTTCTGCCCTAATCCTTATGTTCCACATATGAGTGAAACCATATGGTAATTGTCTTTCTCTGCTTCACTTATTTCACTTAGCACCATGCCCTCCAGTTCCATCCATGTTGATGCAAATGATGGGTATTCATTTGGCTGAGTAATATTTGTATATAGGGACCACATCTTCTTTATCCATTCTTCTGTTAGAGGACATCTTGTCTCCTTCCACAGTTTGACTACTGTGGACATTTCTGCTATGAACATTGAGATTCAAGTGTTCCTTCTTTTCACTACATCTGTGTCTTTGGGATAAATACATAAATACCTAGTAATGCAATTTCTGGGTCCTAGGGTAGCCCTATTTTTAATGTCTTGAGGAACGTCCATACCGTTTTCCAGAGTGTTATACCAGCTTGCATTTCTACCACCTGTGTAAGAGGGCTCCCCTTTTTCCACATCCTCTCCAACATTTGTTGTTTCCTGTCTTGTTAATTTTTGCCATTCTAATTGGTGTAAGGTGGTTATTTCATTGTGGGTTTGATTTGTATTTCCCTGACGGCTAGTGACACTGAGAACTTTTCCATGTGTCTGTTATAGCCATTTGTATGTCTTTTTGGGGGAAGTGTCTGTTCATATCTTTTGCCCATTTCTTGACTGGGTTATTTGTTTTTTTGGGTGTTGAATTTGAGACGTTCATTATAGATTCTGGATACCAGTCCTTTATCTATAATGTCATTTGCAAATATCCTCTCCCATTCCATGGGTGCCTCTTAATTTTGTTGACTGTTTCCTTTGCTGTGCAGAGGCTTATCTTGTTGAAGTCCCAAGAGTTTATTTTTGCTTTTCTCTCCCTTGCCTTTAGAGACGTGTCTTGAAAGAAGTTACTGTGGCCAATGTCAAAGAGGTTACTGCCTATGTTCTCCTCTAGGATTTTGATGAATTTCTGTCTCACATTGAGGTCTGTCAACCATTTTGAGTTTGTGTACAGTGTAAGAGAATGGTCCAGTTTCATTCTTCTGCATGTGGCTTCCAATTTTCCCAGCACCATTTGTTGAAGAGACTGTCTTTTATCCCATTGGATGTTCTTTTCTGCTTTGTCTCAGATTAGTTGACCAGAGAGTTGAGGGTCCATTTCTGGAGTTTCTATTCTGTTCTATCGATCTATGTGTCTGTTTTTGTGCCAGTACCATACTGTCTTGATGATTACAGCTTTGTAATAGAGCTTGAAGTCTGGAATTGTGATGCTGCCAACTTTTCATTTGAAATGGGTTTATTTGTTTCTGCTCTCATTCTGTTTGGGTTGGTTTTATCCCATTTTTATTTCATATCTATACCTATAACTATACTATATTTGTATCTACTTCTATTTATATATACTTTTATGGGGTGTTTTATAATCTGGTAAAATTATTCGCACCCCACTCTGACTGTATTTGAAATAATTAACATAACTACACTGAAAGGGGACAGAAAAAGTAGCCTAAGTAATTCTTGGACACAGTATTTTGACTAAATATCCTCATACTAAATTAAATTAAATACTAAATTAAAAAAGAGACTGTAAACACATAACTCTAATTATTTATTTAGTTCCCTTAGTGTCATGGGTTAGCAGTTCTAAGGCAATTTCATGTATGTTCTAAGATTGATCTTTTCTATATAGTGTTTCCTGGGGGAAGGGCAAGGAAAGTACTGGCTACAGGGATGCTGGTGGAGTGGGGGCTGTGCTGGCTCTAGGCCCTGATCACATGCATACTCAGAGGACCAGCGCTGGACCCTCTCTGGGGGAGGGCAACTGCTGGTGGACCCTCTCTGGGGGAGGGCAACTGCTGGTGATCCAGGAGGTGGTGGTCATCAGGGATCTGTGGTGGAGCAGCGAGAAGGTCCAGAGCTGAGTTTTCTGGAACCCACTGCTCCTGATACCACTTAGTTCTCAGAGTCTTCTACTGTGTTCCAATATCTTTTCCTCTTTTATTCTTCCTCCAAGCTTATAGTGACCTTCTCATAAAAATTGAGGAAAAAATTCTGATAATGACCATGACTTCATACATTTTCTTCTGTCTCAAGGGATGATTTCCTCCATATAATATATCCTAATTTTAGCAGAGGCCTTTTGTGAATTGATTAAAGTGTCATTTTTTTTTTTTGATAGATGTGGTGGCTCTCTAGTTCAGCCCAAGAGACAGGCAGTTAATAACTTTTCTTGGAGGAAATCCCAACACTGCTGGACCACATCCTTCCCTTTACCAGAAACTGCTCCTGAGGGAATATAAAGGGTGTGGGACAATTACTGAGTTTCAAACTCCCTCAAGACTCCTGAAGCACTCATACTGAGGCTATCTAAGAAAGAAAGAAATAGCACAAGTCCCCTTATGACCCAGAGCTGAGAACCCTAGAATTACACCAGTGGTCCTGATATTATGACCAAACACACTCTTGTGTGCAGCTCTACTACAGCTGGGGTGTAGGAAAGGCTGGCTGCAGCACAGGTAGACAACCTGGATATGAGCCTGTTTTTATGTTCTCTGCTCCACACAGTGACAGCCTCTGAGTTTTCATGTTAATTTCCAATGATGTAGAGGATGGAAGAAGAGGCAGTGAGTCATTGCTGATGGAGGCTGAGATGGACACAGGCAGGAAGGTAAGCTTCACAGCTGGAATGGAACAAACCCCAATATATGTTTGAACAATGACAAACAGACCAAGTATGTCCTAGGTGCAGTGAGAAGTATGAGGATAAATAAGGCAGGCTTGCCATCTCTAAAGGGTCAGAGTCAGGTAGGGAAGAATAGACCTAAATGTTTGATAATGAAAGTATAAGAAAATCTTGACACTTGCATTATTTGAGAGGAAGGATGACATTAAGTCTTTTCCACCAGAAGACAAGAGATTCCCAAGAAAGTTTATGAAAGTCACCAAATGAAGTGACAGAAAATAGGTGATGGGGAGAGCAGACAACAGAGGATCCCTGCAGGCTAGTGCATTCACAAACAAGGGCAGCAGGAGGGTTTAGGGCCAGCACCCTTGGGCAGGGAAGAGGGACTGGCAGGAGAAGTGTTTCCTTTCATGCACAAGAAAACCCCAGGATGAATCTTTTAGGATGGCTATGGATTTCAAACTCTAGACCCCATGGGGAGACTCAGAAAGTTGCCTATCACCAAAGAGAGTCTGTGTTCTGAATGAGAATTCCTTTCTATGGGACTGATCCTTGGCAGTAAGTGGTCCCAGGTTGGGGTAGGAATAAAGAATTTCTACTCCTTTCTTCCTCTATATCAAGACAAGCCTATAGTTGGTCATTGCTCCCAGTTGCAGACAATTCAAGGTTCTGGACTTTTTAAATATAGGTCAGTGGATAGAACCCCTCCCTCCACCTCCACACGAATTCAGGGAAACTACCTTTTTGTTTCTCCTCACAATGTGGGCCTCAGTCTTCTGGAGGTATAATGGAGGCACAGAATTACACATCTTCCAGTGAGTGCATTCACCCAGGCATTGTGTGTTTATGAACAACTCTTTAGTGCCAGGCATTATCTTAGGTGCTAGGGAATCAGAGAAAGAGAGTACACAGTGGCCCTGACTTCTTGATGCTTTCATTTTGGTGGGGAGGCTGGATTTAATGAGGTTAAGTTATGTTGTTTTTATATACAAATATGACTGATTTGTGTATGTTGATTCTACAACATGTTACTATTCTCAATAGTCTTGTGGTTTCTCTGTTCATTTTCTTGCATTCTCCAGAAATCTCTTTTTGTAACAATGCTTACCAGGTTTTAAAATCAGCATTATACCTTCTTTAGAAAAATATTTTGGAAGTTTGCCTTCTCTTTCTATATTCTGACTAGAAAAAGAGATTGTCTACCATTTATAGTTTTGACAGGATCTCTTATTAAACTAGATGATCTTGGCACTTTTTTAGGGAGAGGATCTTTGACAGATATGCTAAATTGTGTTTCTGTTGTCGGGTGTTTTCCACCATCCCTGCAGGAGGATTACTGTTGACGCTTGAACAATGGGCTAGAGGAGCAGATCCCTCCCACATAAATGAGAAAAATCCATATATAACTTTTGACTCTCCCAAAAGTGTTGACCAGAAGCCTGACTCATAACATAAATACTCATTAACACATATTTTTTATGTTATATGTATTATATGTTGTATTCTTACAATAAAATAAGCTAGAGAAAAGAAAATGTTATTAAGAAAATCATAAGGGAGGGCACCTGGGTGGCTCAGTTGGTTAAGTGTCTGACTCTTGATTTAGACTCAGGTCATGGTCTCAGGGTGGTGATATGGAGTCCTGCATGGGGCTCTGCATGCAACGGAGAGTCTGCTTAAGATTCTTTCCCTCAGAAAACAAAAAACAAAACAAAACAAAAAAAAAAACGAAAAAGAAAAAAAAAACTAGAAAGAATAGTGAGTATGTGAGCATGTGTGAGAGGCACGATGAGCCTTATCCCACGTTATTTAATCATTCTCCATGTATTCAGAGCTACAGACCAATGCTGCAGGTAGCCTCTCTTCTAAGAGCAACGGTGATAGCACTGAGTGGTAGAGGCTACTAGGAATAATGCAATTTGTTTACAAATGTGTGTAAGCCGCAACTTTTAATTTGCAAAACAACAAAATATTTCTAGGACTTAAAAATAAAATCATACTGTCTAAAAAAAAAAAAAAAAGATTCTTTCCCTCTTCTCCTCCCCCTGCTCTTTCTCTCTCTCTTTCAAAATAAATAAATAAATCTTAAACAAAAAAAGAAAAGAAAATCATAAGGAAAACACATTTACAGTACTGTGCTATAAAAAAAATCTGTGTGTTATTGGATTTGTGCAATTCAAACCTGGGTTGTTCAAAGGTCAACTGTATACCCCCCTCCCCCACTATTTGCCATGTCACTTGCAACTGCCTACCTGTGGAAAGTTATAGTTATGTGTCCCTCTGATGTCTGGTTAGCCATGATACTTGTTTTTTTAAATTTATTTTTAGTATAACAGTATTCATTATTTTTGCACCACACCCAGTGCTCCATGCAATCCATGCCCTCTATAATACCCACCACCTGGTACCCCAAATGATACTTGTTTTAACAGTGAAGTTGAGTGGACATGATGTGTACCCATTCCAAGTAAAAGCTATAAATTTACAATTGCGCATTTTTACAAGCTCTTGCTCTTTTCTCTTTCCCCTTAAGAATGGCATGTCATAAATAAGGGCTATTTCTTCCGACTGGATCCCAGAATAAAGAAGATGCATGAGTCCATGCTAAGCAGAACAACATACACCTTGCTGTTGACATATAATGTAAGTGAGAAAATAAGCCTTTGTTTTTTGTAAGCCATTGTGATTTGAGGATAGTTTCTACCACAGTACTACCAAGAGAAAAATGATTAACACAACATTTATTTTTCTTTGTGGATGTGGCTTATCCTTTATCCATCTCTACCAGTGTTATTCTTGGTAGCTTTTATTGTCCAAAGATTATTCATTTCACCTAGAACTACACATTTCTTTGCATCTACTCTAGCTAAGTAGTCTTATGATTTTAGATAACTTCTTTTTCAATTTATGTCCCTCTCTGTCATTTCTTATTCTGTTTATTTGTGTTTCTCTCTCTGATCCCCCCCTTTATTTTTGCTTGATTAGATTAGCAAATGATTTATCCATTACATTATTTTTTTTTTAGTATACATAATTCATATACCATACAATACATCCAAAGGGTGCAGTTCAATGGCTTTTATTATTTTTTATATTCACTGAATTTTGTTACAATCTTCACAATAAGTTTGCAACATTTTAATTTAATTTATTTATATGACAGAGAGAGACACAGTGAGATAATATTATAATATATAATATAATATATTAATATTTAGTTTATTTTTGTTACTCATTTTGTGTCAGATGCTTATTGTATTATTTACTATTTATTATTTTATATATTAATATATAATATTATATATCAATATAATAATATTATATATTTATTATTATTTACTATTATTCATGTAAGTATTTAAGGCAATAAATTTTCCTTTAATTACTATGTTAGCAATATTCCATAGACTCTGGTACATGACATTACTATTATTATTTTCTGAATATTCTGAAATTTAGATTTTTATTTCTCCTTTGGACCTGAGAGTTACTTAATAGAGATACTTGAAACATTTCTTTCCAGTTTGAAAGGCTATTTTTGTTTTTTGGCTTTGTTATTAATGTCTACTTCTACTGTATTTTGGTCAGAGATCATTAGTTGAATTATTACTGCTATTTGGGATTTTTAAAAATTGTCTCTGTGGCCTTATGTATTTTTTTGTAATGTGCTCTACAGGAACTTGAAAGTAAGTATTTATTACTATTCCTGGAACACAGTAATATATATTATATATACATATATTTATACACATATATTCACATACATATCTTATTATTTTTGTTTCATATTACCTATTCTTACTTTTTAAAGTGTTTTTAAGGATTTTTTTTTAAGTAAACTAACTCTACCTCCAACATGTGGCTTGAACTCATGACCCTGAGATACTCACATGCTCTACTGACTGAGCCAGCCAGGCACCCCTATTCTTGTTCATTTTTAATCACTTGATCTGCCTTGGATGACAAAAGTTTATTTAAGCTGATTGTCTTTCTTACCAGACTAATATCCCTGACCCTCTGTTCTCCTTATACCTGGAGGGACTTTTCTGATTGCTCAATTTTGGCCCTCAGCTTCTCTGTGCTCATCAGGAATCTGATCAGTTTCAGGAAAAGCTTTGTTCCGTTCTTCCACATTATATGTTTTATGAAAGCAGACTCCCCTCTGGAGAGGCCCATGTTGTCCCACTGAGCCTGTGAAAGGGAAAACAGATTTAATTTTGGAGGAGTATTACAAAGCTTATTTAGTGAATACAGCTAATATAAATTCTCCAACCTAGTCTTTTTCAGTAACAAAGGTGATTCTTTTTCTCCATCTGACTGACTGACTCTGTGACTAACCCTCAGTTGGCTCCACACATGGGAAAGGAGCAGAATTTTCTTGTACTATTGAGCCTACTCAAGCTCTGACACCTCTTCCGGCTCAAATAGCTTTTGTGGTCCTTATAACATACAGAGTAAAGTTTCAGTTTCTTTACTTTCCATGCCAAACACTCCCAAAGTTAACTTTTAGTTCTCTTTCTGGCACTAACTCAGCCTACAATCCCTCCTCCATCTCACTCTCAAAACCCCTGTTCTCCATCTCTGGGCTTGTCTAGGGCTTCCTACTGCCTGGCTTTTATTCAAAAGTTTGCCTCCATATGCTGAACACATCCATCTGGCAAGATCCTGAACTATATTCCTTTGCTGCCACAGTCTACTTTGTCTCAGAAATGTGTGTGTGTGTGTGTGTGTGTGTGTGCACGCGCGTGTGTGTACATCCAACAATTTTGGAGATTTTGGAGATTAGAAATGATGATTCCTTCCTTGTTGTTACATATAACTGAAGAAGAGTTATCTGAACATGTCTTTATTCAATAACTGATTGTTCAATTGACTTCTTGAGGAATGGATAATATGAAATGATCTTTGAAATACTGACTTTTGGGCATGATGGGGTGGAACAGGTAGTCTGGGGTCTGAGAGAGTTTTGTTGTCAGTAGAATGGGTAGAGAACCCTGAATCAAAATACGATGGGATTTTAACATAGGTAGTTGTGTCTGTCCCATTAGATTGAAAACTCTCAGGGGTGAAGATTATCAGTGTCCTATCTATGTGGTACTCTACCAGGTCCAGAGCTTATGCTTAGTCTCTGTTGAATGAGTGAATAAATGAATGAGTGAATGAATGAATGAAAACTTCTTGACACCCCTGAGAATACAGCTGAAGAAATAGCAATTACAACTGAAGAAATCTGGGATGGAAAAGAGTGTAGAGAAATAAACCAAGAAAGAAATACTTAATTCTCTTAAATTGTATCTCTCACACTTCCTGCCCATTAGTAAGTTTTAATAAAAATATACAGTGCACATAGTATGTGATCAGTACAAATACATTAAGGTTATTCTTTTTTCTCTAGAGTTCAGAGAATGGTACATTCATCAACCATCCAGAGTAAAGTATGTTTGGAGAGTTTTAATGGGTCTCACTGGAGGTGTCTTTCTCAGACTTCCAGGATCATGGCAGGAGGCAACCAGACCAGCATCTTTGAGTTCCTCCTCTGGGGACTCTCAGAGCAGCCAGAGCAGCAGCGTTTCCTCTTCCTGTTGTTCCTGTGGATGTATGTGGTCACTGTGGTTGGGAACCTCCTCATTGTCCTGGCCATTGGTACTGATGCACGTCTCCACACACCTATGTACTTCTTCCTTGCCAGCCTGTCCTGTGCAGACATCCTCTTCACTTCCACCACTGTGCCCAAGGCCTTGGTGAACATCCAGACTCAGAGTAGGTCCATCTCCTACACAGGATGCCTGGTTCAGCTCTACTTCTTTTTGACTTTTGGGGACATGGACATCTTTCTCCTGGCCACAATGGCCTATGACCGCTATGTGGCCATCTGCCACCCTCTCCACTACAAGATGGTCATGAGCTGCCGGCGTTGCACCTTCTTGGTTACTGCCTGCTGGATCCTGACAAGTCTTGTTGCCATGACCCACACTTTCCTCATCTTCCGACTTTCTTTTTGCTCTAAGAAGATCATTCCTGATTTCTTCTGTGATCTGGGACCCCTGATGAAGGTGTCTTGCTCTGACACTCAGGTCAATGAGCTTGTACTCCTCTTCTTGGGAGGAGCAGTCATTTTAATCCCCTTTGTGCTTATCCTGGTCTCTTATATCTACATTGCTTCAGCCATCCTCAGAGTCCCCTCTGCCAAGGGAAGGCGCAAGGCCTTCTCTACCTGTGGGTCACACCTTGCGGTTGTTGCTCTGTTCTTTGGGACAGTGATCAGGGCTTATCTGTGCCCCTCATCATCTTCCTCCAACTCCATAGAAGAGGACACAGCAGCTGCTGTCATGTACACAGTGGTAACCCCCCTGCTGAACCCCTTCATTTACAGCCTGCGGAACAAGGACATGAAGTGTGCCCTAGTGAGATTTCTCAGGGGTAAAGTCTTCTTTTCTTGGGGTCAGTGACTTCTGTAGTGATACTGCAGGTGTCCTCCATCCCCTCTATGGAGGAGCTTCACAGAAATTTCTACCTCAGGTTTTTTACTTCTGACTCCCACATATGCCTTATCACCACTTCCTTCCCTGAATCTCCTCATGACTTTGAAATTGTTGAGGAACATCAAGATTTTACATCATGTTTTAAGGTTAATATGTTAAGAGTTGCTTATTTACTTATTTATTTTACCTATGACTTCCCACAAGGAAAAGTGTCTTTTGCAATGTTTTTAATTCTAGAAGTCTTTGTAGGCTTTTATGCTAGTTCACCAAAATTCAATTAGTGAGGTCATGGAAAGTACATTAATGATTAAAATATTAGCAAGTAAAGTCAATATTGGATAGCAAAGAGCTTACAACTTTGAGTATATATGGGTATATATTATATGCACTTTATTTTTTCTTACAAAAATAAGAAATTATATATACATGTATGTGTGTATATATATGTTTATATATAAACACTTATTACTTCAAGGTTGTGAGTCAAAAATCTTTGTAACTGTTAAAACTCTCAACATTGTCAGTGAGCAGAATTTTGAAGTTTATAATGAGAAGACAAAATAAGTAAATTTAAATTAAATATTATGGCAACTCTTATGTAGCTGTTTTCTGAAATTCTTCCTTATCTGCTTAAGCCTTGGCTGATTGTGAATGCTGTTTTTCACATCAGCAGTAAAGGAATCTTGTGCATTCTCAAGGTTCTTTATGTAGAAACTTGTGGCCTCTAGACTCAATGAAGACCAAATCAAAGATAACCAAAGCTTATGGTTTTTATTCTTTTAATCTTTATTATAAATAAAGATTTTTATTTTTGCTATGAAAAAGTCATAATTCCATACCAGGACAGAGTGAATACAAAATCATTGCCTATAGTTGAAACTATGGAACAAATTCACTGCAGAGGTTTGTGAGGAAAGGGCTCTAGATTGGTGCCCAGGAGTCTCAGATCTTAAACTCAGTGCTTCTACTTATTTTGTCTGAGTCTAGTCTTCTCTTTCGTGAGATAAAATTACTGATATTTTTCCTACCTACCTAACTGGAACTTTGTGGGGGAAATGCCCATAGTTTGGCTATTATAATATAGAAACTCCAAATGATTATAGATTTTAAAAGCTGGACATTTATTTTTTTCTCATATACATGTAAGATGTTGGCTACAAAATCATCAAGGATTCAGGCTAATTCTCTCTTGGTTTTCTGTGACCCTCCAAGAATGATTCCATAGCCATTAAACTTCTGCCTTGGTCTTCATTTCAACCAATAGGAAGGGAGAAAGGGTCAACTGGAGGATCCAGTGATTCCCACTAAGGAAAAAACCTGGAGAAGTGGCACTCACCTCTTCCATTTATATCCTATTGGCCAGAGCTTGGTTTCTTGGCCTCATCCAGCTGCAGCTGGGCCTGGGAAATGTTTTCTTTATACTTGGTGGCCATAATCTAATATTATATTAGCATGGACAAAGTACAAACCTTATATTAGGGGAAAACCAGCCATCTCTGCTATAGTCAGGTGTCATCATGGCAATTAAAAGCCCTACAAGCATGAAGAGCTCATGAAAACAGGAGAGTGTGTGGGCACTCAGTCACTCTGTAAATCTTCAAGGCTATTGGAATACAAGCTAAGGAGGTATCTTCTTCCTAGTGACCACAGATATTGTCAGTGAAGTGGCAACAGCAGGAGTGGCTAATAATAATTATGTGGAATCTGAGACATTCTTCTTTAGGATCACCCTGTCCCCTTCTCCTCCTCTAGGTGAGTACCAGAGGGACAAGCTAGGGCCTGACCTCTGGATCTTCTGAAAACCCATTACCAAACAGGGTAATGATATTCCTGGTGAACATAAGTTCACATGTGAAACTAACCTGACATCTGCAAGTACAAATAGAATAAATATAAATGAACAACATATACCACATGAATCTAAATTATTGGAAAAAACCTGATGAATATACTCAAGGATATTAGGGAGGATATTAAGAATATGAAACATAAAAAGAAAAAATTGGAAGTATGAGTTAAGAAACATAATAGCTAAAGTTAATAATTCAATAGATGAGATAAATAGCAGAATGGATACATGTAAAGAATGGATTAGTGAATCAGAATCAGAATATCAGGTTGTGTAACTCTCTTAAAGGCAGAAAGCAGTGAAGAATAGAAATATGGAAGAATAAGGGGGGGTGGGGAGTTAGAGATAGAGAATATAAATAAAAGTGCCAACATCTAGAAAATAGGAGTCTTATAAAAAAAAAAAACAGAAAAAGTGGATGGAAGGAAATATTTCAAGGACTTCGTTTCATTCTTCTAATGAAAGAGCCTATGAAGTTCCAAGCAAAGGTAATTAAAAGTATCTCTAAATTCATTATAGTGGAATTAAAGAACACCACAAAGAGAACATCTTTTTTTTTTTTTTTAAGATTTTGTTTGTTTATTTACTTGACACAGAGAGAGATCACAAGTAGGCAGAGGCAGGCAGAGAGAGAGGGAAGCAGGTTCCCTGCTGAGTAGAGAGCCCGATGCAGGGCTCAATCCCAGGACCCTGAGATCATGGCCTGTGCCTAAGGCAGATGCTTAACCACTGAGTCATCCAGGCACCCCCAAGGAGAACATCTTAAGTTTCTAAAGAGAGAGAGAGGATTACAAAGGAACAATAAGAAGATTAAATTCAGGTGTGTCAATCACATAGTGGTTATAGGAAGATGAATAAAATTTGAAAAGTATTAAAGAAAATAACCTTAAATATAAAAATTAATATCCATCCAAATATTTGCTTACATGTTTAAAAAAAAAAAACACCTGAAATAAAATTCTAAAATGCTAAACAGTGTCAACTCTCTGTAGTAGATGTTAGTGGGGGAATATAAGGACAGGAGAGCATGATAAATAACTTGTCTCTCCATTTGTCCATTGAAGGGCATCTTGGTTTTTTCCACAGTTTGGCGACCGTGGACATTGCTGCTATAAACATTGGGGTACAGATGGTCCTTCTTTTCACGACATCTGTATCTTTGGGGTAAATACCCAGGAGTGCAATGGCAGGGTCATAGGGAAGTTCTAGTTTTAATTTCTTGAGGAATCTCCACACTGTTCTCCAAAGAGGCTGCACCAACTTGCATTCCCACCAACAGATTAAGAGGGTTCCCCTTTCTCCACATCCCCTCTAACACATGTTGTTTCCTGTCTTGCTAATTTTGGCCATTCTAACTGGTGTAAGGTGATATCTCAATGTAGTTTTAATTTGAATCTCCCTGATGGCTAGTGATGATGAACATTTTTTCATGTGGCTGAGGAAGATGTGGTCCATATACACCATGGAGTATTATGCCTCCATCAGAAAGGATGAATACCCAACTTTTGTAGCAACATGGATGGGACTGAAAGAGATTATGCTGAGTGAAATAAGTCAAGCAGAGAGAGTCAATTATCATATGGTTTCACTTATTTGTGGAGCATAACAAATAGCATGGAGGACATGGTGAGATAGAGAGGAGAAGGGAGTTGGGGTAAATTGGAAGGGGAGGTGAACCATGAGAGACTATGGACTCTGAAAAACAATCTGAGGATTTTGAAGGGGGAGGGGGTGGGAGGTCGGGTTACCAGGTAGCGGGTATTATAGAGGGCATGGATTGCATGGAGCACTGGGTGTGGTGCCAAAATAATAAATACTGTTATGCTGAAAATAAAAAATAAATTTTAAAAAATGACCCATATTGACATCTTAACATATAGATAATCAGATATATTATACAAATTTGCCTCAATTTCTGAAATAGGTTTGTTATTGAAAACATTATTATTTATTTAGTAAATACTTTTATGGCAAAAAATGTATTTAACTAATTAAGAAAAATATGTAATTATTTTTCAAATAAAAGGCCACAAAGTAGAAAAAAAATAACTTGTCTCTCTTGGGCAAAATAAAGAAGTATTTAAGAGATCCATGGATATGAATTAAGATCATGTGTTTTAAGTTAAGGGAAAGCATCTTAGCTTTCAAAATAGATGTGTAACTTTCAAACCAATCTCAGGGGAAAAAAAAGTCCTCTTAAATGGGAAACAGTGGGAAAGAAAAAATCAGAAGAAAATACAGCAAATGGAAATGATTTAAGCTTGAGTTTCTTATTCATATTATATCAGCACCTAACAGGAATTCCCATCCTTTTAATAAAAAATAAGGTATCAGTATGTATGATGCTATGAAGAAAGTCTCAGTAAGTTCTTTTTTTTTAAATTAAGATTTTATTGGGGTACCTGGGTGGCTCAGTGGGTTAAGCCTCTGCCTTCAGCTCAGGTCATGATCTCAGGGCCCTGGGATCAAGCCCCACATCGGGCTCTCTGCTCAGCAGGGAGCCTGCTTCTGCCTCTCTCTCTGCCTGACTCTCTGCCTACTTGTGATCTCTCTGTCTGTGTCAAATAAATAATCAAAATGTTTTTTAAAAATTAAGATATTGTTTATTTATTTAACAAAGAGACACAGTGAGAAAGGGAACACAAGCAGCGGGAGTGGGAGAGGGAGAAGCAGGCTTCCTGCCAAGTAGGGAGCCTGATGCAGGGCTTGATCCCAGGACTTTGGGATCACAACCTGAGCTGGAAGCAGATGTTTAATTGGCTGAGCCCCTAGGCACTCCAATTCTCAGTAAATTCTAAAAAAGAAATATGTATGTGTTTTCCACATATGAACTATGATGCATGTAAATATTTTCTCTAACTGTAATGCTCTAAGGTTAGAAATTAATAATTAAAGAAAAGCTTTAAAATTACCAAATATCTAGAAATTTAAGAAGGTGTTACTAAATATGAGGTGAAGTATACTAAATAAACTTTGGGTTCAAAAGAAAATTGTGAGAGAAATTATGGAATAATTGAAAACAATAAAGAAATAATAAAGAGAAACAAACTATAAATCAAAAGCAGTAATAAAAAAGATAGCTTTAGTTTTAAATAAACTCACCAGGAAAGAACTGCAGCTGGAACAAAGGATCTGAGTATTCAAATTAATAAAATGGGAGACAGAGCAACAAGAGTAATCTTAAAGGAACAAAGAAAGGGAAGAAAGATAATGGCAGAAAACAGTAAAATAAAGAATTTCAAAGCAGCAGAGATCCTCCGCAAAGTATTATCAAATAGAACTTAGCAAATTGAAAGTTTGTATAAAAAGAATAATACATCATGACCAAGTAGTGTTTATTCTGAGAATGTAAGGCACATACAACATTTAAAATTCAAGAATTTCAGGGACATGTGGGTGGCTCAGTTTGTTAGGCATCTGCTTTCAACTCAGGTTATGATCTCAGGGTCCGAGTCGAGTCCCACCTCGGGCTCCTCGTTCAGCAGGGAGCCTCCTTCTTCCTCTGCCACTCCCCCTGCTTGTGCCCCCCCCCCCCGACAAATAAATAAATAATAAAATCTTTAAAAAATGTAATATAAAATTCATGAATTTAGTTCCCTGTATTATCACTGAAGAAGTGCACCAGATTTGTATGTAAGATAATCCATGCATTTTCACTCAGATCCGTAAGCTTCCCATTTCATTCATCTCTCATTCTATAATATGGGGGCTCCAGTTGTTGTTAAAATGCACCAAGCCTTATTCCTAAGTAGGGTAGGTATACAACTCAATATCCTTCAAGGTGTTGGCCAGTATTAGCTGGAAAGTTTTAAGCAAAAGAGTAGTGAAACAAGATACAGTCCCCCTTACTGTAGATTGTCTTAAAGTTATAAATAAAGTTTGTCATCTCTACTCTCCGATACTCTTTCTATATTCCTCTCACCTTCGCTACCAGTTTGGCAGGCCTGTGTTGATGCCTGGTGGAATATATAAGGCCTTCATGCCAGAAGGGTTTGAGCTCTTCCTTACTCTCCTTTTTTTGTGGTGGGTGACTGAAATTGCTCATTAGCATTCATTACTGTTCATAGAAGCACTAAGAAATACCCAAGTGAAGCTCTAGCTTTAAGACATATTATCTCCTGCCCCTACATGGAATAGCAAGCATAAGTCTTCATGCTAATCCTTGTCAATCATCCTAGTTAGAAAAGTGACACCTGTCTTTCCCTGTGGGCTTGCTGCACAAAATGTCAGAAGGCAATTACAGATTTTATTTAGTGGATCTTTCAAGGGAGTAAGGTTTTTATACTTTGTTCAAACTGGTGAAAAGGACAAAGGACTAGTATCTAGAATGTATAAAGATTTCTCAAAAACTCAACAGTTAAAAAATTACAATTGGGAAATGAGCAAAAGATATAAACAGGTTTTTACTGAAGAGGATACACAGATGGCAAATAAGCACCTGAAAAGATGTTCAACACAAGACACCATTAGGGAAAGGCCCATTGAACCACATTTGTCAGAATAGCTAAAAAAAAGTGACAACACCAAATTCTGGTGAGGATGTTGAGAAACTGGATGACTCATACTTTGCTAGTGAGAATGTAAAATGTTACAGTCAGTCTGAAAAGTAGTTTGGCAGTTTCTTATAAAACTAAACACACAAGCACTCTACAACCCAGCAGTTGCACTCCTGGGCACTTATCCTAGAGAGATGAGAACTTATGTTTCCTCAAAAACCTGGACACAAATGTTCATAGAAACATTATTTTAGGAATTAATTAAAAGATTAATATCTAGACAGTAAGAAGCTTCTTCCAAAGAAAGGTAGAAAGGAAATCTAGAACAAAGATGGGTGAAGTCTATGAGATGGAAATTTCATAAGGAGAAGCCCAGATTGTTAAGTAGATACAAAGAAATGTTAAACCTTACTGGTAAATCAGAGAAGTGATGAGATGATCTTTACATCGATCAGATTGCCAAACTATACCTGATGATGCCAAGTTCTGGTGAGAATAGAGAAAGGGAGAAGTATCATGTACTGTGATGAGAATATAAACTTGAAGAGACAATCAGAAGAACAGTCTATCAGGACATGACAAATATTAAAATTAACTCTATATAGAAAAATTAAAATTAAACATATAGAGATATATTTTTATATTTGGATAGAGATACACTTTTAAAAATTAAAATGAACTATATATAGCAAAATTAAAATTAAATATATCTATATATTTAGATATATGTATATGTATGTGTAAAATTCTGCCAAGTACCAATAGATTGCTCTCTTGATTCCCTGGTTGTATTTATATACATATATGTATAATATATACACACATATACATCTGTCCATCTGCCCATCCATCCATCCATTCATCTATACATCTATCTATCATCTATCACCTATCATCTATCTGTGTAGATCTTAGATAGATCATCTCTCCTATTACCTAGCAATATCATTCCTGGGCATATTAGAGAATGTATTTTCTTTTTTTTAATGATTTTATTTATTTATTTGAGGGGAGGAGTAGGGGGGGGAGGGCCAGAGGGAGAAGCAGACTCCCTGTTGAGTAGGGAGTCTGACCCGGGGCTTGATCCCAGGATCCTGGAATCATGACCTGAGGTAAAGGCAGACACTTAACTGACCGAGCCACCCAGCCCCTAGAGAATATATCTTTTTTAAAAAAATTTTATTTTATTTTTTCACTGTTCCAAGATTCATTGTTTATGCACCACACCCAGTGCTCCATGCAATTCATGTCCTCCATAATACCCACCACCAGGCTCACCCAACCCCCCACACCCCTCCCCTCCAAAACCCTCAGTTTGTTTCTCAGAGAATATATCTTAAGTTCTATAGAGAAATATACACAAGGCTATTCATTACAGTGGATATGGAGTAGCAGTATGGAGTTAAGTCTTCATCACTTGGGCAACTGCATAAATAAAACCTGGCAGATACCTACAGTGGACTACTATGTAAAAGAAGTATCACTCTAGCTATACATAGAACCACATGAATAGATGTTCTCTGTCATTTTTACAAGTGTGATTAAAAATATAAGGACTGGCACATAGAATAAAAATAATTTCGTATCTACTACTCAGTTTTATTAAATCTTAAAATGTTATCCTTGCTCTGAAAAACAATCTGAGGGGTTTGAAGTGGCAGGAGGGTGGGAGGTTGGGGGAACCAGGTGGTGGGTATTAGAGAGGGCACGGATTGCATGGAGCACTGGTTGTGGTGCAAAAATAATGAATACCGTTATGCTGAAAATAAAATAAATTTAAAAAATGTTATCCTTGTATATGTGTGTGTATTTAAATAAAACATTACAGTTACAGCTGAGAGAACTCTTGAATTCTTAATTCCATTCCAATTTCTCCTTCCCCAGAGGTAACCACTATCATTAACTTTGGGTTTGTTATTCTTTTTTTTTTTAATTAAATTTTTATTTTTTATAAACATATATTTTTATCCCCAGGGGTACAGGTCTGTGAATCACCAGGTTTACACACTTCACAGCACTCACCAAAGCACATACCCTCCCCAATGTCCATAATCCCACCCCCTTCTCCCAGACTCCCTCCCCCCAGAAACCCTCAGTTTGTTTTGTGAGATTAAGAGTCACTTATGGTTTGTCTCCCTCCCAATCCCATCTTGTTTCATTTATTCTTCTCCTACCCACTTAAGCCCCCATGTTGCATCACCACTTCCTCATATCAGGGAGATCATATGATAGTTGTCTTTCTCTGCTTGACTTATTTCGCTAAGCATGATGCGCTCTAGTTCCATCTATGTTGTCGCAAATGGCAAGATTTCATTTCTTTTGATGGCTGCATAGTATTCCATTGTGTATATATACCACATCTTCTTGATCCATTCATCTGTTGATGGACATCTAGGTTCTTTCCATAGTTTGGCTATTGTGGACATTGCTGCTATAAACATTCAGGTGCATGTGCCCCTTTGGATCACTACGTTTGTATCCTTAGGGTAAATACCCAATAGTGCAATTGCTGGGTCATAGGGCAGTTCTATTTTCAACATTTTGAGGAACCTCCATGCTGTTTTCCAGAGTGGCTGCACCAGCTTGCATGCCCACCAACAGTGTAGGAGGGTTCCCCTTTCTCCGCATCCTCGCCAGCATCTGTCATTTCCTGACTTGTTGATTTTAGCCATTCTGACTGGTGTGAGGTGATATCTCATTGTGGTTTTGATTTGTATTTCCCTGATGCCGAGTGATATGGAGCACTTTTTCATGTGTCTGTTGGCCATCTGGATGTCTTCTTTGCAGAAATGTCTGTTCATGTCCTCTGCCCATTTCTTGATTGGATTATTTGTTCTTTGGGTGTTGAGTTTGCTAAGTTCTTTATAGATTCTGGACACTAGTCCTTTATCTGATATGTCATTTGCAAATATCTTCTCCCATTCTGTCAGTTGTCTTTTGATTTTGTTAACTGTTTCCTTTGCTGTGCAAAAGCTTTTGATCTTGATGAAATCCCAATAGTTCATTTTTGCCCTTGCTTCCCTTGCCTTTGGCGTTGTTCCTAGGAAGATGTTGCTGCAGCAGATGTCGAAGAGGTTGCTGCCTGTGTTCTCCTCAAGGATTTTGATGGATTCCTTTCGCACATTGAGGTCCTTCATCCATTTTGAGTCTATTTTTGTGTGTGGTGTAAGGAAATGGTCCAATTTCATTTTCCTGCATGTGGCTGTCCAATTTTCCCAGCACCATTTATTGAAGAGGCTGTCTTTTTGCCATTGGACATTCTTTCCTGCTTTGTCGAGGATGAGTTGACCATAGAGTTGAGGGTCTATTTCTGGGCTCTCTATTCTGTTCCATTGATCTATGTGTCTGTTTTTGTGCCAGTACCATGCTGTCTTGATGACAGCTTTGTAATAGAGCTTGAAGTCCGGAATTGTGATGCCACCAACGTTGGCTTTCTTTTTCAATATCCCTTTGGCTATTCGAAGTCTTTTCTGGTTCCATATAAATTTTAGCATTATTTGTTCCATTTCTTTGAAAAAGATGGATGGTACTTTGATAGGAATTGCATTAAATGTGTAGATTGCTGTAGGTAGCATAGACATTTTCACAATATTTATTCTTCCAATCCAGGAGCATGGAACATTTTTCCATTTCTTTGTGTCTTCCTCAATTTCTTTCATGAGTACTTTATAGTTTTCTGAGTATAGATTCTGTGTCTCTTTGGTTAGGTTTATTCCTAGGTATCTTATGGTTTTGGGTGCAATTGTAAATGGGATTGACTCCTTAATTTCTCTTTCTTCTGTCTTGCTGTTGGTGTAGAGAAATGCAACTGATTTCTGTGCATTGATTTTATATCCTGACACTTTACTGAATTCCTGTATAAGTTCTAGCAGTTTTGGAGTGGAGTCTTTTGGGTTTTCCACATATAGTATCATATCATCTGCGAAGAGTGATAATTTGACTTCTTCTTTGCCGATTTGGATGCCTTTAATTTCCTTTTGTTGTCTGATTGCTGAGGCTAGGACCTCTAGTACTATGTTGAATAGCAGTGGTGATAATGGACATGACCTTAGCGGAAAAGCTTTCAGTTTTTCTCCATTGAGAATGATATTTGCGGTGGGTTTTTCATAAATGGCTTTGATGATATTGAGGTATGTGCCCTCTATCCCTACACTTTGAAGAGTTTTGATCAGGAAGGGATGCTGTACTTTGTCAAATGCTTTTTCAGCATCTATTGAGAGTATCATATGGTTCTTGTTCTTTCTTTTATTGATGTGTTGTATCACACTGACTGATTTGCGGATGTTGAACCAACCTTGCAGCCCTGGAATAAATCCCACTTGGTCGTGGTGAATAATCTTTTTAATGTACTGTTGAATCCTATTGGCTAGTATTTTGTTGAGTATTTTCGCATCTGTGTTCATCAAGGATATCGGTCTATAGCTCTCTTTTTTGGTGGGATCCTTGTCTGGTTTTGGGATCAAGGTGATGCTGGCCTCATAAAATGAGTTTGGAAGTTTTCCTTCCATTTCTATTTTTTGGAACAGTTTCAGGAGAATAGGAATTAGTTCTTCTTTAAATGTTTGGTAGAATTCCCCCGGGAAGCCGTCTGGCCCTGGGCTTTTGTTTGTTTGGAGATTTTAATGACTGTTTCAATCTCCTTACTGGTTATGGGTCTGTTCAGGCTTTCTTTTTTTTTTTTTTTTATTATTATTTTTTTTATTTCCAGCATAACAGTATTCATTATTTTTGCACCACACCCCGTGCTCCATGCAATCTGTGCCCTCTATAATACCCACCACCTGGTACCCCAACCTCTCACCCCCCGTCCCTTCAAAACCCTCAGATTGTTTTTCAGAGTCCATAGTCTCTCATGGTTCACCTCCCCTTCCAATTTCCCCCAACTCCCTTCTCCACTCTAAGTCCCCATGTCCTCCATACTATTTGTTATGCTCCACAAATAAGTGAAACCATATGATAATTGACTCTCTCTGCTTGACTTATTTCACTCAGCATAATCTCTTCCAGTCCCGTCCATGTTGCTACAAAAGTTGGGTATTCATCCTTTCTGATGGAGGCATAATACTCTATCCCCAGGGGTACAGGTCTGTGAATCACCAGGTTTACACACTTCACAGCACTCACCAAAGCACATACCCTCCCCAATGTCCATAATCCCACCCCCTTCTCCCAAACCCCCTCCCCCCAGCAACCCTCAGTTTGTTTTGTGAGATTAAAAGTCACTTATGGTTTGTCTCCCTCCCAATCCCATCTTGTTTCATTGATTCTTCTCCTACCCACTTAAGCCCTCATGTTGCATCACCACTTCCTCATATCAGGGAGATCATATGATAGTTGTCTTTCTCTGCTTGACTTATTTCGCTAAGCATGATACGCTCTAGTTCCATCCATGTTGTCGCAAATGGCAAGATTTCATTTCTTTTGATGGCTGCATAGTATTCCATTGTGTATATATACCACATCTTCTTGATCCACTCATCTGTTGATGGACATCTAGGTTCTTTCCATAGTTTGGCTATTGTGGACATTGCTGCTATAAACATTCGGGTGCATGTGCCCCTTTGGATCACTACGTTTGTATCCTTAGGGTAAATACCCAATAGTGCAATTGCTGGGTCATAGGGCAGTTCTATTTTCAACATTTTGAGGAACCTCCATGCTGTTTTCCAGAGTGGCTGCACCAGCTTGCATTCCCACCAACAGTGTAGGAGGGTTCCCCTTTCTCCGCATCCTCGCCAGCATCTGTCATTTCCTGACTTGTTGATTTTAGCCATTCTGACTGGTGTGAGGTGATATCTCATTGTGGTTTTGATTTGTATTTCCCTGATGCCGAGTGATATGGAGCACTTTTTCATGTGTCTGTTGGCCATCTGGATGTCTTCTTTGCAGAAATGTCTGTTCATGTCCTCTGCCCATTTCTTGATTGGATTATTTGTTCTTTGGGTGTTGAGTTTGCTAAGTTCTTTATAGATTCTGGACACTAGTCCTTTATCTGATATGTCATTTGCAAATATCTTCTCCCATTCTGTCAGTTGTCTTTTGATTTTGTTAACTGTTTCCTTTGCTGTGCAAAAGCTTTTGATCTTGATGAAATCCCAATAGTTCATTTTTGCCCTTGCTTCCCTTGCCTTTTGCGTTGTTCCTAGGAAGATGTTGCTGCGGTTGAGGTCAAAGAGGTTGCTGCCTGTGTTCTCCTCAAGGATTTTGATGGATTCCTTTCGCACATTGAGGTCCTTCATCCATTTTGAGTCTATTTTTGTGTGTGGTGTAAGGAAATGGTCCAATTTTATTTTTCTGCATGTGGCTGTCCAATTTTCCCAGCACCATTTATTGAAGAGGCTGTCTTTTTGCCATTGGACATTCTTTCCTGCTTTGTCGAAGATGAGTTGACCATAGAGTTGAGGGTCTATTTCTGGGCTCTCTATTCTGTTCCATTGATCTATGTGTCTGTTTTTGTGCCAGTACCATGCTGTCTTGATGACGACAGCTTTGTAATAGAGCTTGAAGTCCGGAATTGTGATGCCACCAACGTTGGCTTTCTTTTTCAATATCTCTTTGGCTATTCGAGGTCTTTTCTGGTTCCATATAAATTTTAGCATTATTTGTTCCATTTCTTTGAAAAAGATGGATGGTACTTTGATAGGAATTGCATTAAATGTGTAGATTGCTTTAGGTAGCATAGACATTTTCACAATATTTATTCTTCCAATCCAGGAGCATGGAACATTTTTCCATTTCTTTGTGTCTTCCTCAATTTCTTTCATGAGTACTTTATAGTTTTCTGAGTATAGATTCTGTGTCTCTTTGGTTAGGTTTATTCCTAGGTATCTTATGGTTTTGGGTGCAATTGTAAATGGGATTGACTCCTTAATTTCTCTTTCTTCTGTCTTGCTGTTGGTGTAGAGAAATGCAACTGATTTCTGTGCATTGATTTTATATCCTGACACTTTACTGAATTCCTGTATAAGTTCTAGCAGTTTTGGAGTGGAGTCTTTTGGGTTTTCCACATATAGTATCATATCATCTGCGAAGAGTGATAATTTGACTTCTTCTTTGCCGATTTGGATGCCTTTAATTTCCTTTTGTTGTCTGATTGCTGAGGCTAGGACCTCTAGTACTATGTTGAATAGCAGTGGTGATAATGGACATCCCTGCCGTGTTCCTGACCTTAGCGGAAAAGCTTTCAGTTTTTCTCCATTGAGAATGATATTTGCGGTGGGTTTTTCATAAATGGCTTTGATGATATTGAGGTATGTGCCCTCTATCCCTACACTTTGAAGAGTTTTGATCAGGAAGGGATGCTGTACTTTGTCAAATGCTTTTTCAGCATCTATTGAGAGTATCATATGGTTCTTGTTCTTTCTTTGATTGATGTGTTGTATCACACTGACTGATTTGCGGATGTTGAACCAACCTTGCAGCCCTGGAATAAATCCCACTTGGTCATGGTGAATAATCTTTTTAATGTACTGTTGAATCCTATTGGCTAGTATTTTGTTGAGTATTTTCGCATCTGTGTTCATCAAGGATATCGGTCTATAGCTCTCTTTTTTGGTGGGATCCTTGTCTGGTTTTAGGATCAAGGTGATGCTGGCCTCATAAAATGAGTTTGGAAGTTTTCCTTCCATTTCTATTTTTTGGAACAGTTTCAGGAGAATAGGAATTAGTTCTTCTTTAAATGTTTGGTAGAATTCCCCCGGGAAGCCGTCTGGCCCTGAGCTTTTGTTTGTTTGGAGATTTTTAATGACTGTTTCAATCTCCTTACTGGTTATGGGTCTGTTCAGGCTTTCTATTTCTTCCTGGTTCAGTTGTGGTAGTTTATATGTTTCTAGGAATGCATCCATTTCTTCCAGATTGTCAAATTTATTGGCGTAGAGTTGCTCATAGTATGTTCTTATAATAGTTTGTATTTCTTTGGTGTTAGTTGTGATCTCTCCTCTTTCATTCATGATTTTATTTATTTGGGTCCTTTCTCTTTTCTTTTTGATAAGTCGGGCCAGGGGTTTATCAATTTTATTAATTCTTTCAAAGAACCAGCTCCTAGTTTCGTTGATTTGTTCTATTGTTTTTTTGGTTTCTATTTCATTGATTTCTGCTCTGATCTTTATGATTTCTCTTCTCCTGCTGGGCTTAGGGTTTCTTTCTTGTTCTTTCTCCAGCTCCTTTAGGTGTAGGGTTAGGTTGTGTACCTGAGACCTTTCTTGTTTCTTGAGAAAGGCTTGTACCGCTATATATTTTCCTCTCAGGACTGCCTTTGTTGTGTCCCACAGATTTTGAAACGTTGTATTTTCATTATCATTTGTTTCCATGATTTTTTTCAATTCTTCTTTAATTTCCCGGTTGACCCATTCATTCTTTAGAAGGATGCTGTTTAGTCTCCATGTATTTGGGTTCTTTCCAAACTTCCTTTTGTGGTTGAGTTCTAGCTTTAGAGCATTGTGGTCTGAAGATATGCAGGGAATGATCCCAATCTTTTGATACCGGTTGAGTCCTGATTTAGGACCGAGGATGTGATCTATTCTGGAGAATGTTCCATGTGCACTAGAGAAGAATGTGTATTCTGTTGCTTTGAGATGAAATATTCTGAATATATCTGTGAAGTCCATCTGGTCCAGTGTGTCGTTTAAGGCCTTTATTTCCTTGCTGATCTTTTGCTTGGATGATCTGTCCATTTCAGTGAGGGGAGTGTTAAAGTCCCCTACTATTATTGTATTATTGTTGATGTGTTTCTTTGATTTTGTTATTAATTGGTTTATATAGTTGGCTGCTCCCACGTTGGGGGCATAGATATTTAAAATTGTTAGATCTTCTTGTTGGACAGACCCTTTGAGTATGATATAGTGTCCTTCCTCATCTCTTATTATAGTCTTTGGCTTAAAATCTAGTTGATCTGATATAAGAATTGCCACTCCTGCTTTCTTCTGATGTCCATTAGCATGGTAAATTCTTTTCACCCCCTCACTTTAAATCTGGAGGTGTCTTCGGGCTTAAAATGAGTTTCTTGGAGGCAACATATAGATGGGTTTTGTTTTTTTATCCATTCTGATACCCTGTGTCTTTTGACAGGGGCATTTAGCCCATTAACATTCAGGGTAACTATTGAGAGATATGAATTTAGTGCCATTGTATTGCCTGTAAGGTGACTGTTACTGTATATGGTCTCTATTCCTTTCTGATCTACCACTTGTAGGCTCTCTCTTTGCTTAGAGGACCCCTTTCAATATTTCCTGTAGAGCTGGTTTGGTATTTGCAAATTCTTTCAGTTTTTGTTTGTCCTGGAAGCTTTTAATCTCTCCTTCTATTTTCAATGACAGCCTAGCTGGATATAGTATTCTTGGCTGCATGTTTTTCTCGTTTAGTGCTCTGAAAATATCATGCCAGCTCTTTCTGGCCTGCCAGGTCTCTGTGGATAAGTCAGCTGCCAATCTAATATTTTTACCATTGTATGTTACAGACTTCTTTTCCTGGGCTGCTTTCAGGATTTTCTCTTTGTCACTGAGACTTGTAAATTTTACTATTAGGTGACGGGGTGTGGGCCTATTCCTATTGATTTTGAGGGGCGTTCTCTGAACCTCCTGAATTTTGATGCTCGTTCCCTTTGCCATATTGGGGAAATTCTCCCCAATAATTTTCTCCAGTATACCTTCTGCTCCCCTCTCTCTTTCTTCTTCTTCTGGAATCCCAATTATTCTAATGTTGTTTTGTCTTATGGTGTCACTTATCTCACGAATTCTCCCCTCATGGTCCAGTAGCTGTTTGTCCCTCTTTTGCTCAGCTTCTTTATTCTCTGTCATTTGGTCTTCTATATCACTAATTCTTTCTTCTGCCTCATTTATCCTAGCAGTGAGAGCCTCCATTTTTGATTGCACCTCATTAATAGCTTTTTTGATTTCAACTTGGTTAGATTTTAGTTCTTTTATTTCTCCAGAAAGGGCTTTTATATCTCCCGAGAGGGTTTCTCTAATATCTTCCATGCCTTTTTCGAGCCCGGCTAGAACCTTGAGAATTGTCATTCTGAACTCTAGATCTGACATGTTTCCAGTGTCTGTATTGATTAGGTCCCTAGCCTTCGGTAGTGCCTCTTGTTCTTTTTTGTGTGTTGAAGTTTTCCGTCTTGTCATTTTGTCCAGATAAGAGTATATGAAGGGGCAAGTAAAATACTAAAAGGGTGGCAACAACCCCAGGAAAATATGCTTTAACCAAATTAGAAGAGATCCAAAATCGTGAGGGGGGAAAAAGGGGATAAAAGGAGGTTCATAAAGGAAGAAAGAAAAAAAAAGAAAAAAGAAAAAAAAAGAAAAGAAAAGAATTTAAAAAAAAGAAAACACCTAAAAAATGTAAAAAAGAAAAAATATATATATTAGATAAACTAGTAAAAAATCGTTAAAAAAGAAAAAGGTAACAGTTAAAAAGAAAAATTTACCCGAAGGCGTGAAAAATAAACCAAAAATGAAAAAGAAAAAAATTAAATTAACTGCAAGACTAAAAAAAATCACAGGGAAAAAGCCATGAGTTCCGTGCTTGGCTTTCTCCTCCTCTGGAATTCTGCTCCTCTCCTTGGTATTGAAACCGCACTCCTTGGTAGGTGAACTTGGTCTCGGCTGGATTTCTTGTTGATCTTCTGGGGGAGGGGCCTGTTGTAGTGATTCTCAAGTGTCTTTGCCCCAGGCGGAATTACACCGCCCTTACCCAGGGGGCCGAGGTGAGTAATCGGCTTGGGTTTGCTTTCAGGAGCTTTTGTTCCCTGAGCGCTTTCTGTAGAGTTCCAGAGGACGGGAATACAAATGGCGGCCTCCTGGTCTCCGGCCTGGAGGAGCCGAGAGCCCAGGGCCGCACTCCTCAGTGTGCCCTCAGAGAACAGCGCCCAGTTACTTCCGTCTGCCTGACCTCTGGCCACGCTCTGAGCTCACCGAGCCTGCGACCGGTTCAATGTCACCCCAAGCTGCGAGCTTACTGTTGGCTCTGTCTCTGTAGCCGGCTTTCCCGTTCCAATACCCGCAAGGTCTGCGACACTCAGACACCCCCGATCCTTCTGTGACCCTGCGGGACCTGAGGCCACGCTGACTCCGCGTGGGCTTCGCCCCGGTTTAGCCTCTGGAGCGATGTCCCTCAGCGGAACAGACTTTTAAAAGTCCTGATTTTGTGCGCCGTTGCTCCGCCGCTTGCCGGGAGCCAGCCCCTCCCCCCAGGGTCTATCTTCCCGTCGCTTTGGATTCACTTCTCCGCCGGTCCTACCTTTCAGAAAGTGGTTGTTTTTCTGTTTCCAGAATTGCTGTTCTTCTTCTCTTCGATCTGCCGATGGATTTTCAGGTGTTTGCAATCTTTAGATAAGCTATCTAGCTGATCTCCGGCTAGCTGAAGCAGTCTCAGCCTGCTACTTCTCCGCCATCTTGACTCCTCCCCTCCTGGGTTTGTTATTCTTATGCATGTTTTTATAATTTTACTTGAAAGTTGTGTAACCACAAAAGGATTTAGCATGGTTTTTTTTTAAGATTTTATTTATTTGACAGAGAGAGAGATCACAAGTAGGCAAAGAGGCAGGCAGAGAGAGAGAGGTGGAAGCAGGCTCCCCACTGAACAGAGACCCTGATGTGAGGCTACATCCCAGGACCCTGGGATCATGACCTGAGCCCAAGGCAAAGGCCCAACCCACTGAGCCACCCAGGTGCCCCTAGCATGTTTTTCATATTTCAAAATTTTATTTCAATGGTATCATACAGTGTGTATTCGTAAACTTAATTTTTTCACTCAGATTATGTTCTTGAGTTTTGACCATGTTGATATGCATACTCAACGTCATTATTTTTACCACTGTAATAGGTATATGCTACTATTTGTCTATTCTCCTGTTGAAGAACATTTAGGTAATTTCTAGTTCTTCACCATTGTAAACAAAGTTAAAATAAACTTTCTTGTACATTTCTCTTTGGGTACATGAATGAAAGTTCTCTAGAATATACTGATAAGAATGAATTGCTGGAAGGCAGGCCAGGTGCACTTTAAATCTTACTGGCATATGCTGTTGGTGCTTTTCACTGGTTAGGTCTTTACTACCCCCAGCTGATGTGAATGTTGGCTGCTAATGGCTTATGACTGCTCTTTCTCTAGCTGGAGAAGTTAGGCACTCTCTCTTTACTGCCCTGGGAAGTGGAGGGGCAGCCAGTGGCCAAGGGCTAACACTTGGTAGACAAAGCTGGCTCCTTACCTTTGGATAGAATTGATTCGATGGATGCAATTCATGTTCTTGAGCTCCTTTCGAGACCAGGTTGAAGTTAATATGCTGAGTCCGTACTTACCTCCATCTTCTTCTGAGGGTATGGTTTCAATAAACTGCTCTCACACTTTCATGGGCCATTCTGCCTCCAGGGAACCTGACCCAAGATAACAATAATGTATTACTAAAGACTCTCCAAAATGGTTGTATTGACTTATACAGCTAAAGCTCAAAGGCTGAGAAAGAGAAAGCCATTCAATGAGTTGAGGGAAGACTGTTCAGGCAGAAGGAAAACAAAGGCAAAAACCCTGAGATGAAATAGCTCTGTGAATTCAAAGAACTGAGAGAAAATCAACATGGCTGAAGTTCTGGGAACAATAGGAAGAGAATGATAGTGTTTGGGGTTGCAGATATATGTAGGAGTGAGACTAGGTAGGGACTTATATTTTTATATCTATATCTACATATATACATATGTGTAATATATATTATATTACTTACTTTTTTCTTTTTTCTTAAAGATTTTATTTATTTGAGAGACAGAGAGAGAGAGAATGGGGGGAGGGAGGGCAGAGGGAAAGAAAGTCTCAAGCAGAATCCCTGCTGAACATGGAGCCCAGTGTGGGGCTTGATGCAAGGCTCGATGTAGGGCTCAATCCCAGGACTCTGGGATCATAGCCTGAGCAGAAGTCAGACTCTTAACCAACTGAGACACCCAGGCACCCCACATTTTTTTTCTATTTGTGATAGGAAATTCTTGAAATGAGTTAAGCAAGAAAGTGATAGGAGCAAAGTTAAGCTTTAAGCAAATTACTCTGGTGTACAAGAAAATGGATTGGAAAGAGGTAGGAGTAGCAGGGAGTTGGTGTCTGCTGAACAAGGAAAATGAATCATAAAAAATAGTGCAAAAATAAGAGACATGATGGGATCTATAGTACAATACTATTTATGTATATAAAATACACTGACATGCAAAGACACGTATTCTTCCAGTTTACATGGGTATACTGAAGTGGTCGTCTATGTGGGGGAAGAGGGAGTGAGTGGAGATTGGAGCCTATAAAAGTCAATAAAGCCAGAGACACACCTGGAAAGGAATAGTGGTGATAATGGGCTATGAACTGAGGGTCTAAAATTTACTCAACTCTGGACTCAAAGGAAACAAAAATCAAGACTACAGCAACCATACACTTCCCCACCACTCTTCAGTTTCCTTCTGAAGAGCCCAGTTTGGGATGTGAAAGAGCAAACAAAGATGGTGCCTCTCTTTGCTTCAGAGAGTTGTAGTAACTTGCTGTTCTGAGGGTCTCCAGGACTAGCTTTTCAGACAGACATTCAAATAATTCAACCTTTTACTTACTATGTGGACTTCACTGGGTTGCAGAGACCTTCCCTCATGACTGACTTCAGCATTGGAGTCAGAACCTGAAGGCCAGAGGAAGGAGAAATTCCCTGGAGTCTCATTAGTGAGGAAACAGATGCAACCCTGAGGATTCTGGAGGGACGCTCCTGATGCAACCTTGCAGGTTCCTCGTTCCCCTGGGGGTGTCCATGGAGCGGGTCCTGTCTCTGGGCTCCAAGAGAATCCAGGCTGGGTTGTCTTGTTATTTCCTCTTTGCACAAGTTTATATCCTGGTCCCAGGAGACTGAATACTTAACTTCCACTAGTGTGCTATGGTTCTGTGCCTCAGTGCCCAGGGCAGGGAGAAATGCCTACTAGGTATCAGCAAATGTCTGTGGATTAAAAGCAATTGCCTGAATGCTCGACTGAGGGCAAGGGCCTTGATGTTCTCCTTTAAGTGCTCATGGAAGCATACGGCATACTCTGTGGATGTATTTGTCCATTCGTGTTCAAAGAATTTGTTACAGTGGTTCCTTTGTTTCTCTGTGTAGCTTTGGGAGAGTTAAAGTCCTGGAACAAGAAAGCGTGTTTCAGAAGGAGTGTGTGTCTGTTTTACCCAATGTCAAGCTGCTCTGAGGGGTTTCAGAGACACCTTCTCAGACGCTGTTCAAGAAACTTCCAAACCTAAATTTGTGGAACAAGCTTCTGTGGGCCCTAGTAGTTTCTTAGTAATTAACATCTGAACTGAGGGGTATGTAGGGAGACAAATATTGCTGGATGGAGCCTTAACCAAGTAATCTCCCAATAGGCAAAGTCGAGTAACATCCTCTAGCCCCATGTCTTGGACTGGGCCCTGGGGATTTTTAGAGGAATGAATGATTTTTTTTTTAATTTCTTTTCAGAGTAACAGTATTCATTGTTTTTGCACCACAACCAGAGCTCCATGAAATCTGTGCCCTCCTTAATACCCACCACCTGGCTCCCCCAACCTCCCGCCCCTTCCAACCCCTTCAAAAACCTCAGGTTGGTTTTCAGACTACATAGTCTCTCATGGTACACCTCTCCTTCCAATTTCCGTCAACTCCCTTCTCCTCTCCATCGCCCCATGTCCTCCATGTTATTTGTTATGCTCCTCAAATAAGTGAAACCATACGATAATTGGCTTTCTCTGCTTGACTTATTTCACTCAGCATAATCTTTTCCAGTCCCATCCATGTTGCTACAAAAGTTGGGTATTCATCCTTTCTGATGGAGGCATAATACTCCATAGTGTATATGGACCACATCTTCCTTATCCATTCGTCAATTGAAGTGCATCTTGGTTCTTTCCACAGTTTGACAACTGTGGCCATTGCTGCTATAATCATTGGGGTACAGATGGCCCTTCTTTTCACGACATCTGTGTCTTTGGGATAAATACCCAGTACTGCAATGGCAGGGGCATAGCGCAGCTCTATTTTTAATTCCTTGAGGAATCTCCACACTGTTCTCCAAAGTGGCTGCACCAACTTGCATTCCCACCAACAGTGGAAGAGGGTTCCCCTTTCTCCACATCCTCTCCAACACACATTGTTTCCTGTCTTGCTAATTTTGGCCATTCTAACTGGTGTAAGGTGGCATCTCAATGTGGTTTTAATTTGAATCTCCCTGATGGCTAGTGATGATGACCATTTTTTCATGTGTCTGATAGCCATTTGTATGTCTTCATTGGAGAAGTGTCTGTTTATATCTTCTGCCCATTTTTTGATATGATTCTCTGTTTTGTGTGTGTTGAGTTTGAGAAATTCTTTATAGATCCTGGATATTGACCTTTTGTCTGTACTGTCATTTGCAAATATCTTCTCCCATTCCGTGGGTTACTTCATTGTTTTGTTGACTGTTTCCTTTGTTGTGTAGAAGCTTTTGATCTTGATTAAGTCCCAAAAGTTCATTTTAGCCTTTGTTTCCTTTGCCTTTGGAGACATATCTTGAAAGAAGTTGCTGTGGCTGATATCGAAGAGGTTACTGCCTATGTTCTCCTGTAGGATTCTGATGGATTCCTGTCTCACGTTGAGGTCTTTTATCCATTTTGAGTTTATCTTTGTGTATAGTGTAAGAGAATGGTCAAGTTTCATTCTTCTACATATAGCTGTCCAATTTTCCCAGCACCATTTATTGAAGAGACTGTATTTTTCCCACTGTATATTTTTTCCTGTTTTGTCGAAGATTAATTGACCATACAGTTGAGGGTCCATATCTGGGCTCTCTACTCTGTTCCACTGGTCTATGTGTCTGTTTTTATGCCAGTACTATGCTGTCTTGGTGATCGCAGCTTTGTAGTAAAGCTTGAAATCAGGTAACATCATGCCACCAGTTTTATTTTTGTTTTTCAACATTTCCTTAGCAATTCAGGGTCTCTTCTGATTCCATACAAATTTTAGGATTGTTTACTCCAGCTCTTTGGAAAATACCGGTGGAAATCTGATCAGGATGGCATTAAAAGTATAGATTGATCTAGGCAGGATAGATATTTTAACAATGTTTATTCTTCCGATCCAAGAGCATGGAATAGTCTTCCATCTTTTTGTGTCTTCTTCAATTTAATTCATGAGTGTTCTGTAGTTCCTCAAGTACAGATCCTTTACCTCTTTGGTTAGGTTTATTCCCAGGTATCTTATGGTTCTTGGTGCTATAGTAAATGGAATTGATTCTCTAATTTTCCTTTCTGTATTATCGATGTTAGTGTATAAGAAAGCCACTGATTTCTGTACATTGACTTTGTATCCTGCCACGTTACTGAATTGCTGTATGAGTTCTAGTAGTTTGGGGGTAGAGTCTTTTGAGTTTTCCATATAAAGAATCATGTCATCTGCGAAGAGAGAGAGTTTGACTTCTTCATTGCCAATTTGGATACTTTTTATTTCTCTTTGTTGTCTGATTGCTGTTGCTAGGACTTCTAATACTATGTTGAACAAGAGTGGTGAGAGTGGCATCCTTGTCATGTTCCTGATCTCAACGGGAAGGCTGTGAGCTTTTTCCCATTGAAGATGATATTGGCTGTGGGTCTTTCATAGATAGATTTGATGAAGTTCAGGAATGTTCCCTCTATCCCTATACCTTGAAGCGTTTTAATCAGGAACAGATGCTGGATTTTGTCAAATGCTTTTTCTGCATCAATTGAGAGGACCATGTGGTTCTTCTCTCTTCTCATATTGATTTGTTGTATCACATTGATTGATTTGCGAATGTTGAACCATCCTTGTAGCCCAGGGATGAATCCCACCTGGTCATGGTGGATAATCTTTTTAATGTGCTGTTGGATCCTGTTTGCTAGGATCTTGTTGAGAATCTTGGCATCCATATTCATCAGTGATATTGGTCTGAAATTCTCCTTTTTGGTGGGTTCTTTGCCTGGTTTGGGGATCAGGGTAATGCTGGCTTCAATATAAGAGTCTGGAAGTTTTCCTTCTGCTTCAATTTTTTGAAACAGCTTCAGGAGAATAGGTGTTATTTCTTCTTTGAAAGTTTGGTAGAATTCCCCAGGGAGTCCGTCAGGTCCTGGGCTCTTGTTTTTGGGGAAGTTTTTGATCATTGCTTCAATCTCGTTACTAGATATCAGTCTATTCAGGTTGTCAGTTTCTTCCTGGTTCAATTTTGGGAGTTTATAATTTTCCAGGAATGCATCCCTTTCATCTAGGTTGCTTAGCTTATTGGCATATAACTGTTGATAATAACTTCTGATGATTGTTTCTACTTCCTTGTTGTTAGTTGTGATCTCTCCCTTTTCATTCATAATTTTATGAATTTGGGCTTTCTCTTTTTTCTTTTGGATTAGTGTGGCCAATGGTTTATCGATCTTATTGATTCTTTCAAAAAAACCAGCTTCTAGTTTCATTGATACGTTCTACTGTATCTCTGGTTTCCGCCTCATTGATCTCAGCTCCACTCTTGATGATTTCCCTTCTTATGTGTGGAGTTGGTTTGATTTGTTGTTGGTTCTCCAGCTCTTTAAGGTGTAGAGACAGCTGGTTTATTCCGGATTTTTCAGTTTTTTTGAGGGAGGCTTGGGTGGCTATGTATTTCCCCCTGAGGACCGCCTTTGCTGTATCCCATAGGTTTTGGACCGAAGTGTCTTCATTCTCATTGGTTTCCATGAATTGTTTCAGTTCTTCTTTGACCTCCTGGTTGAGCCAAGCATTCTTAAACAAGGTGGTCTTTAGCTTCTAGGTGTTTGAGTTCCTTTGGAACTTTTCCTTGTGATTGAGTTCCAGTTTCAAAGCATTGTGATCTGAGAATATGCAGGTAATCATCTCAGTCTTTTGATATCGGTTGAGTCCTGATTTGTGACCCAGTATGTGGTCTATTCTGGAGAAGGTTCCATGTGCACTTGCGAAGAATGAGTATTCTGTTGTTTTAGGGTGGAATGTTCTGTATATATCCATGAGGTCCATCTGGTCCAATGTGTCATTCAATGCTCTTGTCTCTTTATTGATTTTCTGTCAATGATCTGTCTATTACTGAGAGTGGCATGTTAAGATCTCCCACTATTAATGTATTCATATCAATATGACCCTTTATCTTGATTAATAGTTTTCTTATGTAATTGGTTGCTCCCATATTGGGGGCATAGATATTTACAATTGTTAGATCATCTTGGTGGATAGTCCCTTTATGAATGATGTAGTGTCCTTCTGTATCTCTGATTACAGTCTTTAGTTTAAAATCTAATTTATCTGATATGAGAATCGCTACCCTGGCCTTCTTTTGAGGCTCATTGGCATGAAAGATGCTTCTCCATCCCTTCACTTTCAGTCTGGGTGTATCCTTAGGTTCGAAATGGGTCCTGTCATTTTATCCAATCTGGAACCTTGTGTCATTTTATGGGCGCATTTAGGCCATTCACATTGAGAGTGATTATTGAGAGATACGTTTTTATTGACATCGTGTTACCTTTGAAGTCTTTCTTTCTCTAGATGGTCTCTATATGTCTGTTTGATGATATTTTTAGGATTTTTCCCTTTTATAGAACCCTCCTTAATATTTCCTGCTGTGTTGGTTTTCTGGTCGCATAGTCTTTTAAGCCTTGCCGGTCTTGGAAACTTTTTATCTCTCCATCCATTTTGAATGTCAGTCTTGCTGGATAAAGTATTCTTGGCTGCATGTTCTTCTCATTTAATGCCCTGAATATATCTTGCCAGCCCTTTCTGGCTTGCCAGGTTTCTGTGGTCAGGTCTGATGTTATTCCGATGGGCTTTCCTCTGTATGTAAGGAGCTTCTTTGTCCTAGCTGCCTTCAAGAGGGCCTGCCTACAATTCTAATTCTTCATTCTTTCTATTAGGTGTCTCAAGGACTTTTGAGAATCTATAATGTTGGGGGGAGACCATCCTGCCTCTAGTACATGAACACTGGTTCCATTCATGAGATTGGGGAAATTTTCATGGAGATCTTGTTCCACTATATCTTCTAGACTTCTTTCTTTCTCCTGCCCTTCAGGGATTTCAATAATTCTGAAGTTGGAATGTTTCATGGCATCATTTATTTCCCTGATTCTGTTTTCATGGTTTCTAAGCTGTTTGTTCCAGGCTTCCTCCTGAGCCTTTCTCTCTATCTGTCCTCCAGATCACTAATTATATCTTCTGTCTCAGTTACCCTAGCTTTGAGAAAACTTAGATTAGATTGGAACTCATTGAGAGCATTGTGAACATTATCCCTGGTGGCTTTCAGTTCTGCCCTAACATTGTGAACATCATCCCTGGTGGCTTTTAGTTCTGTCCTAATCAATTCCTTTTGTCATCCATGGCTTTCTCCAACCTAGGTATTGCCTGGATAATTGTTAGCCTAAATTCCCTTTCCGACATATTATCTATGTTGATAGCCATTAGCTCTGTTACAGAAGGCCCATCCTCTGTATTTTTCTTCTGTTGGGCATTCCTCCTCCTAGTCATTTTGGTGAGAGATGGCTGAATGGATGTAGCTGTATATATCGACCATGGTGCAGTCAAGGGGCACCCTGGAACACTTCTGAGCAATCAGGAGTCCCCACCCAAACAAAAGAAAAAAGAAAAGAAAAAGAAAAAAAGAGAAAAGAGAGAGAGAGACAGGAAAAAAAGAAAAATAAAAGAGAAGGCTCAGCCCAAATGGGCCCCAAGGTAAGATTTATGATGTATACAAACAAAAACAGACAAAAAGACTGCCCACTGGCATCCTCTGCCCCCATAGAGATCCAGACGTGTATAATTCTGATCTCAGGCTGATTTAATGGGTGATTGGAGTTCTTTGGTAGGTAATCAGCTCACCTTAGCGTACAGGTTGAAACGGCGCCTCGTCCGACTTCCCCGCCATCTTGTCTCTCTGGAATGAATGATTCTTACCCAAAGAAGGCCAATATCTTGGTCCAGTGGGAAACAGACATAAGCAAACATCACCTCTAATCCCATCACCCAGAGATGACTGCTTGTAACATATTGGTATATTTACTTCTAATATTTTTTGTGTGCATGTAGAAAGAGTTTTCCTTTTGTCATCTTATTGCATAAGAAATTTCCCTTGCCCATAAACATGCTGCATAATATTTCACCTGTTATAGGTGGCATCATAGGCTTAAGCATTTCCTAACTGATGGGCATTTAAGCTGTTTTTATTTTAAAAAGTATAAATAATATTGTGATGGATTTTTTTTATAAAGTTGATTTCATTTTGGATGATTTATTAGGACATGTATCCATAGCAGTAGAATTATAAGGTCAAATTATATGTCCCTATGGCTCGAGGTATCTTCTATATTTATGCCATATCAAATCCATGCCACCATCTAAGAGGTCTTATACCTAAACATCTTCTTGCCTGTCGGGGTCACGCCCCCAAGATGGCGCCAGTCGCGCCCCTAAGATGGCGCCGGAGCAGTACGGACAGCCTAAAAAACATCTGCCCTGGCCACATGTAACCTCGTGCTCGTCACATGAGCACCGTATGCCACCACTGCCTATGAGCCCCAGATACCTCCTGTTCATGTGAACACCTCTGTGATTGGCTGTTATGCCCTATATAAGGCAAGGAAACTTCCCCGCAAGGGGAGGAAAAAGATCGACCAGGGAATAAACAAGAGCTTGTGCATCAACCTGTGTGTGTGTTGGTGTTGCGTCATCTCTGCAGGCAGGGAGGGCACGACATTTGGTGCTGGCACCCGGGAACTGTGAGTATATTTAAAAATAGCAAAGATACAGTGAAGGTAGAAATTATGATACTGGTTGAGATATGTTCTGATTTACTGATAATATTAAGGTATATTTAACTTTTTAATTTTATGTGCATTGATCTCACATTGAACAGTTTTGTCAGAGTGAAATACAATGTTTCCATTTTGTTTACTTGATTTTTAGAAGTGGTAGTTCTAACAGGAAGATTTCATGGAATAGAAGTTGTGCAGCTTTTTAAACTTAGCATTTTAGGGAGAAGGTGAGAGAAGGCAATACATGAGTACCTTTTCCCCCTCATCATATTGCACGTTCGTCCCTAGGACGACCACAAAGGAGAGGTTAGAAGTTTGCTGAAGAGCAACCACAAAGGGATTGCACGTTCGTCACTAGGACGACCACAAAGGAAAGGTTAGAAGTTTGCTGAAGAGCAACCACAAAGGGACAGCAGCTGTATGTTCGCGGATCGCGACTGTAAAGGTGTTAGAAGTTTGCTGAAGAGCAACCACAAAGGGACAGCAGCTGTATGTTCGCGGATCGCGACTGTAAAGGTAAAGATAATGGGGTCAGAAATTTCTAGACTCCGAATGGAGAGCCCCTTGCAGGCCCTTTTGAAAGCTAACGGAACCCCTCTTGAGAGTTATTTAAGAAGTTGTTTTTCAGGAGGTGGGAATTTTAGTAGTGAACCTGCGTCATCTCTGTGAAACCTTAAGATGATGAAATAGAACCTTTCTTTGTTCCTATTTCTTTAGTTATCACTGTCTTATCTAACACTTTGAACCAGTTAACTTAGTCGGAGCATGGTGCTAATGTGGCTAAGGATGGGAGTTCAATCCTTTTATAGGTCCCTTAACTTTACACACTTACACAGAACTCTTCATAGCTACAGATTGCCACTTCTTGTAGGTATATATCTTGCAATTCAGCTCTTAGTCACAGGGAAGGTGAGGAGTATAGCTTAGCATAAGCCTTTCATCTCAAATGGAAAGACAGCTTAAATAATTGGTATATGTGATACTATAGACTTTTAATCTAATATTAAAATTAAACATAATAATGTAATATCTAAAATATGTGTCACTATAATTTTCTCTGGGTAAGACCATTTTCTAAATAGTATCTTTTAAAAATTAAATTTCAATAAATTAAGTTTCAGTAAAAATTAGGTACAAATACAAATAAAACATAGTAAGAAAAGGTGAAATCCTGTTAACACTGAGTTCTTGTGCCTAAGTTTGGGTTTATCAAAGGAAAGTATACTTGGTGCTATACAAGGCAGCAGAGTCTTCAGTTCACATATACTATTCAGTATCACACAACTCCTAATTTCTGTTCTTGGCCTTTGCAGTTTATGTTAGTACCAGTTCATGTTAGTACTTTTCTCAGTTATGAGTTATGATTAGTATTATTTTCAGTACAATTTTTTGGTAAAAGATATTAGATAAGTAAATATTGTTAAACACTTCAGTTGCTCTTAAGCTCCTCACATGCTGTTTAATCAGAAGAGTGTTGATTTGATCTCCAGAAAGAACCAGAGAAAGAGTTTACAAAGTATTTTGGCTGTTGTACTGACCTAGATTAGGATAGTTGCTGTCTGTCATTGCTCATTTGATATTGTGCTGCTAAGCAGTATCCAGAACTGAGGGACTACCCAACATCTCTATGCCTTTTTACCTCTTCTACCATCTTAGGTATTCTGTACTTGACTTTGCTAACCAATCAAAGGGTAGATCTCCTCCAGGAACAAATGAACCTAATGTTGCAAATTCTCTCTACCAGTTGTATCCAGCCCTTATCGGGCATATGCATCACATCTAACTTGTATTCTAATCTCCCATGAGCAGCGAACCTCTCCCGAGAATTATCTCAGATGCTCAACGGCACCTGGTCAGCCAAATTCCACAATCTGACAGCCTCCCTCCGGATGGAGATTCTGCAGATCAGTGCAGTCAACCCTCTCACGGCCTCCCAATTCCTACAAATTATGCAGGCAGTGGTGGCTTTTGGGAAATCCTGGTTTGGGACTATTGCACTCGGCTGAATTGTGCTCTTTGTCCTCCTCCTGGCGCTGCGTTGGATAAGGGCCCTCCAACGCACATTAGCCAGAGACCGGCAGGCTGTACATCAAGCCTTGGTAGCCATAGAGCATGGTAGCTCACCCCAAGTATGGCTTAGCATGCTGGACCGGTAGTCAATGACGGGTAATGAGGACGATAACGGCGTACCAACCTAAGACAGAAGCTGCAGCATGCTCTGCAGTATTTGATGACGGGTAAGGGCACAAGTTGATCGTCCCAACCTAAGACAGGCATGGTCCCTTATCCATACAAATAAATAAAGAAGGGGGAGCTGTCGGGGTCACGCCCCCAAGATGGCGCCGGTCGCACCCCTGTTCACGTGAACACCTCTGTGATTGGCTGTATACTCCCTGTTCATGTGAACACCCTGTGATTGGCTGTTATGCCCTATATAAGGCAAGGGAACTTCCCCGCAAGGGGAGGAAAAAGATCGACCAGGGAATAAACAAGAGCTTGTGCATCGACCTGTGTGTGTGTTGGTGTTGCGTCATCTCTGCAGGCAGGGAGGGCGCGACACTTGCCATCTCCCCTGCCTACCTCTCAGAAATTCAAACTCTTCCCTATGTTAATTCATTATGCTCCTTCCTCAGGTCCTCCAAGTCAGAAATAAGAGATCATCCTTGATTTTACCCTTTCTTATTCTTTTTTCTTTTCTATTTATTTTTTGAGAGAGACAGAGAGACCAAGAGAGAGAGAGAGAGAGCGAGCAAGCAAATTGGGGGTGGGGAGGTTGGGGAAGGACAGGCAGAAGCAGAGAGAGAAGTTCTCTGCTGAGCTGGGAGCCTGATGTGGGGCTTGATCCCAGGAGCCTGGGATCATGACCTGAGCAGAAAGAAAGAGTGGGATGCTCAACCAACTGAGCCACCCAGGTGCCCAGAGTTTATTACCCATTTTTTAATATCTCTAGGGCCCAGTCCACTATTGAGCTTCATGATTTCATCTCCAAAGGTAGCTAGATCATCTCTTTTCCTCTCTCTCCCACTACCATCCCAGTGTAGTCCGGCTCCCCCTACTTGCCTGGGCCACTGCTGTTCCTGTCTGCCTCTAACCTTTTATCCTGGCGCTGAGTTACCCATTCAACCTAAATCCAACCAGCCCACTCTACCAGCTGAAAATGCTTTGCTGACTTCTTGTTGCAGTTAGACTAAAAGCAAGAATGACTCCTTGGCTTCATTTGCTCCTGTGTACCTCCCCACCCCCCAACCTGCGCCACTCATGGATTTGCTGACAGAGCACTGGATTTCTCTCAGTCCTTGAACACATATTTTTGTGCTTTTGCAGATGCTGTTCCCTCTCTCTGGAAAGCTCTTTCCCTGACTCCCTGAGGAGCTGGAACACTCTCAGCCTCTGGTCTTGGCTTGAATGTCTCTCAGGGAGATGTTCCCTGACCAGCCAATGAGAAGGTGCCCATTCCTCCCCCAGTTGGTCCCTATTTCAGATGACTGCTTCCTTGGGACACTCATCGTTGTGATTGCTTTCTTTCCTGGGTGTCTGCTTTTAGAAGATCTCTCCTGTATTGGTCTGTAAGCTCCATGAGGGGAGGTACCTGTGTCCTTCCTGTTCACAATGATTTCCCCAGTACCTAACCCAATACCTGCCATCAATAAATAATACAGGAATAAAGCAAGAAGGAAGGAAGGTAGAATCCCAGGCATGAGTGTAACTGAGGTTGTTTTTGATGAGAGGTGGGGAGGGTGTCCGTGCTGCTTCCAGAAGGGGATCCAGCTTGTAAAGATGGAGTGCAGGGATTTCAGCAGCAGGAGAAAGGCCAATTATACAAACTGACTCCCTGGGGTGGCTGGGTGGAGGCACCGAGATACCTGTGACCACCTCATAGTTTGACCAGCGGAGGCTTTGTTATTCTTAGATTTGAAAAGTGGGGAAACTGAGGCCTAGAACAATTCAATAAATTACCCATGGCCCACTGAGTAGAGGAACCAGATACAATCTGGATCATTCATCCTCTCCTCCAGCAGTGGGTCTGTGTCTCTGTCCCAGATAAGGACTGCAAATGGAGACATTTGTTTTACAACTACCTACTATGAGATTGGAAGCACTTTTCTTGAAATTTGTTTTAAGGTAGTGAGCTCGCCATCAAAGTGGAGATACAAAGACAAGACAAAGTGTTCTCTGGACAGGGATATTAAAATTCCAGTTCCTCTATTTAGAGGGTGTGGAGGGGGGTAGATAGGCTTGTATGAATCTGGAATCCTTTCATCTCTGAGTCAGTGGTGCTAGGAATTTGGTCAGAGAGAAGATAGGCTGAAGGGATCTGTGGCTTGGGACATCCAAATTCATCTTATCCACCTAAAATAGGGAGGGAGGGAGACGACGGGGGAAATAATAAAGTGAGAGAAGAGGGAAGGAGAATCTGGCTTACTCCTTGTAAACAAGACTCATTTCCCAAGATCCTTGTTCACTGGAGTGATTACCCATGTTTGTCAGAAGCAGCTGCCTTGGGATTGCTTCCCTGAGGCCTCCCCAAAATTAACAAATAGGCCTGAAAACAGTTCTGACTCAGCCACTTCCTTTCTGAACCTGGGGCTCAGGCAGCAGCTCTTGGGCCCCCCAGCCTCACGGGGGTGCCCACAGACTTACAGTTTGTCTCCTCTGCTAAGGGATCAAAGATCCAGGTACCAGCTTGCCTGCTTTTCACCTTTACACTGTTCCAGCCCCGAATCCCACAGTCTTACTTAAGATACTTTATGTCCTGACTCTGAATTTTCGTTGAATGGAGGAGAGAAGTGGAGGCAACAGAACAGAGTGAGCTCTAAGACCAGCACAGAGCAGTGAGTAGGGTTTGGACGTCATAGCCTCTCTCTTTCTTCCTCCCTTTTCTGATCTCTTCTCTCCTCCATTTTCTCAGTCACACAAACATACTCACATTCTTTGAAAATTCTTCATATAATCTAACCCTCTAGCATTTTTTTAAAAAAGATTTTATTTATTTATTTGGCAGAGAGAGACACAGCAAAAGAGGGAACACAAGCAGGGGGAGTGGGAGAGGGAGAAGCAAACTCCCCGCTGAGCAGGGAGCCCGATGTGGGGCTTGATCCCAGGACCCTGAGATCATGACCTTAGCTGAAGGCAGATGCTTAACTGAGCCATCCAGGTGCCTCTAACCCTTTAGTATTTAAAGGTAAATAACAATCCCTCCAATCTTTCTGGCACTCTCCAGTTTTCAAAGTGATTTCATGTGCTCTGTTGCACATGATTCTCAAACCAGCAGGAAAGGGTCCCCTGGTGGGATAAGCCTCCTTACAGTCCTGCAAATAGGGAGCAACACAGGAGGTACCAAAGGACACTTTTCCAACATTAAGTTTGGAACACGTTTCCATACCACCCTTATACTCTCTGCCTTCACTGCAGAAGGGTTTGTGTCTCTAAGGGCATCTGACCACACAAGTGTTCAGAACCCATTGAGTCTTACAGACTCAGAATAGCATTACTGCACAGTGAGAATCACCAGGTGACTTCTAAAAAAGACTTTGTCCTCAGTGCAGAGCCACTGAATCATCTTAAAAAGACCTGAACATCTTTTTTTTAAATCTGCGTCACAGGTGATTCTGATGCACACTAAGATGTGGGGAACACTGGCCTTGAGGGCAAGAAAGCAGATGGGCCAATGTTCCTGAACGTGGTCTGGCTTTCCCCAGCCTTGTTACCTGCCTCCGACCCTTGTTCCAGTGGGGAGGAGTACCAGAGGGCCCTGAGTCCAGGCACCAGGCACCCGGATGGCTGGGGAGGGGGCTGAGACACAGCGAGCCCTTGCCATACCTTCCCAGTTCCTCCTCCTCATAGTCACAACACAGGGCCCGGCATCACTAGCTCAAGTCAGGGTAAACCACACATTTTCTAGTTTACTGTGTAAGAGTAAACTAGAATTTTAATTAAGCAGTTATTATAAACATCTTTCCACATACAAATTAGAAAAATTTTAACATCACTTATGGCCTTTCTAATCTCTGATTTAATGGGTTATGCAATTTTTTAGAACAGCTTTATTTTTTATTTAATTTAATTTTTAAAAAGATTTTATTTATTTATTTGACAGAGAGACATCACAAGTAGGCAGAGAGGCAGGCAGAGAGAGGGGAGGAAGCAGGCTCCCTGACGAGCAGAGAGCCTGAAGTGGGACTCCATCCCAGGACCCTGAGATCATGACCTGAGCTGAAGGCAGAGGCTTAACCTACTGAGCCACCCAGGCACCCTAGAACCACTTTATTGAGATTTAAGTCAATACCATTAAAATTGACTCATTTAAAGTATACAACTCAGTGGTTTGAATATACTCACAGAATTGACAACTGTCACAATAATCAAATTTTAGGACATTTTTGTGACTCCCAACAGAAGTCTTGGCCCATTAACAGTCACTTCCATTTTGCCCTTCCCACAGCTCCTGGCAACCACGAGTCGATTTAATGTCTCTATGGATTTGCCTATTCTGTAATTTTTTAAGCTAAGTTTCTTTTAACTATTATTAACAAGGCTCTGATAAACATATATACATTTTTTACATTTTGCCTAATAACATCTTTTCTAAGATAAATTTCTAGAACTAAAAATTGCTTGATCAAAAGCATGTCCTTTTTGTTTGTTTGTTTCCAAAGTCACAAAATGACATTATTGAGTGTACAATTTTCTCCTTTTTGGTCTGTGTGGAAAATACCCAGTAATGTGGAGAAAATATTTTTCAAGAGTAATTGTGTATGTATGTGTTTGTGTAGATGAAAATGTGCTTTAGAGCATACTTCTATGACTTTCAGGAAATATAAAATTAAATTTACAAAAAAATGGGAAAACTGAGTATAAACAGTCTGGTATTTGCGTCAGTGCCCAGCATGATCACAGTGATTTCTCACATAAAAGCAGGAAGTTCCCGGATCTCAAGTATCTTCAGTAACTGCCAGTTTAATTTATGACCCTTGTCTTTCCTTCTTTAAGAGATAATTTTCTCTTGTGATTTAGCTCCAAAAAGTCCATTTTGATATTTCCTTGAGGTATTGAGTTAATTTAAAAATTTCTTTCTCTTGATTTACCTGTAATGAAAGCTGTGAAAATTAAAACATGTTTCACAAATGAGATTGGCAAAGAATGAATGAGCCTAGGACACTGGCAATATGTATGAAAACGAAAAGTATGTGTCTTTTTTACTATAACTAAAAATATGTCCAAACTAAATGTACAAAAGTATTCACTGGTGTATTTTTGTAATGGGGAAAACAAGGAAAAAAATCTAAATATCTATCTGTAGAATATTTATAAAAATGTGTATAATATAATCATAAAATGCAATAGTATGCAACCATTAAAAAGGATGAAAATATTGATTTAGAGAATGTTCTCCAGGATGTTGTTGAGTGAATAAAAATGATTTAGTGAAAAAACAAAACCAAAAGAATTCACCAAATGTTAACAGAATGTGGGGTAGTTTTCACTTTTGTTTACATTTTTCTTGTATTGCTTGAATTTTTCATAATGAATTTTTTGTTGATATTTAATAGATTGCAACATAGTAAAAAGGTAATTTTATTTGGAAAAAATCCATGGAATATCTTTAAAAATTTATATTTAAGTGTAGGGAAGACATTTCAACAAATTTCAAATAGAAGTTAACACTAAGTGAATACAAGTTTAAGACGGAAGTTAACACAGATGCGATGATAAGAAGGAAAGATTGGCTCATACAATAAGAAGATAAGGCCCAATCTTTCTCATAAATAAGAAAAGTATGGTTTAATGTCAGTGAATAGGCACTAAAAAAGCTTCAGATCAAAAATGTCACACCCATATCCGATTATTAAAATACTGTCATAAAATACAAAAAAGATAATTGCTAAATATATATATGTTTAGATACACACACACACACACACACACACACACACACACACACATCCTTTTTTACTTAAAATCCTTTAAGGCTTCCTAATTGCACTTATAGAATAAAGTTTTAAAACCTTAACAAGATTGACTGCTCAGGACCCTGCTGACCTGCATGACCTCACATCTCACCCATACCCTTCTCATTCAACCACACTGGTCCTTATTCATTACATAAACATGGCAAACCTTTCCTCAGGGCCTTTGCACACACATCTCTACCTGCAGAGGACTTTGCTTAGGGCTTCATAAGACTGACTGCTTTTTGTCCTTCATGTCTCAACTAAAAAGACATTGAAATGTAGAAAATGGTGAATTAAATCCAGTCTAGTTATATTCTCTCATTTTTAATTTTCAAAGTTTTCATTCCATGTATGGTAGATTTTCCAAAGGAAAGAAAGACACAATAAGCTGTTTTAATCTTAAATATTTTAAAAATGTTGTTGATCTAATGTTTTCCCCTAAATAGACGGTTATCCCAATACCATTTATTGAATAATGCAACCTTTTATATGCAACCTGTCATTTTAAAGTACTACCCTAATAATCCACTCAGTCCTGCCTGATTTGGCTCTGCTTCTAAAACTCTACTCTTCACTCAAGCACCATTACCACACTGGTTCAGAATCCTTTATAGTTGGTAGACAAAGAGTCCCATTCTTACACTTTTTTGAGAATTTTCCTGGTTTATTTTCATATGAAATTTAGAATAGTCTTTGTTTCCTAAAAATCTTGTTATGATTTTGTCTTCAACTAGGCTAACTGAACTTCGGATTAATTTAGGAGAATATGCACCTTTGCAATATTCCATCTTTCTATTTAGAAATGAGTAAGTCTGTCCACTTATTATTAAATGGAAAAAAGGATAATTGGAAGGTCCTGGCCAATTCTTAATATCTTAATGCTTCGAATATTGTATTGATGATGTGAATAGAATTGTTTCACATTGTATTTTCACCCCATGATTGTTTACATATATTTATTTATAGTAGTATAGGCAATATGTATTGAGTGCACACTAAATGCCAACTCTTTGTGTTAAGCACTTTATTGCTTAAATTTATCTTTGCCACCACTCACTTTTCACAGGAAGAGAGCGAATTTTGAGGAGCTCAGGTCACTGGCCTGAAGTTTCACAGCAACTGGCGGAGTTCAAACACGGATACCAGCATCTAATAGCCCAGTCTGAATCATGGCTTACTGGGAGCATTCTTGGTTTGGGGTCTTCTCCCTTGTGTGACTGACCACTTTACAAAGGTTGCTTTGTATTTCTAATGGCATTTCAGTTGATTGTCATAGGTTCCCCAGATAGAACATCCTATCAGCAAATAATTTTACCTTCTTTCCAATTGTTTTATTCTCTCCCTTTGTCCAACTGTATAATAGCCATTTCTTATAATACATACACTGGTTTTAGATATCCTTTAGGAATCTATTTAATATCATCACATAGAGATCTTTAAACATTTCTCATGTATTATAAGATGATAGAATTTTAAATAAGACATAGACATTATTCCTGTAATATTGAGTATGCCAGATTAGAAATTGCTGGAATGACAGAGTTGCATAAAGATTTTCCATGTTATGTGTTTGTGCCTATTATTAGTTTGTTCTTAACTTAAAATATTATATTTTTAGGGTGCCTGGGTGGCTCAGTGGGTTAAGCCGCTGCCTTCGGCTCAGGTCATGATCTCAGGGTCCTGGGATCGAGTCCCGCATCGGGCTCTCTGCTCAGCAGGGAGCCTGCTTCCTCCTCTCTCTCTCTGCCTGCCTCTCTGCCTACTTGTGATCTCTCTCTGTCAAGTAAATAAATAAAATCTTTAAAAAAAATATTATATTTTTAATTTTTGGAGGAGCCTCCATACTGTTTTCCACAGTGGCTACACCAGTTTAAATTCTCAGAAGGGTTCTCTTTTCTCCACATTCTTGTAAACACTTCTTGTTTCTTTCTTTTTTTTTTTTTTAAAGATTTTATTTATTTATTCGACAGAGAGAGAGATCACAAATAGGCAGAGAGACAGACAGAGAGAGAGATGAGGAGAAGCAGGCTCCCTGCTGATCAGAGAGGCTGATGCCGGACTCCATCCCAGGCCCCTGGGATCATGACCTGAGCCGAAGGCAGAGGCCCAACCCACTGAGCCACCCAGGCGCACCTCTTTCTTTTTTAAAAAAAGATTTATTAATATATTTTAGAGAGAGAGAGAGTACAGCAGGAGGGACAGAGGAAGGGGGAGAAAGGATCTGAAGCCAACTGCACATTGAGAAACAAACAAAAACCAAACAGACCCTTAAATGTAGAGAACAACCTGGTGGTTGCCAGGGGGGATGTGGGTGGGACCTAGATTAAGAAATATCAACTTCCATTTACATAATAAGCCACATATATGAAAAGTACAGCATAGGGAATATAGCCAATAATATTGTAATAATATCATATAGTGACAGATGGTGACTACATATACTGTGGTAAGCATTGCAGAATGCGCAGAATTGCCCAATCACTACTGTACACCTGAAACTAATACAACATTGTATATCAATTATACTTTGATAATAACATTTTTAAATTATAAAATTTAGTCAGGTATTTTAATGCTAGGAAAACAATTAATTTTGCTTACATGAATGTCTATGTTCAATTGAGGACACTTAATAAACAAACATTTATTGGTGCCTATGTTGCAGACAGTTGAGGAAATGGATGGAGTCAACAATAGTGGAGTCTCTGAGTTTCTGCTCCTGGGGATCTCAGACAGTCCTGAGCAGCAGTGGGTCCTGTTCTGGATGTTCCTGTCCATGTACCTGGTCACAGTGGTGGGAAATGTGCTCATCATCCTGGCCATCAGCTTTGATCCCCGCCTGCACACACCCATGTACTTCTTCCTGGCCAACCTCTCCTTCACTGACCTCTTCTTTGTCACCAATACAATCCCCAAGATGCTGGTGAGCCTCCAGTCTCAGAACAAAGCCATCTCCTATGTGGGGTGTCTGACACAGCTCTACTTCCTAGTCTCCTTGGTGGCCCTGGACAACCTTATCCTGGCCACAATGGCATATGACCGTTATGTGGCCATCTGCCGCCCCCTCCACTACACCATGGTCATGAGTCCTGGGCTCTGTATTATGCTCCTCACCTTGTGTTGGGCACTTTCTGTTTTCTATGGCCTCACCCACACCCTCCTCATGACCAGGGTAACATTCTGTGGTTCCCGGAAGATCCACTACATCTTCTGTGAGATGTATGTGCTGCTGAGGCTGGCATGTTCCAATACTGAAGTCAATCACATAGTGCTGATTGCCACAGGCTGCTTTATTTTCCTCACCCCTTTAGGGTTCATGATCATGTCCTATGTCCGAATTGTCAGAGCCATCCTCCAAATACCCTCAGCCACTGGGAAGTACAAAGCCTTCTCCACCTGTGCTTCCCATTTGGCTGTGGTCTCCCTCTTCTATGGGACACTTGGCATGGTATATCTGCAGCCCCTCCAAACCTACTCCATGAAGGACTCAGTAGCCACAGTGATGTATGCTGTGGTGACCCCCATGACGAACCCTTTCATCTACAGCCTGAGGAACAAGGACATGCATGGGGCTCTGAGAAGACTCCTCCTAGGAAAAGTTTTCCAGAGGTTGACTTGAGATATTTTGGGTATCGAAGTGGAGACTGGGAATTTCCTCTATCATGTGCAAGGCATTATCCTATGGGAGACAGAAGAGTGATTAGGACATGTCTCCAGCTCAGAATAAGCTTACATATATGTGATGCAGAAAAGACACTTCCATGTAAACCAGTGTCCCCCAGACCTTGCTAGCCTTGGCAATGCCAACACTCATACTAGAATTTTACAGGATCATTCTTTCAACTTTCCTGATCACAGGACCACCATCCCAGCTTTTCAAAATATGCCAAGTAATGGCCTGTGGAAGAGGTGGTGTTCTCTAAACACATCAATTCATGGTCCTGAGTTCTGGCCCTCTCTAAGGGGCCTGCTGCCTACAAGCCACCTGGAGAAGACAACTTGCCCTACTCCCACGGCAGGGGCACTGGATGAGGTTGCCCATTTCCAGCTCTGCTGGGCACGGCCCCCACTGTTTTCATGCTAACCCACATTCCCTCTGAACACAGTCCCCGCTATTCAGGAAAGACTTGTAGACAAACTTTTCTCCTTTGCTCTGGGCTGGTTTTCATCTCTCGGGCCTCAGGACAATACTAACTATGCTTTTCTCCTGCTTTCCTTTTCCCTGTGGGAAGACCTTAACCCTGGTCAGCCCATCCTGTCCTTCATCCTGTGGATCCTCACTCACTTGCCCTGTCTCTTCTGTTTGCTACCACTCCATCCTTCACTCAAAACACAACTCCCCAGCCTGTCAACACATGCTCGTGAATAGGAGTGGCAGTGGAGGTAGTAGAAGGCAGGAGGTCACTGTGAGACTCAGTCTCTACTTAGGTTCAACCAGCCATGTACAATGCGATGAAGAGACACTGAATAGCAACTGATGAGAAGGTTAGTCACTGGGCGGTGGCATTTCCAAACAGAGAGCAGTCCTTTGCAGATCAATCCATGGAGCCAGACAAGAGTTTGACAGATGAAGAATTGAATTGATCTGAGGTTCAATTTAAGTAATTGATAAGGACTGAGTGCCTTTTAAGGGCCTCAAACTGGGTTACAGATCTGAATCAGAAGCTCACAATAGACAATGAAGAAGAGTATTTTAATGCAATGTCTGAAAGCAATGGTTATACTCTGGGCAGGAGGATTGGAGGGCACAAAGGAGGAAAGCCTAGCTTGGCTTGTTCGTGAGGGAGGATTCAGGGAATGCTTCCTTAGGGTGGTGACAGCTGAGCTGAGCCTTACATAACACCCTGCCACATGAAGAGTTACCCAGGAAAAAGGGCAGGGCAAAGTAAGGTCACTGCAAGAAAGGAGGGACACGGTGTGGAGTAGAGTCTTCCTATCTGCAGTAGCCAGCCAGCGTTCTCATCCCAGGCCTACCTATCCCTTGTGTGGTCATGGTCATCCCTGGTTAGGCCTTGTGTTCTCATCTGAACATTGAGTACAATAGCATCATGAATTGCTATTAGGTGATTATGTGAACTAGTCATTGGCCCATAGTCAGTGTGGTTTTTACTGAGCAGGGACAGGTGGACAAAGAACAGGAAACAGTCTGATAGGTGAGGGGGATGTCCTGCTTGAGTGTACCTGCTGAGACAAGCAGCAGCTAGTGATGAAGCTGAAGGTGGAGGTGGGAGGGATCTCAAAAGGCCTCCAATACCTTGTAGAGGAGCTCCAAATAGAGTCTGTGGACAATGAGGTACCTCGGGATGTTATGAGTTTTAAATTTTATTTTTAGTAAATCAACAATGTGCATTTCTTAAAGAAACATTAAAATAAAAATAACCCCCCAATACTCACCTGTATGTCTGTTACCCAAAGACAACTCTGGTATAAATTCTAAAACTCCGGTATAAATTCTAAACTTTGATCTCTGCTCTCCCTCTCTATTTCAGAATGAATTCAAATTGTTTTTAAACTTGCCTTTTTGATTAATAATGCCTTTCTATGTTAGCAAATATTCAGTCACATGACAACTTAATGCCTACACAGTATTTCATGTGCCATTTAATGATTACAGCGGAACTTATATAACACACTTGTTCCATATTTTAGTTGCTTTCAGTTTTCCTACTCTTTGCAACATGGCAATAGTGTCTCCATATGTACATCTTTGATATTGTTTCCTTAGGGGAAATTGGTGAAATGGAATTATGGAGCCAAATATTTCCATTGTTCAGAGCCTTTGATACATTTCCTGAATCATGCTCCACAAAGCTCATGATGACCTATACTTTAATAAGAGGGGTCACAAGTTCCTGTTTATGTATTGTTTGTGTTTATTAGCCTTGAGGGATGTGGGAAGGAGAGGAAGCTCTAGAACTTTTAAGTACAATAGGTAAAAGCAAAAGCAATTTTATACTTCGTTGGCAACATAGTTCTACAAAGATGAAGCAGGGTTTCTGGTGAGCTCAGCTACTGACCTGTCACTCTCCCCAAAACTGTGTCCCTGAGAAAAAAAGCCTCCCCCTCTTCGGTCCACAAGCAGGCACTAGAAGGCAGGCCCTAGAGTTTATCACTCCCTTCGGAGTAGGGTGGTGTCCCTCAGGAGCCACGTTCTGCTCCACAACAATCACTTCTTCCTCAACCATCCAGAAGGATGACATCTAGAACATGGGAGTATCTTCCTTGGACACATTTGGATACAGGAGGCGGAAGGAGGGGGAATGGCAGCTGGTGCCTCTGTTCTCTTTTTTGTCTTCTTCATCCTAATAAATATCTTTTATTTAAAATCCTGAGTGTTAAGGGGACTTAATTTGGCCTTTTGAGCTGTGGCAGATTGTGGGAAACTGTTATTACTATGGGACATTTAGGCATTTTCCCCATACCTAGTTAATAGTTCTGGGACGTAAGCTCTGATTATACAGTAGTCCCCCCTTAAGTGTGGTTTGGTTTACTGTAGTTTTGGTTATCTGCGGTCAACCACAGTCAGGCAGCAGACGGATCTCCTGACACATCCTCAGAACGTCAAAAGTGTCCTAAGGCAACATCACAGAGCCTATGTCATCCATCTCCTTCTATCTTCTCCCTCAGGCAGCCATTTTGTCATCCTTACACCATCACAAGAGAAGCTAAGATATTTTAAGAGAGAGAAAGAACACATTCACATTACAGTTCATTGTTATCATTGTTTTATTTTATTATTGTTGTTAATCTCTTACTGTACCTACTATCTAGTTATGTATGTGGAAAAAACATAGTATTCATACAGGATTCAGTACTACCCTATGGTTTCAGGCACATATTTGATGAGAGTTGGCCTATTTCCTATTATGTGTTACTTCTAGAATGTAACATTTTGGAAATCCCAGTTGAAAACCTGGAGTTTTCAACTCCTTCCCTCTGACAGGATTCTGCCTCCACTTTTTGTCTCCATAAGCCTGCTAACGCTTGCCTCACAACTCAGCCTCTCAGCTGCACCTTCTGCTCCCAGCCTCTCAGCCCCTGTCTTGGAATCAAGACAGCCTTGTGGGGAAAGCAGAGCAGCTGTCAGCAGTGTCATTCTGGGGTTCCTTGTTTTCCTGTATTTTGCCCCCCTAGTTCATCTGGTTGCTCTTTGAGGCCTCCCAGACTTCTGAGGGCAAGGATGTTTCTTTGCTTGACCAGGAGTGTTGACACAAAATGAACAAACTTTTTAAAATTTCTAAAAAAAAAGGAAGAGAGTTTTAAATTTTATTTGAGGCCAAGCAAGGACAGCTGCCTGGGATACACAATCTTTACAAAGAAGGGAGTGCTCTGGAGAAGGAATGTTTAATACAGGATCTTATATGTTTTTGTTACACCAAGAGTTACAAATCATCGTGAGGAAGAGCATTTCAGAAAATTACAGGCTTTATCATATGCTTTTAGTATGAGCAAGATTGCAGACTTCAGAGGTGTGGGAATAGAATGCCAGGGGTGATTTTTATTTATTTATTTTTTATTTATTTTCAGCATAACAGTATTCATTATTTTTGCACCACACCCAGTGCTCCATGCAATCCGTGCCCTCTATAATACCCACCACCTGGTATCCCAACCTCCCACCCCCCGCCACTTCAAAACCCTCGGCCAGGAGGGATTTTTACTCTTAAGTCTGAAATATTTCTTTTTAGGTTATTTGCTAATGAAGGAGATGTACAATGAGTGCTCAGGGCAGAAAGAGCTTTTGCCCTTTGAAGTGTGGTGAAGTCATTCTGACCTTGGTAAAAGTGTATCTTCTCTGAAAACCCAGGAGCAGGGCCCACAAACATTAACAGTTGAAAGTTTCCTTTATGAGGAGCAGGTTTAGAGTGGCTCTTCTCAGCCAGTTCCAAAGGGAATTGAGTTCTAATAACTAAGGTAATTCTATGCAGTGAGTTAACTTCTGTCCTGTGCATCTAGAATGTGCTATGGAGCCTTGGAAGAATTGAGAACATCATCATTCTGATAATTTTGTATAGGGCTTAATTCTGTCATGGAAACCCAGTTGTGAAAGGCTAGCATTGTCCCTGGATCACAGGGTTCTTGTCTCACAGAGTCGAAGAATGAATCTCACGTACACAAGTGGGTGAAGTGAAGTGAAAGTTTATTAAGTGAAAGTGAAAGCAGAAAGCCAAGAAGAAGCTCTCTAGAGTGAGAGGGTTCCCAAAAGAGCTGCCACTGAATGGATGTAGAACTGACTGGGAAGCTTGTGGCCTTGAGATTCTTGTGCCATCTTGGTTTGAGCAAGAACCATTGATAACACCTTTAATGACTTAATTCTTTGAGGTTTGGCCATTTTCTATGATCACACTGTAGCCACCAAAGAAAAATATTCCCTGACATCAGAGGCCTGGTGATCTGTTTCTTTATCTCTTGTTCACTCTGGCTTATCAGATTCCGCCTGCCAGGAATAGTTTCAGAGCCCAGCCAGGGGTCTCCTACCTCTCCCTGCCTATACCTTAACCCTTTCCTTACTCACTGTGAAGAATTGTATTAAACTAGATTAGGCCCCATGCCCACAGAGAACCATCATTCCCAGGAACAATCCGGATGCCAAATAGAAACTAATAGCTGTTAGAAAAGGGGAAATAGAAGTCAGAAAGACTGTAAGTGTTCACTACATGCAATTATCAGGTAAAATACATTGTAGTTTTTTCTGGCTTCTTCTCTGACATCATTACTCTCATACTCAAAATAAGAAAGAAGATGAACAATCAAAACAACAGCAACCTTTCTAGAGCTATCAAATAATTGAGGTCACATAAATGAGAATTTAACATTTGCTGTAGAAAACCATGAAGATTTTAGAGGATGTTTGTTAGCACAGTGTAACCTAGCCTATCTAATCTGATGGAGATGGAAAAAATCTTTTCCACTCAATGCGAGACATAAAATCATAAAATTATAAGAAAAGATTGTCAATCTGAAAATAAAGAGCCACAGCGAGAGGCAAATGAGCATTGATTTAGGATTAAAGAATTGCACTTCTGAGAGCATGGAGTCTGGTAGACACCCAAGAAGTGCCCTGCTTACAGGATGAAACCAAGGGGCTTTTTATGAGGAAAAGGAAGGGGCAATTACATGAGCCGAAGAAGAAATGTTTTCTATGGGGAGGGAGGGAAAAGGGTGTCTTTTCCCATAGAGAGGTGGGGATTTATTGGCACTGACACACTTGAAGGTCATGCTTCTTCATGTGTCATATGTGTAATTAGCATGTTAAATATCCACCCCAGGCATGATTTTCAGTATTTTAATGAGAGAGAAAGTTGGGGAAAGGTCAGCTCTGGTGTTGGTCTTGGCACAGACTGGTTTGGTCCCATCCGTGCCAGTCTTTGTTGTTGAGTTCCTCCTTTGGTAGACATCCTGCTTCTGCATTCTTAAAAGATATGCTATTCAAGAGGCATAGAGTTTCAGCTATCAAGGAATGCTGGATTTTGCAGTTAGGGCTGAGAGGACCAGAGTCCAGTCCCTGCTCTGTCTCACCAAGGTCTGGGGATCTTTGATGGGTAATAGATAAGATTAGTTGGGGGCAGAGTCAAAGGTTCATAGGGTAGATGGAGTTGTGGAAATAGTGGTGATAATGTTCTCAAAAGGTTTTCTGGGTTCAGCCCTAGGAAAAATTTCATCCAGCCCATTGTAATAGAGGGTCATTTAATGTGAAGAGCTGTGGAGATGACCTTGTCCCAGTTCTTTATGGTGTAGGTAGGAACAAGCCCAGTCACAGAAAGGAAATTTCTAAGGTCTCAGAGCAGTGGATATAGCCCACATTCCTGATTTTCACTCTTAAGAACTTTGCCCTTTGGGAGAAGCTAATTTTCTTTAACACTGAGGTGTCTGGAGACTGAAAGATATCAGGGAAAAGACATACATAATTTCTGTACCTCAGACTATATTGCCAGGCACTGTCCCCAAAGGCAGGGGGGCTGACAACTTGAGTGGGCCAGTGGGGTTGTGGGGAATGAACTCTGAGTACATACATCCACCCTCCTTTTCCCTTATTAGCTCAACTCTCTCTTCTCCCAGGTATGGTTTCTAGCCAGAGGAAACAGAAGAGAGCACCTAGACCACTTTTCATTATTATACCTTCAGCAAAACTTATACTTTATTTTTTTTTCCTAGTTAGAAGGAAGCGGGTTTGGGGGGAGCCTTCCATAGGGATGGGAACTGATTCCATAGTATGAATTTTATTCTCAACTCATCATCATTCATTTTTCATTTTCTCCATACTCATCTTCAAGCTCAACATTCCTGAGGCATCTTGTTTGATAATTCTCAATTATCAAATTGATAACCTCAATTATCAATTTGATAATTCCCAATTATCCCACCCTCTCTTATCTCCTTTTCCTAATTTCTCCTTGTGTCCTTTTCCTAATTTCTATCCTTCCTTCTTACCCCTTCTGCTCACCATCATCTCCCGTCCCTCCCTATATCCTCATATTATATCTTCGTTCCTCCACTCCCACTCCTGTCCTACCACCCACTCTTCTGTGTTTTCTTTCCATTCTCATCTCAACCTGGCCTCAGTTCTGTGGCTTCAAGAAGAGACAACAGGAAAGCCAATGTCCAGGTGTAGCCATAGGACAGATTTAGAGAGGCTGAGGAAAAGATGCAAATCAGAAATGGATGAGCTGAAGGCTGAATAAACATCAGGATGAGAAAATTCTGTACTGGAGCTGTACTGATGTATTTATAAAGTTAGAAAGAGGCATTACTACCAGAAACCTCATGTATGGGGATTTTCGGAGCTAAGAGATTTGGGAGGGAAAAATAAGACTTTGAAGGAAAAAGTTATATTTTACATTCCTCACTGAAAAAATCAAAAGACGGACTCCACTCCAAAACTGCTAGAACTTATACAGGAATTCAGTAAAGTGTCAGGATATAAAATCAATGCACAGAAATCAGTTGCATTTCTCTACACCAACAGCAAGACAGAAGAAAGAGAAATTAAGGAGTCAATCCCATTTACAATTGCACCCAAAACCATAAGATACCTAGGAATAAACCTAGCCAAAGAGACACAGAATCTATACTCAGAAAACTATAAAGTACTCATGAAAGAAACTGAGGAAGACACAAAGAAATGGAAAAATGTTCCATGCTCCTGGATTGGAAGAATAAATATTGTGAAAATGTCTATGCTACCTAAAGCAATCTACACATTTAATGCAATTCCTATCAAAGTACCATCCATCTTTTTTAAAGAAATGGAACAAATAATGCTAAAATTTATATGGAACCAGAAAAGACCTCGAATAGCCAAAGGGATATTGAAAAAGAAAGCCAACGTTGGTGGCATCACAATTCCGGACTTCAAGCTCTATTACAAAGCTGTCGTCATCAAGACAGCATGGTACTGGCACAAAAACAGACACATAGATCAATGGAACAGAATAGAGAGCCCAGAAATAGACCCTCAACTCTATGGTCAACTCATCTTCGACAAAGCAGGAAAGAATGTCCAATGGCAAAAAGACAGCCTCTTCAATAAATGGTGCTGGGAAAATTGGACAGCCACATGCAGAAAAATGAAATTGGACCATTTCCTTACACCACACACAAAAATAGACTCAAAATGGATGAAGGACCTCAATGTGCGAAAGGAATCCATCAAAATCCTTGAGGAGAACACAGGCAGCAACCTCTTTGACCTCTGCCGCAGCAACATCTTCCTAGGAACAACGCAAAAGGCAAGGGAAGCAAGGGCAAAAATGAACTATTGGGATTTCATCAAGATCAAAAGCTTTTGCACAGCAGAGGAAACAGTTAACAAAATCAAAGACAACTGACAGAATGGGAGAAGATATTTGCAAACGACATATCAGATAAAGGACTAGTGTCCAGAATCTATAAAGAACTTAGCAAACTCAACACCCAAAGAACAAATAATCCAATCAAGAAATGGGCAGAGGACATGAACAGACATTTCTGCAAAGAAGACATCCAGATGGCCAACAGACACATGAAAAAGTGCTCCATATCACTCGGCATCAGGGAAATACAAATCAAAACCACAATGAGATATCACCTCACACCAGTCAGAATGGCTAAAATCAACAAGTCAGGAAATGACAGATGCTGGCGAGGATGCGGAGAAAGGGGAACCCTCCTACACTGTTGGTGGGAATGCAAGCTGGTGCAGCCACTCTGGAAAACAGCATGGAGGTTCCTCAAAATGTTGAAAATAGAACTGCCCTATGACCCAGCAATTGCACTATTGGGTATTTACCCTAAGGATACAAACGTAGTGATCCAAAGGGGCACATGCACCCGAATGTTTATAGCAGCAATGTCCACAATAGCCAAACTATGGAAAGAACCTAGATGTCCATCAACAGATGAGTGGATCAAGAAGATGTGGTATATATACACAATGGAATACTATGCAGCCATCAAAAGAAATGAAATCTTGCCATTTGCGACAACATGGATGGAACTAGAGCGTATCATGCTTAGCGAAATAAGTCAAGCAGAGAAAGACAACTATCATATGATCTCCCTGATATGAGGAAGTGGTGATGCAACATGGGGGCTTAAGTGGGTAGGAGAAGAATCAATGAAACAAGATGGGATTGGGAGGGAGACAAACCATAAGTGACTTTTAATCTCACAAAACAAACTGAGGGTTGCTGGGGGGAGGGGGTTCGGGAGAAGGGGGTGGGATTATGGACATTTGGGAGGGTATGTGCTTTGGTGCTGTGAAGTGTGTAAACCTGGTGATTCACAGACCTGTACCCCTGGGGATAGAGTATTATGCCTCCATCAGAAAGGATGAATACCCAACTTTTGTAGCAACATGGACGGGACTGGAAGAGATTATGCTGAGTGAAATAAGTCAAGCAGAGAGAGTCAATTATCATATGGTTTCACTTATTTGTGGAGCATAACAAATAGCATGGAGGACATGGGGACTTAGAGTGAGAAGGAAGTTGGGGGAAATTGGAAGGGGAGGTGAACCATGAGAGACTATGGACTCTGAAAAACAATCTGAGGGTTTTGAAGGGACGGGGGGTGGGAGGTTGGGGTACCAGGTGGTGGGTATTATAGAGGGCACGGATTGCATGGAGCACAGGGTGTGGTGCAAAAATAATGAATACTGTTATGCTGGAAATAAGAAAAAAAAATAAAAATAAATAAAAAAAAAATCAAAAGACGTGGTTGGAGTATAAATGCTTATTCTTCCAAAAGCTTTATCACATATGTGAACAGGAGGATTCATCCAATAACAAAGGCGTGAAGATGGAACATTCTTTTTTGACATGAAGTTATATCGTGTGTGCATTAATGCAGTTTTAATTTAGTGATCTGTTTCTCTCTACAGACCTTGCCTGTCCACTAAACATCCTATTGGGTTCTTGTGTGGCAGTGAAGAGAAGGAATTGATTTTTTTTTTGGAGGTGAAAGAATAAACTTGGCACTGGACCAATGGTTTTAAACTGTTTTCTGCACTCTGATCTAGGTGGAATCTTATGTCCCCACCAGAAAAAAAAAACTTCACCATAATATTCCTGGTTACTTAGGTTAATGGGTTACATATTAGCCAAATAGCCCTTCCCTGTAGGACATTAGTGTCCAGAGCTACCCAGCCCCTAAGGCTTCAACCTTACCTAGAAAATGAGCACAGCTATATACAAGGCAGCAACTTACCCAAGGCACTTGTTTATATCCTCCTATCTTTGTTTTTCTTTATAGCCCTTACTGATATGTGATATTCCACACATGATGCTTATTTATGTATTTTGTCTCTCTTAATTAGAATGTGACTTGCATAAGTTCAGAGACTTCTACTTTGTTCACTAGTCCCCTAGTCCCCTAGGAGAGTGTCTGGATCATAGAAGCAATTTAATAAATATTTGCTGTATGAATCAGTTATGTAGGACTTCTTTGCTGGACAAATACATCACACAGATCTTCAGGCAGTGAGAGATATGGTTTGGGACCATTTTCCAAGGTTATTGCCTTCATGAGAATTTTCCCTTAAACCAGAAAAGGCAAGAAGGAAGGGATGCTATCAACCTTTAGGTCAGTGACTGCCTCCCCACAAGTACTCGCCACAGGGCACCCTGGACATCAGGGTTTCTAAGGCTGTAGATAAGTGGATTCAGCATGGGATTGATAACAGTGTTAAAGACCCCAACCCCTTTATCCTTGTCTGAAGACTCCTCAGAACCAAGACGCATGTAGTTGAAGATACCAGTACCATAGAAGAGGCAAACCACAGTGAGGTGGGAGCCACATGTGGAAAAGGCCTTCTTCCTGCCTTCCACTGAGCGGATTTGTAGGACTGCAGCTGCCACATGTGCATAAGACACAGTGATGAGGACCAAGGGGGTTACAGCCATGAAGGCTGCTGCTACAAAGAGCAGCAGCTCGTTGAGTTGGGTGCTGGAGCAGGAGAGCCGGAAGAGCTGTGGGAGGTCACAGTAGAAGTGATTGACTGCATTGGGACCACAGAAGTTGAGGGTATTTAGGGCAATAGTGTGATTTAGTGCATTAGTGAAACCTAAAGCCCAGGACACAGCCACCAATATTTTCTGGACTGTCTGGCTCATTCTGGTGTTGTAAGTAAGGGGCTGACAGATGGCCAGGAATCGGTCATAGGCCATGACAGTCAACAGAAAGCAGTCCATCCCAGCCAGAAGGTGAAAGAAGAAAAGCTGTGTGAGGCAGGCTCCATAGGGAATTGTACGCTTGTGGGACAGGAGACGAACCAACATCGAGGGAACAGTGACAGTGATGCACCCAACATCCAGCACTGATAGGTTCCCCAGGAAGAAGTACATGGGGGTGTGGAGTTTAGGCTCCACCAAGATGGCAGCCAGAATGCTGAGGTTGCCTCCGACTGTGACCAGGTAGGCAAAGAGGAAGACTACAAAGACCACAGACTGTAGCTGTTCTGTTTCTACTAGGCCCAGTAGAATGAACTCAGTAACAGACGTCCTGTTGACTCCAAATTCTGGATCCATGAGTTTCTGTAAGGCAATGTCCCAGGAGGGGAGATAATCAGTCTATTCCAATGTATTTATTTATTAAAACATAAATGTTTTAACCCACCTATGTTCAGAGCCAGTTCTCAGCTGTCTAAGGGATAATATTTCCACTCCTCAGGTCATCTCTTACTCACTGACCTCCTCCTTCACCTCAATACCTTTACTCTGCTCTCAGCTGAGATACCCAAAACCATCACCACTTTGTCCCTTCTATCCTGTTCTACTTAGAAGGCTCAGAATACTTGGGAAAATGAATTAAGATAAAAGCAGACTTCCTGGGGCACCTGGGTGGCTCAGCCTGTTAAGTGATTGCTTTTGGCTCAGGTCTGGGATGGAATCCTGCATCAGGCTCCCTGCTCAGTGGGGAGCCTGCTTCTTCCTCTCCCACTTCCCCTGCTTATGCTCCCTCTTTCACTGTGTCTCTCTCTATCAAATAAATAAATAAATAAAATCTTTAAAAAAAAAAAACAAACTTCCTCTTTATATGTAATGAGGTTAAGATGGATTTCTCCATTTCACTTTGAGGGATCAACCCAAACAATAAGCAGATTTCAAGATAGAAAAATTAATATTTCCAGAGAAACTGGAAAGCATTTGAAAACCCAGGTTTTAAAGCTTTTAGAGATATTGAAGATCAAACAAATATATAGCAAGACTCAGACCCATGATTGCAGATACCAGGTAGTTCAGCCAAACACATTTATCCAAGATGAGGGACATACTCTGAAGTATAAGTTCAAAATCCTATGTCAATAAATTGCTGATGTTCTTGGAGCCAACTACTTGGAGCCTTTACATTAGACTTCGAATAATTTAATTTAAATTTAATTTAAAGTTATTTATTCTTTCTTAAAAAGATTTTATTTATTTATTTATTTGTCAGAGAGAACAAGAGAGATTGTGCACAATTAGGGGGAGAGGCAGGCAGATGGAGAAGGCTTCCTGTTGAGCAAGGAGCCCAATGCGGGAATCAATCTCCAAACCCTGGGATCATGACCTGAGCTGAAGGCAGATGCTTAACAACTGAGCCACCTAGGCACCCCTAAAGTTATTTATTCTTTTTATGGTATCTGTTGCTTGCCTCTGAAAACAAAACTGAAAGCATGACCTGTGGGTGGGCTGCAGCTGGGTGCAGCTGGGTTTGTGCATTTCACAGCCACCACTGTTTCACTTGTCTTTGACTCGGGCATAATGTTTTGACCAACAGCTCTAAGGAGAGATCTTCAAATGAAACAGGCACATATATACAGAGCCAGACTGAGCCAAGTCTTGGCTATAATAAGATATAGATAATAATAAGATCCTGATGAAATAAGATATAATAAAATCCTGATGAAAAAAATATCACTGTTTCTTTATGGCCCATGGAATAAGCAGAGCTAGAGCTTCTTAAGGGTGTTGCTATTCCCTTGCAGAGAATACACTGGAATCAGAGGGAAGCAGTTGGAGTCTGGTGACTCTAACAGAAGGCAAAGGTTGATGGGCTCACATGGATGAAAACTTGGACGTGGTGATCTCTAAATACCCTTAAAATTCTAGGACCATATGACTGGTGAGATGGAGGACCATTCTCAGGCATACTTATCATCGATGAAATTCGTTAAGTGCTTTGCAAATGGACAAATCAATGGGTGGATAGCGCTCTCTTTATATATACTATATTAAATAACAATTAATTACTCTCCATTTCCCTTTTTGGGCCTTTTTAAATATAAGTATTAGATTGTGACCCTGTGATTTTCTGCCTCCTTGCTCATACTGTTTTCTCTACCCGCAATGGCCTCCTTCCAATCCCACCCCCCATGTATTTCAGGACTTGACTTAAGCTGGTTTCCTGAAAGTTCAAAAGCGTCTTTTTCTCTGTCTCTGAAGCTCTTACTAAACATTATTTCATGTAACTTATTACTGTTTATCTTCTTGCTAAGTCTTTTCCTATAGAGCAAATCTCCCCTACTGCTCTGTAAGAGATGTGAGGACCCAAAACATGCTTCATTCAGTTTACAATAACAATACTTATCATAATGCTTGGCACATAGTAGGTACTCAATATTTATTACATAAATGAACTAATGGTTGCAGTGTTCATAGAATTGCAGAGAAAAAGAGCATCAGCATGACCTAGAATTGTCATGGAAGACTTCCTGGACAAATTGGAACTTGGGCTAGACTTTTGTTAATTACCATGATTTACTTGGCGGGTGTGTAGAGGCAAATGCAGGGTGCATGGTTGCTGCAGAGACTACTGCTTTCCTTGGTTTTATGGGACAGTCAGGTAATGTAGCTTAACACACACTAACATGTTTCTTTTCAGGGAAACTACACAAAAGAATAAGGCCTTTAGAAGGGGCATACCCTACAGAGAAATAATTGGTAGCCAGGGACAGAAGAGCAACAAGGGACAGAAGAGCAACAAGGCAGCTGCCACCAACTTGCAAATAGTGAGAGATGCAACTTCCTTGAAATCAGTGGGATTCTGGAAGACCTCTGATCATCCAGAGACATCCAGTGTGCCTAAGGGTAACCCCGTTGCCCATCATGAGGAGACTTCCTGCATCACGATTCTCAAATGTTTGTTATGAGTTCCAGGTTCTCTCTACTGAGCAATTACAGCTCCCCATCCTGGAACTCCAAATAATTCCTCCATGTTCCCTGTGATGAAAAGGCTCAACAAGACCTGGGATTGAAGTGAAGGTTCTAGGCTGCTTGATACAGTGGGTTCTGGGCAGTGAACCAGACTCAGTAAATAGCTTCCTACTCTCTCCTAGGAGTAAGAAAGAACAGGCTTCCAAGAAATGGAACCTTGGGCAAAAGGGCACAGCAAAGGAACCAGGACCTTTGGGTTGTGTCTTCTGATCTTCCCTTAGAACATTTTCTTTCCCCAGGGGCTTCAGTTGCAGCACATGAGAAGTCAGGTTTGAGCTAATGGCAACAATGGAGGCTCCACCTCTGTTTTGTAAGGGCAGGTTAGGACCCCTGAACATACTCACCTGGGCATGGGCATAGAAACCAGCGAGGCTCTTCAGGAAGGAAGATGAGGAGCTATGCAGACCTCTTTACCCACCAGAAAGAAAGTTGATGAAGGAAACAAGCTGACAGTCTCTGAGGAAGGGCTATCTTCTTTACAGTGTGATCCCTCTCAGAATGGGGGAGACAGATGGGGAGAGAGACAACTTGTTTTGTAAACAACGCTTCCTGAATATAGCAACCATGATTTACACCTTATGGTATTTAGAATTTCTTTAAAAAAGAAGGGGGAAAAAAGGCTTTCTCTCTAGCCCTAGCTTTATAGGAGGTAGTTAGGGAAGGTGATAAAGATTCCACTAAATGATGGTGTCACTGAGGTTGACAGAACTCGTTCAAATCCTCAAAGCCACCCAGGAAGCTAGTGTAAGTGGATTAGATATAGGTTTGCTAAGGGAGGAGTTCATTTCTCAGATGTCAACCCCAGGCAGAGCCTTTGAGCAGAGCTAATTTCCAGACTTGCCTTGGACCTGGGGATGAGGAGGAGGCCCCAGAAGAAAGACAAGAGGGAGAAGCTTTCTTCAAACTCAGTTTTCTAATGACTCCTCAGGAATGTGGTGCTTTCTCCCTCAGGGCCTTGTTAGTTGGGAGCCCCTGGGACTGTATCTTGGCTATGTTTAATGACTCTGGATGTGGGGGTAGAAGAGCTAGGAGAACTCTTGTGGAGCTGCCTGCCAATATGACTGTCTAGGCCAGGCTCTGAGGGATTGAGAGCCGTGGTGAAGGCCACACAGAAGATGTGGGAAGGTTGAGGGGTGTGTTCCTCTGACTCCTATACTCATCACTATCTACCTCAACACCCTTCTCCAAAGAGGGGGTGCTCTGTCTTCTCTCACCAGAGAACCAACTCTTCTACAGGAGGAAATGTACTGTAGACAGATGTGTTTTCTTGTTACTAGTGGTTGACTTTGGACAAGCTGCTGTACCCCTTTGAGCCTCAGTTTCCTCATCTGTGAAAAGAGTGTATCCTCTATCATAGAGCATTTTTTCAGATTAAATAAAGTAAGAGTCACTAAAATGCTAGTACAAGTTTGGCAACACATCACCATACCCACTGATAACATTTACAGGTGTTTGTTAAGTACATGGTAATATTCTAAGCACTTTACGAGCCTGGAGTCTCTACGAATCCTCATATTTGTAGGAAGCATGTTGTGGTAAACATTTCAGATGTCTGAGTCACATCTCCCTCAGCTTATCTTCTGATTTCAGCTGTGGTCGGGTCAGACAGTTTCCTGCGGGCTTCTGCTTGTGGCTGGCTGGCAGATGATAGCCTCTTCCTGGGGATCCTCTGATGCCATGAATAATGGTCGTGGGGGTGGGGTGCTCACTAGATGTGAGCATATGTACTTAGAGTGCAAGGAGTACCTTGACTATATGAAAGGGGAGCCAATGAATAAACACCCCAACACTCCTTCTTCAGACAATTTCAGGAAGCATTCCATATGCTCATGCTCAGTCAAATCTCTGCGGGATGTCCATAGCAGAGACTTTTGTGCGGAAACCCTCAGTCATGTCCGCTTCTTCCTTCTTTGTCTCCTCATAACCTCAGTCTTCCTCCCAGGGACCCCTGCTCCCTGAAATGACTTCCCAGTTAGGCCACATTAGCATCTTGTCTCAAACTCTGCTTTCGGGGGAGCCCGACTAAGACAGCTGCTACTAGGAAGCATGGCCTCCAGATGGGATTCTGAAACTGGACCATTCACTGTTTAGGGAAGTGGGGTTGGTGAAAACCATAATTTCATTACTGAGACCCAGCTGTGGTATGCTGGGATGAGGTACAGGTTAAAGGTGAACCCCTGGGTCATGTGCTGGCACAAGCATATTAATATGGCACTAGCATATTAATTATAAGAATTATATTATATAATTAATTATAAGAATTGTGGAAGTTTTAAGAATTAAGGGTAGGGGCACCTGGGTGGCTCAGTCATTAAGCATCTGCCTTCAGCTCCGATCATGATCCCAGGGTCCTGGGATCCAGCCCACATCGGGCTCCCTGCTCAGCCAGGAGCTTGCTTCTCCCTCTCCCGATCCCCCTGCTTCTGTTTCCTCTTTTGCTGTCTCTCTCTGTCAAATAAATTTAAAAATCCTAAAAAAAAAAAAAAAAAAGAATTAAGGGTAGTTTCTGTTAACTTTCCTAGATGCCTGAAAAAACAATAATAGGCCCAGGTCAGGCAAGAATCAATTTAGGATTTATTGTCAAAGCCAGAAAACTTCCCTGACAATGTCCCATGAGGCAGGCAGCATTGAAAATCAGCTCTTGTACCTAATTTAAGAGTCTCAGAACTACAAAGGGGCCGAATATGCAGCTTAAAGGGAGGGGTGCCTCCTATGCTAAATCCAGGGCCCTGCTATGGAAGGAATGAGACCCTGAGTCTTGGGATGGGGATATTTGAGAGGTTGAGCAGGAGAATTGTGAAACCCCAGTCTCTCTTGTAGCCACTTGGCAAAAGCATCCCTTTCTCTTTGCTGGTGGAAATCAACCTCCTTTGGTGTGTTGGCCATACAAAGACCTGCTAGGAAGCAGATGCCTTACAAGAAGACTCTTGTCCTCCTCAAGAACATTTCTCATATCTCCTCTGTGCCTACAGAATAACTGAGATTAGGTCTCAGTATATTCAGAGAAAGGCAATCTCTCCCATGATGCAAGAGAAATAAATAATTTGCTCACTGAAAAGAATCCCATCCCTGGCTGTGAGAGACTGAATAATGCCCCCTGCAACATAGCCACATCCTAATCCCTAAAATCAACTTTATATGGAAAAATTAGGACCTTGTAAATGTGATTGCTGGAGGTCTTCATCTGGGGAGATGATCCTGTATCACTCAATGGGCCCTCTCCGTCACCCCGAGAATACTTACGAGAGAGAAGTTGAGGGATATTTGATTACAGAAGAGAAGGCAATGTGAAAATGGAAGCAGAGAGGGAGTGAGGGGATCATACGGCAAGGAAGGCCAGCCACACTGGAGGCTGAGGGGGACAAGGAATGCATTCTCCCCTGGAACCTCTGGAACAAACTTTCTTTGCTGACACTTTAAATTAGCCTAGTATGGCTCATTTTGAACCTCTGGCCTCCAGAGCCATGACAGAATAAATTTCTGTTGTTTTAAGTCACTAAATGTGTGGCATTTAGTCACAGCAGCAATAGGAAGCTAACACATGTGCCAAATTACCCTGGCAGGAAATGGAAGTTCCTCTTGTTTATAGAGGAGCAATGTAGGAGTGGGTCATGGGAACCAAAGGAGTGGATAGAATGTAAGGCTGAATAGGGAGAGTCAATTGAGAAGGAAGCACTTTTCATGATTCATGATTTAACATCCTGGCAAGGATGCCTGGAGCTGGTCCTAATAAACTGGAGACATGTGCCTTTGAAACTGGATGTTGGTTATAGGGCTTCTTCAAGATCTATAGGTTGGCAGGCCTACCTTTGGGAGTGTATCTTCCTCCAGGTCCTTGGGGGCACAAGTGTTCCCTGCCCATCACTTCGAGGTTATGGGGTCACTTTAATCTACAGTTGGATGGAGGTCAGTGGGGCAACCTCTGGGGGCATAGAAGAATGTGTCTTCTGGTGGGGTCCCAAACAAGCAGGAGTATTCCTGGTCCATAACTACGAGGTTCAGGAGACAAGTTATGGGCCTTTTTAGTGTCTTCAGTTGGACTGAGGTCAAAAGCCTGAGAAGTATGGATGAGCATGGGGTGTTTGTCCCTGGTGGGGCAAGACTGGCAGCTAAGAGGACTGGAGCTGGGTCATGGGCTCCTTCATTATCCACAGCCAGGGTCAATGTTGGCAGGGCTATTAACTGGGGGCACAAGTGGGCATGACTTCTCCTGGGTCTCTTGGCAGATATTGCTGGTGACAGGACCAAGGCCAAATGGGGCTGAAGCTGAGTCCACACAGGGACCAAGTTGCTTCTAGGTCTGTTACCAGACTACTGTTGGTACACTGCCACCTGGGGACGGGTCCTACTTCTCAAAACAGCCCTCTTCATTCTTGGGTTCCACCAGGGTCTCACAGTCTCCTACCTAGAACCCCAAACTCCCACAACAGCATTTCTTGTACAAAATATTGTCATTGTAGGGAGAATGTGAGTGGGGGACCTCTTCTTCTGCATTTCGCTTGCTGCTATTTTGTGTGTGTGTGTGTATTTGTGTGTATGCGTGTGTGTGTATATATATGTATATATATATCCTATGTACTGTACAAACAAGCTTACATTTTATAAGATTGGGGCAAGTTTTATCAGCTGGGGGAAAAGTTAGAATATACGCAAAATAAATTCTTTGTATTTTAAATATGTGACTTAAATATAAATGTAAATATACTAGAAAAACATCACTGACAAATATTTATACAACATTTAGATAGAAAAGTCATTTTTTTCTAAGCATGACAAAGCAAAGAAGATTAACTTTATAAAAATGACAGACTTCATTTGGGCAGGAGAAGCCTAAGCAACATAGAATACAAGTGGGAAATTGGGAATGTATTTGCAACATACACGGCAAGGAGATACTACCCTAAAACTGAAGTGTTTCCACCAATTATTAATATAAACTACCTCCAAGGTGCAAAAACATGAACTGGCAATTTTGAAAGCATAAATACAAATAAGTAATAAATACATAAAAATCAACTGAGGGCACCTGGGTGGCTCAGTTGGTTAAGTGTCTGCCTTTGGCTGGGGTCATGATCCAGGGTCCTGGAACTGAGTCCCACATTGGGCTCCCTGCTTAGTGGGAAGCCTGCTTCTCCCTATGCCTGCCACTCCCCCTGCTTGTGCTCTCTCTCGCTAAAGTAAATACATCAAATCTTTAAAAAAAATCAATTGAATCATACTCATAAACAAAGAAATTCAAATATAATTTGAATTTAAATATATAGTTAGGTAATAATATATATTTAAATATATAATTAAATAGAATGCAATATTTGATCTAATTATCAAAGATTAAAAATTCTATCTATAACAACCAGTTATAGCAAGTGAGGTAAGTAGCAGTCTCTACAAACTGCCAATCAAGATATAAAATGATTCTTGACAAATAGGCAGAATATTTACCAAGTTTTAACTTTTTAACTTTGCACTTCCATGTAAATGGATACACACATATACATACACAACTTTTATGAATTTAACCAGTGAAATAATTTTAGTATATGGAAACATATACAAATTTATATTTATTTACAATAAACTATTATTATTGCATATATAAATTTATATATATTTACCCTAGTATTATTAGCAATTGTGAAAAGATAGGAAAGAAATAAAATCAATAGGGATTTATTAAACAGATTATAGTTAACACATAAAGTGGAATATTATGCAGCCTTTAAATGGATAAAATTGATTTGTAGGTTGATATGTAAAAAATCATAACATATAATGCAGAGAGGGGAACAGCACATTGCAAAGCAGTACAGCATTTCCACTTTCACGGGTGTGTGTTCATTTATGTGGAAATCTAAATACCAACTACTACCACTAGTTCTTGTTTTAAAAAATTGGATTACTGGGGGAATGGTATGGAAGAGTGACAATGACATTCTGTATTGTCTGAACTTTTACAACATGATGTATTACATGTATGATAAACTTTTAAAGTAGCAAAAGATTGGAATAAAAAAACTAGGCAAATTCCAAAGGGAAGGTGAACTCTCAAATTTTTTAAAAAACCCTATGATCCTGGAGAGTAGACAAAGGGCCAGATATCAGTGTCTTGGGTCATTATTTATGATGTTGAAACAGTTGATCTATTTTATTAGTGATTATTTATTATTCAGTGATTACACTTGAAATCAACCCTTGAGGCTTGAGATGAGTGTTCATACTGAAGGAAGGCCAGAGGCCCAGGGATTTTTGGAAGCAAATAGGCTCCTTTTTGCAGTGTGCTAAATGCCGTAGGTAGAGAAAGTGGTGGTGAAAGATGTGGTAACTCTTCAGGTAAACAGGGTGAGACAGACTATTCATTCTGGCTAGCAAAAGCAGAGGCATTACAAGTGGAAGAACGTTGATGGTTACCTTGTGCCTCTGTCAAGTAGACCCAGACAAGGTAAGGAACTTAGCCAAGGTCAAGAAAGTTGCCCAGGAGTGGAGGTGATGAAGTCAAGACCATGTTATAGATCTTCCTCAACAGTTTTCTTGACCCTTCCAGGAAGCTCATTGTGTCCCTGAAGTTTATTTGGTGGCTAAGAAAGAATCAGGAAAGAGCTATCCTTTCCCCATGTCTTTTGATAGTCTTGGCAGGCATGACTCAAAAAGCAGAGAGTGAGTTGATAAGTTGGATGGTTAGAAACAAATTCTGAAGACATTTTAGAGATGCAAGTAGATAAAATACCCAGCACTCCCTTTCACTCTTTTGCCATCTGGTAGGCCTCCTTAATATTCTAGGAGCACTTTCTGTTCAGAAAAATAGAAAGTGAGTCCCTGAATAATTTTTAGCACTTTCAGTTAAACTTAAAATTTTTAAAGATTTATTTATTTATTTGACAGAGAGAGAGAGAGAGAGAGAGCTCACAAGTAGGCAGAGAGGCAGGCAGAGAGAGAGGGGGAAGCAAGCTCCCTGCTGAACCGAGAGCCTGATTTGGGGCTTGGTCCCAGGACCCTGGAATCATGACCTGAGCCGAAGGCAGAGGCTTAACCCACTGAGCCACCCAGGCACCCCCAATTTTTTTTTTTTTTTTAATCCTCCGTGGAGAGGATAGGCTACAATGATGATGTCAGGGTTGTATAAATGGGTTATTTCTGGACATACAGAACAAGAAGCTGCCCTGTACAGAAGCCCACATCTTTCATCCCTGACTCACTGATTTTTTTTTTTAAAGATTCCATTCATTTGACAGAGAGAGATCACAAGCAGGAAGACAGGCAGGCAGAGAGAGAGAGAGAGAGGGAAGCAGGCTCCCCGCTGAGCAGAAAGCCCGATGAGGGACTCGATCCCAGGACCCCGAGACCACGACCTGAGCTGAAGGCAGTGGCTTAACCCACTGAGCCACCCAGGCACCTCCTGATTCACTTATTTTATTGTCCCTTTCCTTCCTCTTACCTTTTAACTGTCTCAAGACATCTTATTTATCCTATTTCTCTCTCTTTCTCATATCCACTCTCTCTGTACCCCACTGGGTCCTCTCCAGTGCCTTGATCCTTTCTTCTCAGCCCATTTGCTTGCAATTCTCTCCTATTTCTCCCCAGTTCCCATCTTTCTTCTTCATTTCTCCACAAACTCTCCACCTCCATTCTTGTTCTGCTTCCCTCCCTCATGTCCTTTCTCTTCATCTTCATCTTACCTGATCCTTTCAATCCTTTCAATGTATGAAAACTCATAGAGAAGCCATGCCATGGGGGCAGCTCAAGGGATGTTTTAGAGAAACAAATCAGGAAACATCGTGGCACAGCAGAGATGCCCAGAATGGGCAATTCTTCTCAAAGAGAGGTTAGAAGGAAAATACAGCCAAATACAAACTGAACAAAAGCCTGGGGAGCACCATGCAACATGAGAGAATATTCTAGACTGTTCTCCTACTGAGAAAGGAAATTTTAGGGGAGATATCACCATATCTTTATTTACAGATATGGATTATCTCAGCTGGAAGGTTTGGGGACTGAAAGTGAGGAGTTAGAGAAGAAGTTCATATTGAGTAGTTTGGCAGTTTTTCATGTTTAAATAATATTTACAGGGACACCTGGGTGGCTCAGTTGGTTAAGCAGCTGCCTTTGCCTCAAGTCGTGATCCCAGTGTCCTGGGATCGAGTCCCACATGGGGCTCCTTGCTCGGCAGGGAGCCTGCTTTTCCCTCTGCCTCTGCCTGCCATTCTGTCAGCCTGTGCTCGCTCTCTCCCCGTCTCTCTCTCTGATAAATAAATAAAATCTTTAAAAATAAATAAATAATAAATAAATAAATAATATTTACATTACAAAAGATGATCTTTTCAAAAGATTTGAAGTACATCTGGAAAGTTAGATGGGGGAACATTCATTTTATAAGATTTATTGTATGTATTAACTGAGTTTTAAAAATTTGCACACAGGGATGATGTTCTTCGGAGTTACCGGACAACACATAACAACTAATATGACTTCTCCTCTGTTCCCTTTATATCCCATATTACCTTTGTATGATTGGAAAAGATAGAGGTGGGTGGTGGTGTTGTTTTTGCTGTTGTTTTGCTTTGTAGGAACCTGATGGGAAAAATAAAATGATTCTGATCTCTAGATCCACTTTCTTTAAAGATTTTATTTATTTGACAGAGAGAGATCACAAGCAGGCAGAAAGGCAAGCAGAGAGAGAGGAGGAAGCAGGATCCCCGCTGAGCAGAGAGCCCGATGAGGGACTCAATCCCAGAACCCTGAGATCATGACCTGAGCTGAAGGCAGAGGCTTAACCCACTGAGCCACCCAGGCACCCCAAGGCCCATGTTTTATAACCAGACCACCCCTACCTGAAATTGAGGGAATCATATGACCTACTAGTGGGAGGGGTGGGGGAGATTTTTATTGGATATTTTTGGGAGCCCAGACTATACCCTTCCTGTGGGATATGAACCTGTAATAGTCAAAGCTCTGAGGTTCCACTTCTACACAGAAAAGGTAGCATGTGGCAACTGAAGTTGTAATTTGTCAGAGGGGCTGCCCTTAGCAGAGCTTAATACACCTACTGTCTATAACTGGGGCATGGCCTCAGTTAACTATTATACCTAACAAAAAAACCTCATGTTTTGCTGGAAGGCAGAAGCAATTAAGGACCATTTGTCTTAGTTACTGGCTTTAGAGTATTTCTCTTTCAGTTCAGAAAAAGAAAATAAGGGAGTGACATTCCAGAACTCAAGACCTTGTCAAGCTAGTGATGGCGTCCCCTTGAGCACCCGCCAGAGGGCACCCTGTACATCAGGATTCCTGAGGCTGTAGATGATTGGATTCAGCATAGGGTTGATAACAGTATTGAAGACCCCGACTCCTTTATCCTTGTCCGAAAGCTTGGCTGAACCCAGTCGCATGTAATTAAATATACCTGAACCATAGAATATGGCAACCACAGTGAGATGAGAGCCACATGTGGAGAAGGCTTTCTTCCTGCCCTCAGTAGAGCGGATTCGTAGGACTGCAGCTGCCACATGGGCATAGGAGGTGATGATGAGAGCCAAGGGGGTACCTGCCATTATGAAACCCACAGCAAAGAGCAGCAGCTCATTGAGTTGGGTGCTAGAGCAGGAGAGCTGAAAGAGCTGTGGGAGGTCACAATAGAAGTGATTGATCACATTGGGACCACAGAAGTTGAGTGTGGCTATGGCTACTGTGTGGGTCAGTGCATTGGTGAAGGCTAAAGCCCAGGACACAGCTACCAATATTCTCTGGACTGTCTGGCTCATTCTGGTGCTGTAGGTTAGGGGCTGGCAGATGGCCAGGAATCGGTCATAGGCCATGGCTGTCAGCAGGAAGCAGTCTACCCCAACCAAGAGATGGAAAAAGAAAAGTTGTATGAGGCAGGCTCCATAGGGAATTGTACGCTTGTTGGACAGGAGACGAGCCAACATCGAGGGAACAGTGACGGTGATGCACCCAACATCCAGCACTGATAGGTTGCCTAGGAAGAAGTACATGGGGGTGTGGAGTTTAGGCTCTATGAAGATGGCAGCCAGGATGCTGAGGTTGCCTCCGACTGTGACCAGGTAGGCAAAGAAGAAGACTACAAAGACAACTGGTCGTAGCCCTGGTGTCTCCACCAAGCCCAGCAGGATGAATTCAGTAATGGCTGTTCTATTGGCCCTAAATTTTGACTGCATTAGTTCCTGTAAGGAAACATCCAAGGAGAAGAAGAATCACTCCTCTCAATATATTGATTCAAAACAAACAAACAAATGAAAAACAAACAAACAAACAAAAACCCAGACTCTGTAGGGCAGCAAAATTTGCCATCCCAAATGGCATGTAGATTATTTTAGGCTGATTACTTTTAAAAAACAGAAGTGTCAGGAAGAACCTTTGCCTTCCCCCCATATAACTTAAAGAATTTAGATAGAAGACTTGCTTGAAGAAGGGAGCTATCACCATTGATACAGTATCACTATGTATGATAGACAGGGAGCATTATAGTGGCTTTCAGTCCACCATAGGATTAATTTGATGAATAAAGTAAGGCTGTAAAAGCTCTCAATATAATTATTCAGGAAGTAAAGCTAATTGGTATATATGCCTTTCCAAAATGCCCATGAAACATTCATCCCCCAAACAAAGAGCATGTTTGGACACCAGGGTGGCTCAGTGAGTTAAGCATCTGACTCTTGATTTCAGCTCAGGTCATGATTTCAAGGTCGTGAGATTGAATCCCTTGTTGGGCTCTGCATTCAGCAAGGAATCTGCTGGAGACTCTCTCTTCCTTTTCCTTTGCCCCTTCCCCTTCTTGTGCTTTCTATCTCTCAAATAAATAAATGCAATTTTTAAAAAGAGCATGTATAAACCTGAAATTCAGAAAATTCCAAAAGAATAAAGAATACAGGTAATAATACTTAACTGCAATCCAATTTAAGGAAAAAAGATTTTTTAAAAAATAAATCCCAATGTTGTAAATAATCTGTAAGAAACAGTTGGATCAGAGGGAATCAAAACTAAAACTAAAAAACGTCAGAGAGAGGTGAAAAGGGGATAGTGAAACCAGCACACACTAGAACATGTGGATTATCTCTAAATCAGTGTTCATAAGCAAAATTATAGCCCTAAGAAAATACAATAAAAATAAAAAATAAAGAAAGTGATTAAATATCAGACCAAGACATTAGAAAAAGAAATATAGGAGCGCCTGGGTGCTCAGTGGGTTAAGCCACTGCCTTCGGCTCAGGTCATGATCCCAGGGTCCTGGGATCGAGCCCCGCATTGGGCTCTCTGCTCAGCAGGGAGCCTGCTTCCTCCTCTCTCTTTGCCTGCCTCTCTGCCTGTTTGTGATCTCTCTGTCAAATAAATAAATAAAAATCTTAAAAAAAAGAAAAGAAAAGAAAAGAAAAAGAACTATAAGAAATGGGGAGAGGCTGGTTATGAAGTACAAAATTTCAACCATAAAAGCAATAAGAATGTGAGGATCTAAAGTATAATGCAATAACTGTAGTTTACTGTACACTGTACTATATAACTGAAATTTTCTAAGAGAGTAGAACTTCCATGTTTCACACACAAAAGAAAAGGTAAATATGTGAGGTGATGGATGTGTTCACTTGATTGTGGGAGCCCTTTCACAATGTGAACATATATGAAACCATCGTGTTGTATACTTCAAATATAATCTTATTTGTCAGTTATACCTCAATAAGGTTGAAAAAATATAAAATAAAATTTTTTTTAAGATTATTTATTTATTTGTTTGTCAGAGAGAGAGAGAGAGAGAGAGCGAGCGTGCACACAGGCAGGCAGAGTGGCAGGT